>NC_059425.1:13232754-13565254 GCF_021028975.2 Sphaerodactylus townsendi | reverse complement strand
AAGTCAGTTGTGACTTGATGGCAAAAACAGGCACACAATTTTTTGTGTGTGGATACGAGGAGGGGCCTTCTGTCCTGGTACAGAACAGCCAAATTGAGTCGCTCTGTTTTCCCTAAGTGATGTGGCCACAGTTTGGCTCCCCAGCCTGAGGAGACCATGATGCTAAGATCCCTGATTGGCTGGGACCATTCAAGGATAGTAAAAGAAAGAAGGGGTTAAAAGGAGGCCGAGAAGAAAACCAGCAGGGAAAACCGGAGAAAGCACAATTGAGGGGGCAGCCAGGGGGGGGGGGATATTTTTTCAACACTCTCCACAAAAATTCTACACCGCCCCCCCCCCCTAAAAACTGATAGTCCCCTTTTGCACCGATCTAGATTGGCAGCAGCAAGAGACTTGGAAGAAGCTCAGCTGTGCCTGTCCTCGATTCAGTTTTTCAAACTCGTGAAAAGCTCGACTGCTGAGAGCACAAAAGAATCGGCACAAGCGGCCAATCCGGATTGCTGTGGGGGACTTCGTTGGCACACACCCCACGTCATCTTTCGTGGCCAAAGCTGGCATAAATTGCAGGTGTTGCAAAGGGGAGAATAGTTTCCCTAGGTATTCAGAGATAGACTGCCCAGTGAAGATCTTCACCAGAGAGAACTTTACAGATCTTCCGCCTTGCACAGTCCCAACAAGATCGCCTGGTAATTGCCTTGCGTTTCAGCCTGGAAGGAAATAAAGAGAGATTTTAGAGCCATTTGCATGAAGTAGGTAGGTAGGTAGGTAGGTAGGTAGGTAGGTAGGTAGGTAGGTAGGTAGGTAGGTAGGTAGGTAGGTACCCTGTTTCCCCAAATATAAGACATCCCCTGGATAATAATAATAATAATAAGAAGAAGAAGAAGAAGAAGAGGAAGAAGAGGAAGAGGAGGAGGAGGAGGAGGAGGAGGAGGAGGAGGAGGAGACTCAAAGGGGCTTACAATCTCCTTGCCCTTCCCCCCTCACAACAAGCACCCTGTGAGGTAGGTGGGGCTGAGAGAGCTCCGAGAAGCTGTGACTAGCCCAAGGTCACCCAGCTGGCGTGTGCGGGAGTGTACAGGCTAATCTGAATTCCCCAGATAAGCCTCCACAGCTCAGGCGGCAGAGCTGGGAATCAAACCCAGTTCCTCCAGATTAGATACACGAGCTCTAAACCTCCTACGCCACTGCTGCTCCTAAGACGTAGTAGAGGTTTTGCTGAAGTGCTGAAATATAAGGCATCCCCCGAAAGTAAGAGACGTAGCAAAGTTTTTGTTTGAAAGCATGCCCAACGAACAGAACACAGAAAAATAAGACATCCCCTGAAAATAAGACATAGCGCATCTTTGGGAGCAAAAATTAATATAGGACACTGTCTTATTTTCGGGGAAACACGGTAGGTAGGTAGGTAGGTAGGTAGGTAGGTAGGTAGGTAGGTAGGTAGGTAGGTAGGTAGGTAGGTAGGTAGGTAGGTAGGTAGGTAGGTAGGTATGTTTAGCTGCTCCTGGGCAGTGTGAAATAGTGGAAAGGCAAGAGCCAAGAACCTCCAAAGGCACTCCTTTTCAAGCCCCCACTAAAAGTCCCCGCGGTCTTTGGGATGAGAAGGAAGGTCTGCCCTTACATTTTATGTGTTCTCACTGTTTAAAAAAATTTTAAGACAGGAAAATTCAAGATTCAGGGCCGGGGTCTGGGATTTTGACTGAGAGGAGGCGTGTGAACTTTGAGTGCCAGAAGTCTGGGTCAAACGGAGGAGGACAGCTCCTTAACGCCCAACTCATGATCTCCCGATTTCCCTAGTGCAGTGATGGCGAACCTTTTTGAGACCGAGTGCCCAAATTGCAACCCAAACCCCACTTATTTATCGCAAAGTGCCAACCCGGCAATTCAACCTGAATGCTGAGGTTTTAGTTTAGAAAAAAACGGTTGGCTCCGCCTCATCTGCTCGAGCAGGGGCCAGCCTGCTCTAGCCTCCAGCAAGTCCCGCGTGCATCGCTCTGTGCCTCTCTAGCATCTCTGCCTCCTCTGTGCCCCCCCCCCTCGGGCAGCAGCCACCCGGAGCACAGGCACCAGGCCCGCCAGCCGAGTCCTCCCTGCTCACTGCAGTCTGCGCACGTCGTGCTCAGTGGCCCAGGCCAGCCTAGGTGTGTGTGTGGGGTGTGTGTGTGATTTTCCGCCCCCCACATGACAAACTCTGTGTGCGCGTGCCCACAGAGAGGGCTCTGAGTGCCACCTCTGGCACCCGTGCCGTAGGTTCGCCATCACTGCCCTAGTGATGCTCCTGGTTGGGGCTAAGATTTTCCATACTTTATTTCAGATGTAACCTGACCCCACAAAACAGCACAACCACACCCTGCTAGTTCAGTCATCCACCAGCCCCCCCCACCCCCAGTAAAGGCCTGAACAACGCTGAGATCTCACCTGGATGAACGAATAGAGGGAAATCCCGTAGTGCTTCTTGAACTCGGCTCGTATGCTGAGGAGGTCGGTCTCGCTACGGGAAATCAGGATGCGAATCAGAGTTTTGTGGACGGCAACCGGACCCTTTGGAGAGACGGAGAAATTAAAGTGTGTGTGTGCGTGTGTGTGTGTGTGTTGGGGGTGTCAGGTTAAGAGTGAAAGGCAACTGTTCATGTGTGTATTCAAACAACCCACCTCTTCCAGGAAGCGGTTGAAACAATCTCTGATCACGCACTCCCTTCCAAAACTAAGAAGAAGAATGCACGACTAAAGTGTGGCTGGAATTTTCCTCCCGTAAGATCACATTTTTGGAAGCTCTCTGGGGCAGAGGCCTAACTTGTCATTCTGCAAAATACCTGGGCAGTGTAACAACATACGCAGGAAGCTACCTTATAACTGAATCTTTGTCAATCAAAGGCCCCTTCCGCACCTGCAGAATATGCCTGGACAGCGTCACAACATACGCAGGAAGCTACCTTGTAACTGAATCTTTGTCAATCAAAGGCCCCTTCCACACATGCAGAATAATGCACTTTCAATCCACTTTCAATGCACGTTGAAGCTGGATTTTACTGGGCCGAATAGCAAAATCCACTTTTGGTTTTAATATTTTTGTTATTTCATAAAAACAATATAATATATGTGAATAATACAGGTAGGGACCAAACAAAATCACTTTCAAACAATTGTCAATGGATTGAATGTACATTATTCTGCATGTGCAGAAGGGGCCAAAGTCAGTACTGGCTACTCAGACAGGCAGTTGCTCCCAAGGGTCTCAGGTTGAAGTCACCTACTGCCTGGTTCTTTTCTCTGGAGATGCCAGGAATTGAACTTGGGACCTTTTGCATGCCAGGCAGATACCCTGCCGCTGAGCTGTGACTAAGTGGCAGCCATCAGAAATTGGCCAAATTTCCCAGAAGTCTCCTTTATTCTGGAAGACCACTATTGAGTGGACAGCAGGCGACCCAGTTTAAGCTCCCGCAGCAGAAGGGGCAATTTGGTACAAAGCTAAGTTGCCCCAATGTTGCCCCAAAGAATGTTGCCCCAATCCCTGAACCAGGCCATACTGATAGGTGAAAAATTGAATTGTCCTTTAAAAAATGGGATCTCCTCTGGCCCGCCTGCGCCGGAAAGGTGCCATAGAGCAGTGGTGGCGAACCTTTGGCACTCCAGATGTTATGGACTACAATTCCCATCAGCCCCTGCCAGCCTGGCCAATTGGCCACGCTGGCAAGAGCTGATGGGAATTGTAGTCCATAACATCTGGAGTGCCAAAGGTTCGCCACCATGGCCATAGAGAGACAGTTGGGCAGACTTGCGTGGAGAGACGCTCACCTTAATCGCTTGGCGGAGTCTGGCGGCAAAATAAAGCGGGGTGTTCCGCAGGACCGAGACTGCCAAAGAGAGAGTGACAAGGACATGAAAAGTACCCTGTGAGATCAGGCCTAGACAGGAACCAACTAGCCCAGTATCCCGTTCCTGATAGCATCCAGAGCTGCTTCCCAGAAATCTGAAGGCCCTTCCTAGTTGCTTTCTGTCCGCACCGCACAATTACCCACACAATTGATCCTTGTAGCAAGGAGTTCCACAGGATAATTATGCAGTGGGAAGAAGTGTTTCCTTTTGTCTGCCTGGAAACTGCAAGGCAGGGCTTCTGTACCTTTAAGCACAGGTGAAATTTGACCAGGTAAGCTGTTAAATTGCATCTGAACCCGAGAAAAAAAAACTTGAGCTGTTTGGATTCTTCCTCCAAGAGAGGGTTAATATCTTGTTATCTACGCAGCAGTCTTATGAGGTAGACCACACCAATATGCTGTCACTGCTCATTTAATTAATTTCATGGCTAAATGCACATTTGAATGCTGATCTCCCCTGGTCCAAGCTAGACACATCGCTGTTTTAAACCAGGTGTTATCTGTTGTTGGCTCAGTTCCTCGTAAAGTGACATATTGATGGAGGTGTCAGACATCAGGTTCAAACCTGTTAATGGGCTACGTCTGAAGCATTCTGGCTGTTTCAAACAGTGCCGATCTTTGCCTTTTTCACAGCAGTTCTTTTCACTTTTTTAATGCAAATATTATTATTATTGTTGTTGTTGTTGTTGTTGTTATATCTATCTATCTATCTATCTATCTATCTATCTATCTATCTATCTATCTATCTATCTATCTGTCTGTCTGTCTGTCTGTCTGTCTGTCTGTCTGTCTGTCTGTCTGTCTGTCTGTCTGTCTGTCTGTCTGTCTGTCTGTCTGTCTGTCTGTCTGTCTGTCTGTCTATCTATCTATCTATCTATCTATCTATCTATCTATCTATCTATCTATCTATCTATCTATCTATCTATCTATCTATCTATCTATCTATCTATCTATCTATCTATCTATCTATCTATCTATCTATCTTAATATACCGCCCCATCCCCGAAGGGCTCTGGGCAGAGGTGGGATCCAGCAGGTTCTCACAGGTTCCCGAGAGTAGGTTACTAATTATTTGTGTGTGTCGAGGGGGTTACTAATTGATGATTTTGCCACGTGATTTTTACCTTAGTTATGCCCCTCTTCTCAGCAGTAGCGCGCAGAACTTGAAGCAGTCTTGCAGGAGGTGCACTAGCGCAGGTGGCAGCCTCGCTCTGCATGCATTCCCACCCAAGGACCAGCGCAGTGGCTATGTCCTTGCCACAGCCCCGCCCAGGAATGCCCCACCCCCAGAATGCCCAGCCACGCCCCATCGGGTGCCCCGCTTCCAGCCCCATTGGCGCTACACCACAGTTTGAATCCCACCACCATGGGAACCTGTTACTAAAATTTTTGGATCCCACCACTGGCTCTGGGCAGTGTACAACATAAAACCATACATAAAATCATCACACAGAGCTTCCATAAATATAATAAAAACAGCAGTTATCCTAAGATGGCATCCCACCTAAACCGAATCCTCCTAAAAAGCGGAGAGAGAGGCAGTGGGTCCAGATGGTATCAGGACCTATGGATTCCCGGCCAATGGGTCCCCGATAATACAGGGGACCCATGAACTGGGGCACAACTCAGCTGGTATCTCCAAAGCGCCCGTGGAACAACTCAGTCTTTACAGGCCCCTGGCGGAAATCACCAAGGCTATCCCCGTAAGAGACCCAGACAGCTGGAGGGAGAGGTGTTCCCATCAGGCAGGGCCAGGAGCCGTAGCCCCTGGGCCCGGGGAGGCCAGACGCATCATTTAGGGGGCAGGGATCTCCAGTAAGTTGGCCTCTGCCTAACACAGAGAATGATAAAACAAACACCCAACTGCAGCAACTCAGAAATGCAAAGGGTGGTTTTTTTTTCACCCTGAAAATGGACGGAATGTGTTTTCAAAACAAAACAAAACAGCTCAGCGCTGCCTGGCCTTGTAAACAGGACACAAGCGGTTGGTGTGAAAAGAAAAATCTGGGCCACGGAGTGAAACACATCTCCCCATGACATGCCTCTGAAGATGCCAGCCGTAGATGTGGGCGAAACGTTAGGAGCAAAAACTGCCAAACCGCACAGCCTGGAAAACCCACAACAGCCTATTAGAAAAACCCATTAGCTGCCAAGAGCCAAGACGGGCGTGTCTGAAAAATCCGGCTGCTGAAACCGATGAGGAAGGCTGTTGAAAGGGCGCCTGGCTAATTGCCCCTCGTTTAATGAATGTCTGATCTTGGCCACGAAACGTGGGAAATGATGGAAAACGAGACCCCTTTGAACATGTGCAGAATGCATTTCCACAGCCAATCGCCACACACATTCTGGATTCAGACAAAGAGTTTAACAACAATGCTGCCCAAGACGCTTCCTTTGGGGAAATCGCCCTGTTCCAAGGCTATACCTACCCAGTGTCAAGACAGCAACTTGGGCATTACCCTGGAATACTTTTGCCACCGTGTCCTCCATCTGGAGCCCAGTTATCTTGTGGTACAAGCTGAACACTGCGAGGGAAAGGAAACGGTCAGTTTGCATGTCCCAAAGTTTTGGAGGTTGGGGGATTTAAACCAGTTATACTTTATAAGTGCCCCTGAAAAGGCTATTGAAGGCTTCTGGCAGAGTCAACTGGCTGTTCTGGATTTTAATCATCGATCACGGTTCAGCGCGGTTCAACCTTTCTACGCGATCTATGGTTGGCGTCTTCGGAGGCATGTCGCAGTAAGATGCATGTCATTTTACGGTAAGAGAAGCACATCTTACTGCGACATGCCTCCAAAGACGCCAACCATAGATGCCACGAAAGGTTCGGAGCAAAAATTACCAGACTGTGGCGAGATTGCCCGGAAAACCCACAACAGCCAATCAGGGGATCTTTTGATTCGGGGAAAATCGTGATGGAGCTTCTTGAATACAGGTGGTGTTAGATGCTAGATCTTTGGTTCAACAGGGTTGCCAACCTACAGGTGGGGTCTGGAGATTCCCCGGAATTGCAACTGACCTCCAGACTGCAGAGATCAGTTTCCCTAGAAAATGGCTGCTTTGGAGTGTAGACCCATCCCCCAAATCCTCCCCTCCCTAGGCTCCACCTTAGTGCCAGTGTAGCGTAGTGGTTAAGAGCAGGTGAACTCTAATCTGGGGAACCGGGTTTGATTCCCCGCTCTGCCACTTGAGCTGTGGAGGCTTAACTGGTGAACTAGATTAGCTTGTGCACTCCCACACACACGCAAGGATGACCTTGGGCCAGTCCCAGTTCTTCGGAGCTCTCTCAGCTCCACCCACCTCACAGGGTGTTTGTTGTGGGGGGCGGGGAAGGGAAAGGAGATTATAAGCCCCTTTGAGTCTCCTTACAGGAGGAGGAGGAGGAGTTTGGATTTATATCCCCCCTTTGTCTCCTGCAGGAGACTCAAAGGGGCTGACAATCTCCTTGCCCTTCCCCCCTCACAACAAACACCCTGTGAGGTAGGTGGGGCTGAGAGAGCTCCGAGAAGCTGTGACTAGCCCAAGGTCACCCAGCTGGCGTGTGTGGGAGTGTACAGGCTAATCTGAATTCCCCAGATAAACCTCCACAGCTCAGGCGGCAGAGCTGGGAATCAAACCCGGTTCCTCCAGATTAGATACACGAGCTCTTAACCTCCTACGCCGCTGCTGCTCCAGGAGATATAAATCCAAATTCCTCCTCCTCCTCCCGCCCAGGAATTTCTTAGCCAGGGGTGGGGGTATGGGGATGCACAACCTTTTCTACTGGAACAGCCATGTACAGTTTGGTTCCCTCGCTACACGGTAGAGTGCAATCTTATGCAGAAATACTCCAGTCTATGCTCACTGACACCCATGGACTTAGACTGCATTAATTCAACAGATTTTCGCAGCAATGATCCCGCATCCAAAAATCTCAGAGGAAGATTGCAGGGCCGCCTTACCTCTGTTTAGATGTTCAGGGCTGCGCTGGGTGAGGATTCTGACCCATTTATTCTCATCCAGCCTGGCTGGGCTGCTGCCTGCATTCACCAGAGCCTGGAAGGAGACACAGCAAGCAAATCTCATTGGCTGTTCTGGCAGAATATTCTTCACTGAATCCTTTGGGCCACCTGCCCTGCAGGTGGGGTTGAGTGCCCTCTGCTATAAAAGAATCGGAGGATTCCAGAGATACTTGGGGAGGACAGAGTGAGCGCTGCCTTTTGGTGCAAGGACCGGGAAAGATTATGTGAAAAGGTGATGCCAAGGAAACAATAAACTTGCTCAAGAAGAACATTGTTTAGTTTCCGGGAATATTTTTTGCGAGATCTAGCAAAAACCATGATTTTGGTTTTCTGATAGTTAATTGTTAATTTGTTGGTGTTGCAGTACTCAGAGAATTGTTTCCTATGAGTTTCCTGAGCACCCACCCTGAAATGCTATAGCAGAACAGAGTCATCCGCGATAAAGCAGGGTTGGTAAAAAACGTGAGGAAAGCTTGGGGATGCGGGGTGCTGGTACCTGTCAAAAGTGAGAGGGAGGTCACTCAAATAAAGATTAAAAAGAGTGGGGGCCAACACGCATCCCTGTTTAACTCCTTTGTTAACCTCTATGGCAGTGATGGCGAACCTTTTCGAGACCGAGTGCCCAAATTGCAACCCAAAACCAACTTATTTATCGCCAAGTGCCAACACAGCAATTCAACCTGAATACTGAGGTTTTGAAGCTTAGGAAAAAATGGTTGGCTTTGAGGCATCGCGTTACTTGGGAGTAAGCTTGGTGGTGAGTCTCCGGTTGGCTTTGCTTTGGGAAGCAACCATGCAACTCTTGAACGGATTGTACCACAAATCCCTAGGAGGGAGTTTATCATCTGTAGAAGCAAGCCCCATTGCCAGCAACCGAAGCTTACTCCCAGATAAAGGGATCGCGTGCTTTAGTTCTTTGCATGAAAATCAGTGGGGTTTTTTTTAACAGTGCTTTACCAGGGCTACCTACACTGCAAGCCCGGGAAAACTAGGGTCTTAGGTTTAATAATGCCTTTAATAATCGGAGCCCAGCCCCGGCCCAGGCCAGCCTAGATGTGTGTGTGTGTGTGTGGGGGGGCGACTAGATAGGTGTGGGGGGCTGCCCCCCCCCACATGATGAGCGAGATTCTGTTTGTGCTGCGCTCCACAGAGAGGGGCTCTGAGTGCCAAACCTCCTGGCACCCATGCCATAGGTTCGGCCACCACTGTGTTCTATGGGGTCCGTCATTAAGAAGGCCTTCCTGAGAGCATCTCTATCATACGGCAGCTGGTGCCCTAATAGATTTGCCCTATGAGGAAGAGAGAAGTCTATCCTCAATACCTCAAGTGAGAAGCAAGCTTGGCCCAAGAGAAGTCCTCTTCTGGGAACTGTAAAGGCGTCCAAAAGCTGCCTTCAAATCAATGAAGGCGGCACAGAGTTTGCAGTGTGGCCTGCTTGCATATTTGGCTGCTAGGTGGGGTTGAAGGTGGGGTTGAAGGTTCAGTCCGAGGACATATTTTTGGTGCCAGGTCTAGCCTCAGAACGCAGGAACAGGAATGAAGGATATCCTCAAGGCAAGCAGGGGCATCCCATGTCTCCTGGCAAAGGCAATTTAGTCACGGGGGGGGGGGGGGGCCAGGTGCCAGTCAGGTTCCTGTGCCCGGCCTCTCCCGCGGCACAGTGACCCGGCTGACACCCGGCTGCTCCCCTGTGCCGGGGCACCACTTACTGGCTGAGCTGTGCGGCGTGGCTGCAGGCTGGCTCCCCCCCCCCCTCCCTGCAGACTGGCTCGTATATGTTTGAACTTTTTCATAATATAGACCAGTGGTGGCGAACCTATGGCACGGGTGCCAGAGGTGGCACTCAGAGCCTTTTCTGTGGGCACACGTGCACAGAGTTTGTCATTGGGGTGTGTGTGGAAAATCACACACACACACACCCCACACACACATCTAGGCTGGTCTGGGCACAATCTTTTACCTGGGAGTAAGCTCGGTTGCTGGCAATGGGGCTTGCTTCTGAGTAAACTCTCCTTGGGTTGTGCAGTTCACCCATTTTGAAGCATTGCACAGTTGCTTCACTGCCTACTCCCCAGTAACGCATTGGCAATCTCGGGATTTTT
Source organism: Sphaerodactylus townsendi (assembly GCF_021028975.2). Lineage (NCBI taxonomy): Eukaryota > Metazoa > Chordata > Lepidosauria > Squamata > Sphaerodactylidae > Sphaerodactylus > Sphaerodactylus townsendi. The sequence continues at coordinate 13,555,279 of NC_059425.1, read as the reverse complement.
TTCTCCACCGCTTTGTTTCCTAAACTGTGTCCTCAGTATTCAAGTTAAATTGCCGGGTTGGCACTTTGTGATGAATAAGTGGGTTTTGGGTTGCAATTTGGGCACTCGGTCTCGAAAAGGTTCGCCATCACTGGTATAGACCTAGCCTGCTTAAATACAACATTTGGTGCTGTTGCTTATATTTTTTCCCCAGGTCCTGCAGGGAGGAAGGGGGGGGGCAGAGCCGCCTGCCGCCAAGCCCTGCCCACTAGCCTCCCTGCTGGCCGCCATAAGTGGGGCGCAGGGAGGTGGGCTTGGGGGGGAGGCGCCAGGAGCCGGTCATGCCCCGGGCGCCATTTTCATCCAGTACGCCTCCAAAGGCAGGTGCAGAGTATTTGTTTCCTTCTGGATTAGATGGGCCAGAAACCCAACTAAATCAAATTGCTGCAGTAATCAGAGCCAGCAACCACCTGTCCGGGGCTCCCCAGAGTAAACCCCGGCACATCTCAGTTTAGGTGAATGCCACTAATCTCAGATAGGAGCACCAGTGGCGTAGGAGGTTAAGAGCTCATGTATCTAATCTGGAGGAACTTCGGTTTGATTCCCAGCTCTGCTGCCTGGAGCTGCAATGTGGAGGCGTTTATCTGGGAATTCAGATTAGCCTGTGCACTCCCACACACGCCAGCTGGCATTGACCTTGGGCTAGCTCACAGCTACCGAGACTTCTAGCTCCCACCCATGCCTCACAGGGTGTTTGTTGTGAGGGGGGAAGGGCAAGGAGATTGTAAGCCCATTTGAGTCTCCTGCAGGAGAGAAAGAGGGGATATAAATCCAAACTCTTCTTCTTCATAACTAACAGGGCATTCAAAGTGAGCCCCAGAAGGTGTGACACATAAAAAGGATCTTCTCCAGAGGGAGCCCCAGTCTCTGAGCCCCAGAACGTACAAACTAACTTTGATCATGGACCACGCGCTTGGCCTTCACTAGTCAAGTTTACAGGGCGATATTCCAGATGAACAGGCTCCACACCCAGATGTGGCTAGCTAGAGCAACAGAAACGATCTTTTCTTATTCATGTATGTGCATATATGCATGCGTCTGTAATGACAATTGCATCAGCGTTACGTTTAAGGGCATAACAAGGGTGGGGCAAGTCAGGGCTCATGCCCCGGGTGCTTCTTGAGGGGGGGTACAGGGTGGCTCAGAGCCCCTCCGCCCCAGAGGCTCTGAGCACCACCGCAGAATTGTGCCCCCGCCCTGACCTCCATGTGGAGTTTGTGGGTGGGGGCTTGGGTCTGGGATTCAACTGAGTGCCCGCTCCACGTGGAGTTTGTGAGGTGAGCACAATTTGGGGCTGAGCTTCTCCAGGTCTAGCTTTAAACTTTGAGCTCTGCCTTGAAGCCTGCAGCTTAAAGCTGGACCTGGCCAGACAGAGGCCACCCTTGACCTTAACTTGTCAAGTAAAGATCTAGCTTAGGCTGACCAGACGTCCCGCTTTTGGCCCGAGCGGACAGGTCCCCGCCTTGAAGCTCAAGCTTGTCACGCTAGCACCCCACGGTTTTTTCCCAGTGTTCAGCTTTGGAAGCGCCGTCGCGACTGCCTTCTGGGGTGTAAGGCAGTGCGTCAGCCCTTCCTGAGGCGGTCACCGCAGGGAGTATCGGCCTTCTGGGCACCCCTGTTTCCCACCCCTGTGACAGGGGAGGCGGGGAAACGGGAGCCCCAGAAGGCAAACAGTGTAGCCTCTGCGGTTGACTCTTGGCGCCACAAGCATACCGCGGGTTCTGCATCCCACCCATCCCAGTTTGCAAAGGTGACCATCTGGTCACCTTAATCTAGCTTTAAAGCAGAGGCGTAGCAAGTGGGGAAAGCACCTGGTGCACCGACGCCCCTATCCCACCACGCCTCCTCTGCCACACACACTGCAAACACACCACAGGTGTTACCACTGCCGACCAATGTCACCCCCCACTCGTCCCCTTGGAGCTACGCCTCTGCTTTAACGTCTAACTTTAAAGTGCAAGCTCTACCCTGGCCAGGGCAGACTGTATACTGTTGGCTCCACATCCGAATGCCCTGGGACTTCAGAGGCGGAGGTTTGGAGGTTGAGAGCCAGCAATATAAAGCTAGATGCAGAGTTTGCGGTTCAAGGCTCGCCTCCACCTAGCTGGGCCCAGCTTTAAACTGTGGGTTTCGAGGCAGAGCCTGCACTTTAAAGCTCGACTTGGCAAAGCCCGGCCTTGAACCCACAGAGTTGTGGGGGTTGGGGACGAGGCAGCTCAACACTTGCCTCAGGCGCCATCTTTAGGCAATACACTCCTGACGACATTTTACCAAATTCACTGCAGTTGATTGTCTTTACTGAGAATATTGGTTCTCTGAAAACATTTAGGTTGCAGTTGATGCTTTGTGAGATCTCAGGAAGAGAGGCAAGAATGAAATGATGCAAATGAAAACGGGCATCTAGGCGTCCATTTTCATTTGCGTTATTTTATTCTTGCCTTTCTTCCTGAGATCTTACAAACCACATTCAGTCTGGCCACAACTGCATCTTACTGTTTTCAGAGAGCATATCCTGTGTCCTTCAAACTTCATTGGCTGTAGGGGGCGTGGCATCACCATGCAGCACCAGCAAAAAGTTAGTGCAGTTCAGAGATCAGAGAGTTCGACTAAGACCCAAGAGAACCAAGTCTGAATCCCGACTCTGCTGTGCAAACCTCCTGGGTGGGCCTGCCATACCTTCTCAGCCCACCCCACTTCACAGGGTTTGTCGTGACGATAAAGCAGAGAAGAGGAGAACAATGGCCCTTTTCGCACAAACCTTTTAAAACATTTTCAGGCAGAAAATAAAACGTTTCCTCCCTGGAGGGCCACACTGTTTTTCCCCCCCTTACATCTCGAAAATGTTTTATTTCCGGCTTCAAAACGTTTTTAAACTTAATCCCTTTTAAACCCTTCTTCTGGGTTTTGAAATGTTTTCAAACTATCTTCCACTTGCTGCCAGCGCATCTATTTCAATGATGGTTTCTCCGTGTTCTCTGTGCCGCTTCCTCGAACTTTCCAGCCAGCACCATTTTACCATTACTGCTGAGCCCACTCCATTCCCGCTCGCCTGTTTATTTTCATCGTTTCTGTGTGTTTTTAATTTCGGGAAGGGGATAAAATCTTCGAAGCATCTGTTGCACAAGTCGTAGAAAATTGCAGCAAGAAGCACTGAAGCATCAAGTCAACAAGTGACACACAAAAAGGGGGAACACCTATTGGTGACCATGAATTGGTATGAACAAACATCATCATAAAGGGCAAGGCAGGGGGGTGGGGGGTTTGAAAATGTTTTACAAATGTTTTGGGTGATTTGGGCAGGAAGGTCTAATGACTGAGTCACTTTGGATCCCCACTTGGGGGAAAGGTGGGGAATAAATGAAGTCAATAAAAACAGCCAGAGACTGGGATGCTCCTGCCGCGATCTGGTTTTTCCATGCAGTGAACAACTGCGAATATCCCCCAATCTGCAGAAGTGATTCAGGGTTTGCACAGCCAGGAGGTGACGCTCGACTTGCACCATCTGAAATCTCTGCCCCGCCCCCCCACCAGTCCCACCTTGGTATCTTGCTCAATCAGGACGTAGTCAATGACCCCAGAGTATCTCTCTCGGCTGGTCTGCGGGAGACAGAAAGACAGAACGTTAGGACTGACGTTTGACGGGGCAGCCTCCATGACCCATCTGATTGTCTCACTAGAAGGAAAACGGCTTCAAAAGCCCTTTGTGTTCCACAGAGTCTGTGTCAACTTCAGCAAACTGGGGAGGGGGCTACCGTGGCCCTGTCTTACTGGCCCAGGATAGTTCCAATAGATCGCCACTTTTGAGTGTGTAGGAAGTGAATTCTATCTATCTATCTATCTATCTATCTATCTATCTATCTATCTATATCTATCTATTCCGTCTGTCTGTCCGTTCGTCCGTCCGTCCGTTCCGTCCATTCCGTCCCGATCTGTCCGTTCCCTCCGTCTGCGTCCGTCCGTTTCCCTCCATGTCTCGCCCGTCCGTCCGTCCGTCCGTCCGTCCGTCCGTCCGTCCGTCCCTCCGTCCGTCCCTCCGTCCGTCCGTCCCTCCGTCCGTCCCTCCGTCCGTCCGTCCGTCCCTCCGTCCGTCCGTCCCTCCGTCCGTCCGTCCCTCCGTCCGTCCCTCCGTCCGTCCCTCCGTCCGTCCGTCCCTCCGTCCGTCCCTCCGTCCCTCCGTCCCTCCGTCCGTCCGTCCCTCCATCCCTCCGTCCCTCCGTCCGTCCGTCCGTCCCTCCGTCCCTCCGTCTATCATCCATCTATCATCCATCATCCATCATCCATCATCCATCATCTATCTATCTATCTATCTATCTATCTATCTATCTATCTATCTATCTATCTATCTATCTATCTATCTATCTATCTATCTATCTATCTATCTATCTATCTATCTATCTACCTACCTACCTACCTGCCTGCCTGCCTGCCTGCCTGCCTGCCTACCTACCTACCTACCTGCCTGCCTGCCTGCCTGCCTGCCTGCCTACCTGCCTGCCTACCTACCTACCTACCTGCCTGCCTACCTGCCTACCTGCCTACCTACCTACCTACCTGCCTGCCTACCTGCCTGCCTGCCTGCCTACCTACCTACCTACCTACCTACCTACCTACCTACCTACCTACCTACCTGCCTACCTACCTACCTACCTACCTACCTACCTACCTACCTACCTACCTACCTACCTACCTACCTACCTACCTACCTACCTATTTATTATACCGCCCTACCCCCAGAGGGCTCTGGGCGGTGCACAACATAATACATGGCAATATAAAATAAACAATATAGGCTCCAATGACCAAAATATTAAAACCCATTAAAAAGCAGACCGGATTGGCCAGGGATTCTGGACATTTTTTGCCTTTCTCTGGGCACAGAGCAGGGGCTACTTGGGAAGTGGGGGGTAGTTGTGAATGTCCTGCGTTGTGCTGGGGGTTAGACTAGATGACCTTTGAGGTACCTTCCAGTCAACCGTCCCTGAAAGTGGCATGAGTATACAGCCACCATACTGGTGCTGCACAGATAAGGGGCCGCTGGCACAATTGAACATGTGGAGTTTGGGGCCAGAACGCAGCTGGGGGGGGGGGCACGTACCCATGGAGAGCCTCCTGGCCTCTCCTCTCCAGAGCATGTCACAACCAGACTTAAGAGCAGAGCGCAGATACGGCCTGGGACATTTTTTTCCAGAAAAGATCCAGTTACCTTCAGCAGGGTGAGCAGGAGATCTCTAAAACAGCCGCTGCTTCGGAACACAAGGTCCGCCTCTAGGTCCGATTTAAAATCTAGATGTGGCAGAGAAAGCGGAGTGGGTTGTGGGTCGGGAGGAACAAATCCAGATTGTAAGAAAAGGTTTACACTTGGAGCATGGCATGGGGTGTGGAATCAGCTTGCAGAAACAGGATGTCTGGGACGGGACCAGAAAAGCAGTTGCTACCAAGAAACAGCCCAGATGGAAGCAGAAGTTAACAACTTGAGCAGTGTGAAAGGTTTCCAGTTCCACATGGGAACATTCCTGGGGATTTGGGGCGGGGGAGGGATCGAGGGGGGGGGGCAGGAGACAGGTCTCCATGGACAGAATGAAGATTAGGTATGCAGCAAACCCACTATGGCCAAATAAACAAAAAAACGGTTTTTGATAATAAAGAAAAGATTTCTTGTAACGTAACTACTACACCGTTATTATTATTGTTGCAAGCCAGATACAAGAAACAACTATAAACAAGTTAATTTTACTCTTCAAAAAATAAACTCCTCCAGCCCATAGCTTTGAATGTTCTTATGTAGGTAAATAATATGAGAGGAAAGCAGTGGTGGGATCAAAAATTTTTAGTAACAGGTTCCCATGGTGGTGGGATTCAAACTGTGGTGTAGCGCCAATGGGGCTACGTGGGACACGACGGGGGCATGGGCGGGCATTCCGGGGGCGGGGCATTCCTGGGCGGGGCTGTGGCAAGGACGCAGCCGCTGCGCCGGTCCTTGGGCGGGAAACGAATGCACGCAGGCGCAGGCTGCCACACACGCCGGTGCACCTCCTGCTAGACTGCTTCAAGTTCTGTGCGCTACTGTTGAGAGGAGGGGCGTAACTAAGGCAAAAATCACGTGGCAAAATCACCAATTAGTAACCCCCTCTCGGCACTCACAAATAATTAGTAACCTACTCTCGGGAACCTGTGAGAACCTGCTGGATCCCACCTCTGGAGGAAAGGATAAGTTGACATCCACAGTAAATCCCCAAAGCAAAATCTTTTTTAAACTTCTCAGTATTAGGTTTACAGTGGCTGCACACTGCAGGATCAAGGAATGAACCTCCAAAAGTTAATTTTGCTCTTCAAGAAGTCAACTCTTTGAAAAGTCCCGATTTAGGCAAAATAGCATCAGAAATTAGGATCAGTTGACATCCACAATAAATTACAATGACTTGATCCAGGACAACTGATCTCTGTAACTCTGTAAATTTAGATTTCTTCCATTGAAATCAACGAGACATCAAAATGTTCCATTCTCATTTGCAGTTGCTACCCACAATACCTCACTGGCATTGCGATAGATACTGACCTACCTTATAATCAGGGTGCTGATAAGGTATGTGAAGTATTTTGAGTGCCTAAAGAGGCGTAAACCTGTAGGTTTGCTAACCTCTTGGAAATCTCATGGAATCTCCAGACAATAACTGCCCTCCAGACTACAGAATCATAGAATCATAGAGTTGGAAGAGACCAGAAGGGCCATCAAGTCCAACCTCCATAGAAGGAGGCTGCACCATTCTCCAATAGACATCAGTTCACCCAAGGAAAATGTCTGCTTTAGAGGATGGACTCTATGGTATTATACCCTGCTTCGGTCCCTCCCCAATTGCCCCTCCCATTGCTCCACCCCCAAACCTCTAGGAATTTCCTGACCCAGATTTGACTGCCCTGCGTGCTGAGCATTACCAAGGATTCATTTCCTAGAATCTAAGCCTAAAGGCAAACATCGTAAAATGCGTCTAGCTTTAATACACCAGATCCGATCCAGGACCGCAATGTTTTAGATGGTAAGAAATAAGACCCCCTCCCTGAGTTGCTCCAATGTTTACCGTGCTTATAAAAATCCAAGATTTCCCGGAGCTGCTGGGTAGTCCGAGTGCAAAGGATTTCGGCCAGCGTGGCTCCGTCTGAACCCTGCAGAGAGGAAGAAGAGAAGAAGAAGAGAAGAGTTTGGATTTATATCCCCCCTTTCTCTCCTGTAAGAAGACTCAAAGGGTCTTACAATCTCCTTCCTCCCCCCCCCCCAACAAACATCCTGTGAAGTGGGTGGGGCTGAGACAGTTTGGAAGAGCTGTGACTAGCCCAAGGTCACCCAGCTGCATGTGTTGGAGTCACAAGCTAATCTGGTTCCCCAGATAAGCCTCCACAGCTCAAGTGGCAGAGCGGGGACTCAAACCCGGTTCTCCAGATTAGAGTGCACCTGCTCTTAACCACTAAGCGACTGAAGAGGGTGCAATCTAGTGAGGGTGCAATCCAGAGGTGGGATCCAGCAGGTTCTCACAGGTTCCCGAGAGTAGGTTACTAATTATTTGTGTGTGCCGAGAGGGGGTTACTCATTGGTGATTTTTCCACGTGATTTTTGCCTTAGTTGCGCCCCTCTTCTCAGCAGTAGTGCGCAGAACTTGAAGCAGTCTAGCAGGAAGTGCACCGGCGTGCATGGCAGCCTGCGCCTGCGTGCATTCGTTTCCCGCCTAAGGACCAGTGCAGTGGCTGCGTCCTTGCTACAGCCCCGCCCAGGTATGACCGGCCACGCCCCCGTCGTGCCCCGCCCAGCCCCATTGGCACTACACCACAGTTTGAATCCCACCACCATGGAAACCTGTTACTAAATGTTTTGGATCCCACCACTGGTGCAATCCAGTGAAGAGGGTGCAAGAGAAAGAGGGTGTAATCTAGTGACTTTATGAGGACAGCAATTCAAAAACATGTAGCCCTTTTGTAGGACTGCCAGTTCCAATTTGGGAAGTGTCTGGAGGTTTGGGGGCAGTGCCTGGAACTGGCAGATTTGGGGAAGGGAGCTCGGCAGGGCCATAGAATCCAGTCTCTGAAGCTGCCATTTCCTCTGGGGGAACTGGATTTATTTGTAATTGAGCTAAGGTCTAAGGGTCCGCTGTAATTCTGGAAGAATTCCAGGACCCACCTGAAAATTGGTAACCCTGGGTTGGGAAACCACTGCTTGGCAAAGACATACTGGCCATTTGCGCATTTGTGGTCTCCTTTGCACTGAGTGTACATAACCTTCGAGTTGGATTCTTGGATATGCACACGTTTTCCCCACTCCGGCAGCAACCTCGCTCTCAGATTAGAGAACCTCCGCAGTTTCTGAAAGCTGAAATGTGACTTTTCTTCTCCCTTCGCAGGGAGACCAAAGGGAATCAGCACGCGTTTCGCTTTCTTTGAGCATTCTGACTCCTCCTTGCCTTTCCCCACCTACGCAATCATCTCATTTCGTTTATTAAGCTTCTACACCACCCCTTCCCCAAGGATGTCCAGGGTTGGAGACCTCCAAGGAAGTCCAGGGTTGCTACACAGAGGCAGGTGATGGCCAACCACCTCTGAACATCCCTTGCCTTGAACACTCTATATTGGGGGCTTTCCCCACTGACAGAGTTGAACTGGTTTCTACCTAGGTTCGCCTCAGTGAATCCCCACTGCCACTGAGCTCAACATTGTTTTGTCTCGGTCCCCCCCCCCCCCAGAACTACGACATCCTTGTCACAGTTATGAACTACACTGCTGGAACAAGGTCGATACCACTTCAAAGCTTCGAAGTGGTGAAGCATCGAAACGACACCTCATCCGTTCAACCAATCACGAGCCGCTTTTGTGGCATGCGCAGAACGGGAGAGTCGTGGTGGGCAGAAAGCGCATGTAACTGTAAACTGTAAACTGTAAAGACTGTAAAAAAAAAAGAATGCTCCCGTTTTCCACCGTAGCACAAGCTCCAATCACGATCGAGGAGTGAAACAGGCACCAAGATGATCCCGCCCACTTAGCTCGGTTCCAGGGGGCCAACTCAGTTGCTGTGGGGACAGCCTGGAATCGCCCTCCACTGAAGGGAACCGAGTCGACCTTAGCTCCCTTCTGTAGTGGGGAAAGCCTAAATTGGTTTGCCTAAATTGGCTGCAACATGACAGCCAAAACCCCTAAATAACCTCCCCATAAAGCATCTACTAAAGACCGGGGCATTTTCCTCAAGCCTGTTGCCCAATTCATTTGGTGCGGAACGTGGGTCAGCCGATACCTTCATGGCCATTTTGATCTCATGAGCATCAAACTGGGCTGCTGGTTTCATCAGCCCCACCACAGCTGTCTCCAGATTCCCAGACACGGCAGCTTGCAGGGTCTTCAGCAGGTCCTAGGGAGGAAAAGCCAAGGAAGGTTTTAGAGGAGAGGTCCTCAAGGGGGTGTTTACTAAGTGTTTGTAGAAAGTGGGGGGGGGGACTCTGCTTGGCCACTGGAGATCTGACTGGCTGTGTGGATTTTTAAAAACACAGCTTTGGCAGAAGCTGCCACCACAGCACAAGGGTCTGAAGGTAAGCTGTGGCAGCCATTTTGTGGCTGGCTCCGCCTCCTGCAGCCCCCATTTTGTGGCTCCACCCAGAGAGTTGCCAGCTCCAGATTGGATTCCCTCTCTGGACAAAGAGAACAGGAATATACCCTCTGAGAGGGTACTGGAAGAAGCATTCCCTTCTGTTCGTCATTGTAGGGTAGACCTTTTATCATTTTGGTCGTCCTCCTCTGGGCACGCTCCATAGTGCCATAGAGTCCCCCTCCATAGTGCCATAGAGTCCACCTCCATAGTGCCATAGAGTCCCCCTCCATAGTGCCATAGAGTCCACCTTCCAAAGCAGCCATTTTCTCTAGGGAACTTATCTCTGTTGCCTGGAGTTCAGTCGTAGTCCCAGGAGATCTCCAGCCACTACCTGGAAGTTGGTGACCCAGGCTCCTGGCCACCATTGGCCTACCAGGACCTGGCTCGGTTTGTTGAAGGGATAGGCCCCCCCCCCCAACCCTCTGTTCTTCTCCCCTTCCCAACTTTACCTGTTGAGTGAATGCCTGGAAGCCTTTGGCAATCTGCTGCCTCTGTCCATTGGTCCTGTTGGTGAGCACGTGGATGATGGTTCCATAGTCCACGGCTGTCGGGTTGAGGGGGCGGAGAAAGAGAGAAGAAGAAGAAAAGGTTGGATTTATATCCCACCTTTCTCTCCTGTGAGGAGACTTAAAGGTGGCTCACAAGCTCCTTTCCCTTCCTCTCCCCACAAGAAACACCCTGTGAGGCAGGTGGGGCTGAGAGAGTTCTGAGAGAACTGTGACTAGCCCAAGGTCACTCAGCGAGAATGTAGGAGTGCGGAAACACATCTGGGTGACCAGATAAACCTCTGCCACTCAGGTGGAGGAGTGGGGAATCAAACCCGGTTCTCCAGATTAAAATCCACCTGCTCTTAACCACTACACCATGCTGGTGTAGTGAGAGAGATTGGTAGCCCTAACAACACTGGACAGAACACATGAAGTGCACGTGTGGTGTCATATTTTGAGAACAATAATAACAACAAATGCACTGTTTTATTCTTTCAAGAATGTGATTTTCAATTTTTCTCCGAACAATAGCCCCCTCTCCTGTAAACATCCTTTGCATTCTGCTACGCATGCAAAAAGTAAAAAAAAATTCTGTTGGCTGAAATGCTCGTGGGTAAAAGTATTAGCCTTAAGCATAAGCATAAGCATTTTATTGTCATTGTGCACGCACAACGAAATTTACAGCAGCATTCCTCGATGCACACAATTTCAGACTCATCCCCCATCCTCACTTTCCCCTTCCTCCACCCATCCCTACACAGCCCCAAACACATCAACACGAAGCCGCGGACTTTAGCATAGCCACGGCTCTAGAGTAGAAGCTGTCTCTAAGCCTCTTTGTCCTAGTTTTGATAGATCTGTACAATCTGCCGGATGGTAACAGTTCAAAAAGAGAGTGTGCTGGATGAGACGGGTCTCTCAGAATATTTTGGGTTTCCTTTAGGCTTCGGGAGTTATAGAGTTCTTCCAAGGAGGGGAGAGGACAGCCGATAATCTTCTGTGCAGTAGTGATCACCCTTTGGAGCGCCTTCCTATCTGCCACTGTGCAACTGGAGAACCATACACAGATACAATAATGTCTAAGTTTTAAACCTATTCCCTTGTCAGGTAGGCTGGTACTCAACCAGCTAGCAGTCCTTGGGGCCCCTGCTAATGTGCAAAGAAAAGTCCTGTTAACATAACAAAGCTGTCCTTGGAGATGTCAGGAAGACGGGCGTTAGAATTCACACTCAAGCCCTCCTGAGTAACTTCCAGAGACATCTTGTCGCCCTGTGCATTCCTCCCATGGCATAATGATGCCAGTGTTGCTTTGATCAGCACTTGAAGGATGAGAACCGTATATTGTGCTGTCAAAACGTCTCCTGGATTCAGGAATGAACCAGGTATCACGTGGGGTCAAGCTGGCACCTGAATGAACTGGTTGCCTCATTTCAATGCAAGATCTCCACCCAGGGGAGGTACCAAAGGGGCGTCTTTTAGATCGTGGGTTGCATGAAGAAGGCTTCACGTGTACAACATGTGGAGGGAGGGGCGATTTGACCTCACTGTTGATGCTGCGGTGATGCTGACTTCATGACTCTGTAAACTGCATAAGACCTGGAAACCCATCGTATTCTACGCTTCTGCCTAAATGAACATTGGTGCTGCAGCAACAATAAGCAATTATTTTATTTCACCCTACCTCTTGCCTCTTGAGTCCTAATTGGGCCAGGGCTCAGGAGAACATAATTGTTGTAATTTTGTAGACACAACACATGAATTCAATTTGGAGGGCCCAGAGGTGTACTGGCAGAAAATGGCACCTGAGGAAAGACCTAATTTTTGCACCACCACCCGCCCAGCACCATTTAAGGCCTCTCTCCTGACATAAGGGGGGAAGGTGGTGAGTTGGGGTTCCCAGAGCGCCTCTTAGTGGGGCTCCACCATAGCTGCACTCCTGGGGAGAGGCTGTGGACCCATAGCCAGGTGGCCAGATCTGACGAAGGGTCAATCCCCATTCTTGTTTTGGCTTCTCCCAGCTGCGCAGAACCAGGGCTGAGCTAGCGGGGGGGGGGGGCGGAGGCAGAGCGCTGGAATGAAGCGCCTCCCTGGAGCCGAGAGGCAAGTCCGGAGCATGCTGACCGAAGTAGCACGAAACCCACAGGCCGCCGCTTGAATAGAGCGATGTGATAATGATTGATCATAAAACGTTACCTTCACCAGCGATGGCATCGAGGAGAGTCTGGACATCACGCTCCACTTCAAAACTCAGGAGGGGCCGGATGGTCCCCAAAGTCCCCCAAACTGCAGTCTGGGGGGAGGGGAGAAAAAGGGACCATTAGAATCAGTGGTGGGATTCAAATAATGTAACAACCGGTTCTGGACCGGTTGAATGAGGGAGGTGGCGGCAGTTGGCGGGCCAACTGCTGCGCCCTCCTGGGAGGCTTGCTTCCCCCACCCCCGGAGGCTGGTGCACTTGGCTGGGGGCCAGGGACTTTTTGTGGGGCTGGGAGTTCCCCAAGGGAAGCCCTGGCTGTCCCAGGCACCCAGCTAAGGGCGCCAGCCGCCAGGTTTTCGGGCAGTGGTGGGATTCACCAGTTCGGCAAACTGGAGAAACAGTTAGCTACCGGTTTGCCCGAACCGGTGCGAACCGTCTGAATCCCACCACGAATTAGAATCCCAAAAGGGACACTAATCCTTACTCCCAAATCCTCCATCTCCTACAGATGCTCACTGGGTGACTTTGGGTCTCTGTCCCAATCTCTCTGCTCAGCCCACCTGACAAAATTGTTGTGATGTTGCCAACCTCCAGGCAGGGACTGGGGATCCAGATGACAGAGACCAGTTAGTCTGGAGAAAACAGCTGCTTTGCAGAGTGGGCTTCATGACATTATACCCAGAGGTGGGATCCAGCAGGTTCTCACCGGTTCCCGAGAGTAGGTTACTAATTATTTGTGTGTGCTGAGAGGGGGTGACTAATTGGTGATTTTGCCACGTGATTTTTGCCTCAGTTACGCCCCTCCTCTCAGCAGTAGCGCGCAGAACTTGAAGCAGTCTAGCAGAAGGTGCACCAGCGTCCGTGGCAGCCTGCGCCTGTGTGCATTTGTTTCCTGCCCAAGGACTGGTGCAGCAGCTGCATCCTTGCCACAGCCCCGCCCAGGAATGCCCCGCCTCCAGAATGCCCAGCCACGCCCCCGTCGTGCCCAGCCCAGCCCCATTGGCGCTACACCACAGTTTGAATCCCACCACCATGGGAACCTGTTACTAAAATTTTTGGATCCCACCACTGATTATACCCCAATGAATTCCCTCCCATCTCCGAACCCTGCCCTCCCCCTCCTCCACAATCTCCAGTGATTTCTCAACCTAGAGTTGGCACCCATGAGTGCAGATAAAGCATAAGACAGGAGGAACCTCAGCAGAGTAGAAGGTCACACAGTCTACCCTCCAAAGAAGCTATTTTCTCCAGGTTGGTCTTGGTCATCTGGAAATCGACTGTAATACTGGAAGATCTTCAGGTGCTATCTGTAGGTTTTGTTTTGGGATTTTTGCCGTCAAGCCACAGTTGACTCATGGTGACCCTGTAGGGTTTTCAAGGCGAGAGTGCAAAGTAGCTGAAGGGGTGAGGAAGGTATGACTAGACAGGTCGGCTGCGGGTGGAGGGAAGAAGTCCAGGGCAAAGCTGTGCCCACTGGCAAATCTGTCCTGCTCTGACAGCGAAGCAAAAATTATTTATTTTATTTTATCGAATTTATATCCTACCCTATCTCCGCAGGGCTCAGGGCGGGTCACAACATAGAATCAATAATACTCTCATTAAAAGTATTAAAATGTAAATACCAGTACAATATTAAAACAGTTAAAATAATAAAATAACACTTTCAATGCCAGACTATTAATAGATGTAAACAATTGATGGCAATGACTGATACATAATAATTAATCACCACATTAAATTAAAATCGTGCTCTAAGTGGATTTGCTTGCTGCGGAGAGAGTGGAGAGTGAAAGCGAGGCTAGAGGAAATATTGTCCATTCCAGAAACCTTGCCGCAGTGGACATTTGTCTCCACCACACAACAAATGCACTGTGCATAATCAGCTCTTGAGGACTTTATACCAGATTTGCACACTATATTGGCTTGGCTATGGTGCACTGTGGAGATTCTGGAGTCTGAGGCGCTCCACGAGTTTGTCGTTTCTGCACTTCTGCAGACCCACATGCACGTTTATGTGAAATATGTTTAGCATTTTTGGGCACTTGTCATGTTCGTGAGTGTCGTTTTGCAGCCTCTTGTTTTTGGCTTGTGTTCGTTTCTCCAGTGTCTCCTATTCCTCATTTTCCTGGTCATGTTTTCTTCCTTAACCACTGCACCTAACTGTTGCCATCCCTGAAGTAAAAGGATAACTCCAAAGCAGCATGGGCCAGAACTGACAGGGGGCAAAACATGCAGAAAAGATCCACGTCTGAGTAGCATCTTGGCCCACGCAAAATGGCGGCCTGCTCAAATGTTGTTATTGTTAGAGGAAGAAAGGAAGCCTGTGGACGTTTCTCCCACTCACCTTACTGGCCAGGGGCAACTGCTTGAGGATTTTATTTGCCAGGGTGACCTTCTCCGGCCTGTTGGCTGAGGGCATTCCTGGATCCACGGGAGCTGGCTGCAGGTTTTCGGAGACGGACGGAAGGGCGGCTGGAATCTCCAGCTCTGCAGCGAACAAGAATCCACCTGTGGTGAGGGTATTTTGTGAAAATCAAACAAATGGGCAGAATTGTCTGAGCATTCGGCCGGGTCAGGCCAGAATCAACTGAATTGGTATCCTGTTTCTGACAGTGGGCTGCCGGAGTCTTCCAGCCTGTCCGCGAGACAGAAATGGTGTCGGGAGCCTCCCGTGTGTTATTCAGAGGTAGACTGCGCGTGAGAGTGGAGGACTCATCTTAAATTCATACCAAATAGCTGCTGATAGATACATTTGATAATTAGAAGAAGAAGAAGAAGAAGAAGAAGAAGAAGAAGAAGAGGAGGAGGAGGAGGAGGAGGAGGAGGAGGAGGAGTTTGGATTTATATCCCCCCTTTCTCTCCTGCAGGAGACTCTCCTTGCCCTTCCCCCCTCACAACAAACACCCTGTGAGGTAGGTGGGGCTGAGAGAGCTCCGAGAAGCTGTGACTGGCCCAAGGTCACCCAGCTGGCGAGTGTGGGAGTGTACAGGCTAATCTGAATTCCCCAGATAAGCCTCCACAGCTCAGGCGGCAGAGCTGGGAATCAAACCCAGGTCCTCCAGATTAGATACACGAGCTCTTAACCTCCTACGCCACTGCTGCTTACAAGATTTGCTTGGCGAGATGAGACTCAGGATCTGTCTAACCCAGTACCCTGTTTCTAACAGTGGCCTGGCAGATTCCCCCCACACCCCAAGTGCCCAAACTGGCAAAGCTAACTAATTTGATGGCAACAGCACTCCTCTCTTGTTTAAACACTGCCTCTGGTGTTCCAAGGTATACTGCCTCTCTCCCTGGAGGCTCTGTTTACTTTGGCTTGGTTAATGTGACCTTTGCTCCTCCCATCTTCTGCAGATATTGAACTGCTTAGGTATAATGATCGGATTAAACTGTGCTTCTCCACCCTGCCAGATCTTCAGCTGAAAAGAAGGGACAATTTTTAAAAACTGAATTGACACAAAATTAAAAACAAACAAACAAACCGCCCATCACAAACTGCCCATCACAAGAAAGCAAAGGAGCAGCTGCGATGTTAAAAATTGCAACAGAGATTCTTGTGTTGCTTGACACTGGCAAAAGAAACAGAGGCCCCTTCCGCACATGCAGAATAATACACTTTCAGTCCACTTTCAATCCACTTTGCAGCTGGAATTTACTGTGCAGAATTGCAAAATCCACTTGCAAACCATTGTGGAAGTGGACTGAAAGTGCTTTATTCTGCATGTGCGGAAGGGGCCAAAGAAGATGCCAGATGAACTCTCTGTAATTTGGGGGGGGGGGGAAGCATTAAAAAGATCCCACCCTCTGGCCCCTTCCACACTGAGCCCTTTGGGGGAGGGAGGCTAATAATTCTAAAGAATAAAATAAATAAAAATAAAGACAGAATAATGCACATTCTGTCCATTTTCACAATTGTTTGAAAGTGGATGTTGCCATTCCGCACAGTAAAATCCAGCTTCAAAGTGCATTGAAAGCGCATTGAAAGCGCATTATTCCGGGTGTGCGGAAGTCTCCCTCAATCTCCCGCTTTGAGAAAGAACTGCTTCAAGGCATTTCCTGGCACCAGACTCAATTACCGGAGATTTGTGTGGGTGGACCCTGAATTGGGCAGCGTCTGGGGAGGGGGCCCGATCTCAGCGGAGTATCACGCTACAGAGCCTACCATCTGAAGGACCCGGTTCTCCCAGGAGAACTGATCTCTGAAGCAGTGGCGTAAGAGGTTAAGAGCTCGTGTATCTAATCTGGAGGAACTGGGTTTGATTCCCAGCTCTGCCGCCTGAGCTATGGAGGCTTATCTGGGGAATTCAGATTAGCCTGTGCACTCCCACACACGCCAGCTGGGTGACCTTGGGCTAGTCACAGCTTCTCGGAGCTCTCTCAGCCCCACCCACCTCACAGGGTGTTTGTTGTGAGGGGGGAAGGACAAGGAGATTGTAAGCCCCTTTGAGTCTCCTGCAGGAGAGAAAGGGGGGAGATAAATCCAAACTCCTCTTCTTCTTCTTCTGAAGACAGGAGATCCATTGTAAGTCTTAGAGATCTCCATCTCCAGGCCCCACCTGGAGATTGGCAGCCCTAGTGTACCTTCTGCCTTGTGTGGGCCCACGCAACTGATTTGGCTGGCGTTCCTGCCGTGCGAGCAGCAGGCCCTTCATAGGAGAACTGCTGCTTGCTTAAATCCATCGGCGTTTTAGACCCGCTCTGTGCTTGCCCAACCTGCCACTCTGCTGTTGAAACCACCCTGTAGATGCCGCGTTGCAGCACCGCACGTGAGAAGGAGCTCTGAGCATCCTTTACAGCCCCCATCTTTCCCTAGTTCCATGTCCACACTTTGCCACTGAAAATCAGGCAGAAACTCACAGGTGTAGATTTCTTTTCTGGGAGAATAGAAAAAGGCCCCGAGTAAGGAAGCTGACAACCCTACAGGGATGTTTATTATTTATCTGCTTTGTTTACATTCTGCCTTTCTCCCCAATGGGAACTCAAAGAGGCTTACAACATCCCCCTCTCCTCTCTTTTTATCCAAATGACAACCCTGTGAGGTAGGGCAGGCTGAGAGTGTGTGACTGGCCCCAAGTCACCCAGCAAGCTTCTGTGGCAGAGCGGGGATTTGAAGCTGCGTCTCCCAGACCTGAATACAACACTGTAACCATTATACGAGCCTTCCCAAATTCCAGGCATTCCAGAGGGAGCGCTGGCCAAATCTGACTACCTGGTCTGACCTCCCGAAAAAGAAGATGACGCAATCCACACAGTGTTGAAATCTCTGGCTGGCTGGCTGTCCTCAGGGGTCTGGCACAGAAAAGGCTCGGCTGCTCTATCTTGCCTTCCCGATCTGGCAGCCCCCAAACATACCTGTCAGGCCGGCGTTGCGTCCCAGTCTTTCTTCTGGATGGCGTCAGGGCTGCTGCCGAGGGTTACAGGTATCCCTGCCCCGCCCCGCAGGGAGGTCTGAGTGCCAAACCTCATTCCTGATAAGCCGAGAACTGGTTCGGCACGTCGTCGCTCTCCAGCCAAGCAGTTTCTGCCTTTCGCAAGGCACCTGGCCAGGGAGCCAAAATTCCTTCCTCCCTGGCAGGGCGGCTGCACTTGCTGACTTCTAACAGGATGGAGAATTGGGGTGCAGCTGCATAAGGGGGGGGGGGAGGCTGTGACCTCCTCTGGGCCATCAAGTGAGAAGACAGGGGAATGGCAGGAGAGGGCTACGTAGAGCCAGCAAGGTACAGTGGTTAGGAGCGGTGGACTTTACTCTGGGGAACCGGGTTCGATTTCTCACTTCTCCACATGAACAGCACAGTCTCATCTGGGGGACTGAATTTGTTTCCCCGCTCCTCCGCATGAGGTCTGCTGGGTGACCTTGGCCCAGTCACAGTTCTCTCAGAACTCTCTCAGCCCCACAGACCTCACAAGGTGTCTGTTGTGGGAAGAGGAAGGCGAATGTAAGTCACTTTGAGACTCCTTAAAGGTAGAGAAAAGCAGGGTATAAAAACCTCCTCCTTCTTCACTGCAAGAGGGAGACATATAAAACTAATAAATATATAATATTCTTCTTCTGAAATGGATGGAATTTCTTCCTTGAAGCGCTTTACACTGGTCTGAAGGCAGAGGTGGGATCCAGCAGGTTCTCACCAGTTTCCGAGAGTGGGTTTCTAATTATTTGTGTGGGCCGAGAGGGGTCTGCTTTTCCGTTAGAAATTCCATTAGGTTAGGCTGACCAGCCGTCCCGCTTTTGGCGGGACCGGCCCGCCTTTGGACAATTTGTCCCGCGTCCCGCGGGTTCAACAAATTGTCCCAATTGTGGGGAGGCTGCTGCACTGCCTTGGGGGTGCAAGGCAGTGCGGCAGCTTCATAGCCCGGCATGGGGCGCCACACGACCTTCTGGGAACTTGCCGTTTGCAGCCCTGTCACCCGGGGCGTGGCGGCAAACGCCCCAAACATATCGCGCCTTGGCGCCACCACTGCCTCCCCATCCTGGAGCACAAAGGTGACCAGATGGTCACCTTTCATTGGAATCCAAAATCATAAAGTCCTGTTGTTTCCTATGTGGCTGGTTAGCAAAAGTAGAAAACGGGATAATTCTCCCTGTTGGGCTGTTTTAAAAACATGTTTTAGAAATAGGGTGAAGTTCCTTGTTTAAGGAAAGTATCCTTCTTTTGATTTCTAGAAACAAAATTAAGTATTTGAAAGTATTAAGTATTTGGCAGGCAGTCAATTAGAGGAGAAGTAGTTGTTTCTGTTGGCAGTAGACGATAGGACTTGCTGCAATGAGTTTAAATGATGGACAGAAAGATACCAGCTGGAAATGAGGAACTTTTTTTAACAGTAAGAGTTTTTTTACAGTAACAGAGAAATTATTAATGCCCCGCCCACGGAATGCCCGGCCACGCCTCCGTCGTGCCCCGCCCAGCCCCATTGGCGCTACGCCACTGTTTGAATCCCACCACCATGGGAACCTGTTACTAAAATTTTTGGATCCCACCACTGTCTGAAGGCCTCTTATGACCACTGAAGGCCTCCCTTCACTATGACCACCCAGGGACGGGAGGTTGGGGTTGGCAAAGGTCCCACTCTAGCAAAATGCCTTCCAGCATCACCCAGCAGGCTTCATGTGGAGGAGCAGGGGAACAAAGCTGGTACCTGGAGATCGTGGCTACTTTGAAGGGCAGAATCTATGGCATTATGCCCTTCTCAGATTCCTCTCCTCCTCAAGCCCCGCCCTCCTCAGGCTTCACCCCCAAAACAACCAGGTATTTTCCAACTGCGAGCTGGCAACCTTACCAGTTCCTGTCTCTTGTGCTCCAATTTTATTGCCACTGATTCTGTATAGCTCATTAAAAGCGTCACCTGTTGGATCCGAGACCGCGGACTCACCTCAGTATGGAACGGGCTTCAGCTAACAATATGCTTTCTGGGTGATCGTTTGGCATGGTGGAAGCGAAGGGCGTCACCTGTTTTCCCGGAGAGCTCTCTGGCACATTTGGCATGAACGTTGCATGCACATTTTAGCATGTTAGCCCCAGGGAAATTTAGTTTGCAGTGCCAGTTGTGGTTAGAAATCTGCTTCGTAACTCAGTGGTATCCCTTTCCCAAGCAAACATGCCCAGGAAGGACGGAGAATTTTCTGTCGGGATGCCACAGTGAAAAATCTTACGCAAACAATCACCCAGAGGATGGCCCCACATGGAGAAAATTCCCTTTTGTCTCATTCTGTGGCTCAAAGTTTCAGCAGAAGAAGAGGAAGGGGAGGAAGAGGAGTTTGGATTCATACCCCACCTTTCTCTCCTGCAAGGAGACTCAAGACAACTCCTTCCCCTCCTCTCCCCCCAAAAGAGACCTTGTGAGGCAGGTGGGGCTGAGAGAGTTCTGAGAGAACTGGGACTAGCCCAGGGGTAGGGAACCTGCAGCTTGAGAGCCGCATGCGGCTCTTCTGCCCTTGCACTGTGGCTCCACGAGCCGAGCCGCCGGCCCCATCCTTGCCGCCCTGCAGGTATCCAGGGTGGAGCACCAGCTGCCCACGGGTCAGCTGGAGTTGCACCGTGACCCTCTAAGCCAGCCCCATTGGAGCAGGGGCTTTCCTGGCGGCGGCAAGGCCGAGCAGCCGACTTCATCCTTGCCACCTCGTCCACTGCGAGGTGTGGCAGAAGTGGCAAAGGCGCATCCATAAGCTTTCTCAGAATGTGAGGAGTAGAAGGTTTAAAAAACCCTATATATATAGTGTTATCTTTATTTTAAATGTCAAAAATTATTTGCGGCTCCAAGTGTTTTCTTTTCCCATGGAAAATGGGTCCAAATGGCTCTTTGAGTGTTAAAGGTTCCTTACCCTGGACTAGCCCAAGGTCACCCAGCAGGCTTCATGGGTAGGAGCAAAGAAACAAACCATTGCCTGCCTCTGCAAAGCAAACCCGGACTTCCTGGTTGGTCTCCCATCCCAGATTTAACCAGGGCTGATCTTGCTTAGCTTCTGAGATGGGATGAGAACAATACTTTTGAGTAAGGGTTCCCCCCCACTTAAAAAAATACATTGAAATCTTGTATTCCAACATTCATTAAATAAAATCCCTTTTTCAGCAATCTTGTTATCATTCTTTTTAATAAATTCATCTCTTAGAATTCATCTCTTAATGTCAATGAATGTGTGGAAAAGTAGTTGACTAAATTGTTCTAAACTAAAGAAAAGAGGCCAGGATTTATTTTCCCAACCGAAGGCAATACACGGTTTAATCATAGATAACACAATCATGACTAATTCCTAGTCAGAGATATTTACCACATATTTTAAATAACCCGGCAAGATCACCTTGAGAGTAAACGGCAGAACATACGTAATAACTGTATCTAAAATTTCTGGCCAGAAGCATTTAACCCTGGGACAAAGCCAAAATACACGTAACAAGTGTTTCCACTGTGCCTGCAGTTATCCTGCACATTACCATATATTTAACCCAATCTGCAAGGAGTCACATACCACTGATATTAAATGTTAGCACATTTTCTCTTAAATCAGAAAGCTTTAGAAATCAACTACTTTTTAAAAACCATGTTTTTTCATCCAGTCCTTCCTCTGAGCTCAATGCAGTGTGAAAAGTGTTTCTCGGCCCCATTTTATCCTCACAACCACCCTGCAAATTTGGCTCGGTTTCAAGAAAGGGACCCGCCCCAGGGGCAGCAAGAATCTTCATGGGGGGTTGGAGGGTTGGACCAAGGCATCTATAAATATGTGTTGCCACTGGCAATGCAAAAATAATACACCATGTAACGGGTGATTGATACGTACAGGGGATGTGCAGATGGCACAGACATTTTTCGGAGATTCCAGATCCCATTTGTTCGTATGAGGGATCTTGCTCTGTTGACTTAATTGAATAAAGATTTCCCTGGTAAGATTCTGGATTCAACGGCAATTCTCTGCTTACTGCCAACCTAACTACCCATTTCTTTCCCTAGAGCAGTGATGGCAAACCTTTTCGAGACCGAGTGCCCAAATTGCAACCCAAAACCCACTTATTTATCGCAAAGCGCCAGCACAGCAATTTAATCTGAATACTGAGGTTTCAGTTCAGAAACGCATCACTCGGGAGGAAGCTTGGTGAAGCAACCGTGCAACGCTTCAAATGGGTGAATCACAACCCTAGGGTGACCTTGAAGCAAGCCCCATTGACAGCAACCAAGCTTACTCCCAGGTAAATGATCGCGCCCAGGCCAGCCTATATGTGTGTGTGTGTGTGGGGGGGTGATTTTCCACCCCTCCACATGACGGACTCTGTGCACGCATGCCCACAGGAAGGGCTCTGAGTACCACCTCTGGCACCCATGCCATAGGTTCGCCACCACTGCCCTAGTGGATTTTTTTGGAGCCATTTTGGACAGGGATGTTCAAGTCAAATGATATCGTGTAGCCCAAATCTCAACAGGGACAGAGTCAGCACCATGTAGTGGTCAAGAGCAGCAGGTCCTATTCTGGAGAACCAGGTTCACTTTCCCACTCCTCATCATGAGTGGCGGAGTCTTATCTGGTGAACTGGATTTGTTTCCCCATTCCTACACACGAAGCCTGCTGGGTGACCTTGAGCCAGTCACAGTTTTCTCAGAACTCTCTCTCAAACCCCAGCAAGAAAGATGGATATGAATAATGCAAAGAGAAATACAGCAAAATAGATGTTCCCAAACTATTGAAAGCAAGTGGGAGCAACAGTGTGCCAGTGCCGTGACGTGTGTGGAGTTATACTGTTTGAATTTCTCCTCATCAGCTTGATGTAGTGATTAAGAACAGGTGGACTTTAATATGGAGAACTAGTTTGATTCCCACTCCTCCACATGAGCAGCGGGCTCTAACCTGGAGAACCGGGTTTGAGTCCCCACTCCTCCACATGAAGCCTGCCGGGTGACCTTGGGCTAGTCACAGTTCTCTCAGAACTCTCTCAGCCCCATTGACCTCACAAGGTTCTCTGGATTGGAATGCAAGGCTCTTAACCACTACATCTCACTGGCTCTCAAATCTAATAACCCCTAATAAAATTAAATAAATATTTTTTTCTCCCTAGGGCAGCGGGATTGCAATTTATGGCCCCACCACTTATCGTATTATATTAGATCTGATGGCTTTAATTATAAGTTAATTATAATTAATCTTCTGTTTATATATACATGTATATTGATTGCTTATTACATGTAATAAGCTGCCCAGAGCCCAGCCCAGGAAAGGGCAGGGTAGAAATCTAACAAAATCAATTTCAAAAGCCAGAACATAGGGCTCAGTCCTACAGGGTATTTGCACGTGCTCTGTCTTAGTTCCTGCAGTGTCCCCGTGTGTGGGTTGTACATCCTCAAGTGTCCGGCTCTGAGTACGGGAATCCCTGGAGATTTTGGGGTTGGAGCCAGAGGTGGGATCCAGCAGGTTCTCACAAGTTCCCGAGCGTGGGTTACTAATTATTTGTACCCCCGAGAGGGGGTTACTAATTGGGTCTGCTTTTCCGTTAGAAATTCCATTGGGTCCAAAAATCATAAAGTCCTGTTGTTTCCTATGTGGCTGGTTAGCGAAGGTAGAAAACGGGATAATTCTCCCCGTTGGGCTGTTTTAAAAACATGTTTTAGAAATAGGGTGAAGTTCCTTGTTTAAGGAAAGTATCCTCCTTTTGATTTCTAGAAACAAAATTAAGTATTTGAAAGTATTAAGTATTTGACGGAGGCAGTCCAAGTAGAGGAGAAATGGATTGTTTCTGTTGGCAGTGACGATAGTGTAACCCCCATGCCCAGAATGGGTGGTTATTAGTAAGGGGTGGAGACTCAGTGCAACAGAGAGGCTACAAAGCTCTTTGCAGAAGAAACAAGGCTACCAGACTCGGACCTTGATTTCTATAAAGAAGCCCTTAACACCTTGTTAGGGTAATTTCAATATTGTTAGAACTACTGGGAAGGTAGTTGTTGTTTGCTGTGTTGTAAATGTTGGAGTTTATTGTTTCAGGGTTTTCTTTTGTGGTTGTAATGGGTGAGTTCTCCTGGAAACCTTCATCATGTTGCAAACCTGTTCATCAAAGCTTATGAGTCTTCAGAACCCAGCCAACTTGCAGAAGAAATTGGACTTAGCAATATCAGTAGACTGTAAATGAAGGACTTGAAATACAACACAGACAGGACCTTGAATTGTAACGTTAAATGTTGATGTTTAATGTTAATTGTAAAGAGAAGTAAGCCATATTGTTGTTTAAAAATTGTTGTTGCAACTCATTTCCAAAGTACTGCCCTAGAACTCACAAGCTGAGGTTACAGGCTAGCTTAACTGGCGTGGGGCTTGGAAGTGAGATTGCCAAATATAAGTACTTACAGTGGAAGTGTGCAACAAGTTGGTTGATCCCCATAAAACTGTTTTGTTATGAGAAAGTTCAAGAGATGTTGCTGTGTTAATTTGAAACACTGTTTGGCAGTTATATAAAGGAAGGGATTCAGTTGCAATCCCCATCCCTTCTACAAACTGCTTTGCTGAATTGCAACATTGCTGGAAAGTTTGCAAACTTCCAGTGCAGCTAAGTTGGAACAGTTGGGAAATCTTGCAAAGGGAAAGACAATGTTCTGCATTCAGATGCACCAAATGTGGTTCCTCCAGTACAGGAATCTCTGGGAAATCATTGTGCAATGATTTCAAAGTTACATTACAATTACTGTCAGGACGACAGAGATTTTTAGTGGGGGGAGAATGTAGCCCATGCCCAGAATGGAGTTGGCCAGAATGGGTTGACCAATGGGGGTGGAGACTCGGTGCAGCAGAGAGGCTGCAAGAGCTCTTTTGCAGAAGAAGCAAGGCTACCAGACTCGGACCTTGATTTCTATAAGCCCTTAACACCTTGTAGTTTTGAATGTATTGTAAATGTTGGAGTTTATTGTTTCAGGGTTTCTTTTGTGGTTGTAATGGGTGAGAGTTCTCCTGGAAACCTTCATCATGTTGCAACCTGTTCATCAAGCCCTTGGAGTCTTCAGGAGCCAGCCAACTTGCAAGAAGAAATTGGACTTGGCAATATCAGTAGACTGTAAATAGAAGGACTTGAAATGCAACCTGAACAGGACCTTGAATTGTAACGTTAAATGTTGATGTTTAATGTTAATTGTAAAGAGAAGTAAACCATATTGTTGTTTAAAAATTGTTGTTGCAACTCATTCCAAGTACTGCCCCACAGAACTCACAAGCTGAGGTTACAATAGGACTTGCTATAATGAGTTTAAATGATGGACAGAAAGATACCAGCTGGAAATTAGGAACTTTTTTTTTACAGTAAGAGTTTTTTACAGTCACAGAGAAATTATTAATGCCCCGCCCCTGGAAGGCCCGCCCATGCCCCCGTCGTGCCCCGCCCAGCCCCATTGGCACTACGCCACTGTTTGAATCCCACCACCATGGGAACCTGTTACTAAAATTTTTGGATCCCACCACTGGTTGGAGCAGTAGAAAAGTGTGGTTTTGGGAGAAGTGGGACTTCAGTGGGTATAATGCTGTAGAATCTACCCTCCCAAGCAGCTGTTTTCTGCAGGCAACCTGATCCATATTGTCTGGGTAACAGTTGTAATCCCAGGAAATCTCCAGACCTCAATGCTGACATATGTGGTGCAGTGGTTAAGAGCAGGTAGATTCTAATCTGGAGAACTGTGTTTGATTCCCCACTCCTCCCCCTGAGTGGCAGAGGCTTATCTGGTGAACCAGATGTGTTTCCGCACTCCTACATTCCTGCTGGGTGACCTTGGGCCAGTCACAGTTCTCTCCAAACTCTCTCAGCCCCACCTGCCTCACAAGGTGTCCGTTATGGGAGAGGAGGGAAAAGGAGCTTATAAGCCACCTTGAGTCTCCTTACAGGAGAGAAAGGTGGGAAATAAATCCAAACTACTACTACTACTACTACTACTACTACTACTACTACTACTACTACTTCTACTACTACTCTTTTTGGTGTGACTTTTAGTAGACTTCCTCCGGCACCCAAGTGTCTCGGACTGGCCTTGGAAACACCTTGAACCAGACAAAAAGAGTTTCTTGGACCTTATCATGTGTTCTTTAACCGAGTCCGCTGGCCGACAGCAAACAATCTGCCAGCCTCTTGTTCTAAGCAAGGTCGATGCAAGAATTCCCACCCTGCCTCCTCCAGGGAGGGTTTGGAAAAGGAATCCAGAGCAGGAATGCAATTTTGCAATATGAAAAGGGTGTGCTTCCAATTGTCTCCCTCTCAAGCACTTTGCATCTTACTGAAGGCTTGATGGAAGAGACCTAAGCCACGGTATACTCCTTCCAGCATGGAAGCAGTATTGACAAGCTGGAACATGTCCAGAGGAGGGCAACCAAAATGATAAAATCCATGCCCTACGAAGAGAGACTTGGGGAGCTGGGGGTGTTTAGTCTGGCGAAGTAAAAGGTTAAGGGCGGGGGGGGGATGATAGCTATGTTTAAATATTTGAAGGGACATCATGTCCAAGAGGGAGCAAGCTTGTTTTCTGCTGCCTCAGAGACTAGGACACAAAGCAATGGATTCAAGGTTCAGGAAAAGAGATTCCATTTAAACATTAGGAAGAACTTCCTGACTGTCAGGGCTGTTCGACAGTGGAATTCACTGCCTTGGAGAGAGGTGGAGTCTCCCTCTTTGGAGGTTTTTAAACAGAGGCTGGATGAGCATATGCCAGAAGTGCTTTGATTGTGTGTTCTTGTATGGCAAGGGGTTGGACTGGATGGCCCTTGTGGTCTCTTCAAACTCTATGATATTATTATTCTATGGTGTAATGGTTAAGAACAGGTGGGCTGTAATCTGGAGAACAAAGTTTGATTCCCCCCTCCTCTACGTGAGCGGCAAACTCTAATCTGGTGAACTGGATTTGTTTCCCCGCTCCTCCACATGAAGCCTGCTGGGTGACCTTGGGCTACACACAGTTCTCTCTGAACTCTCTCAGCCCCACACACCTCACAATTGGTCTGTTGTGGGAAGAGAAAGAGAAGGAAGAAGAAGAAGAGTTTGGATTTATATCTCCCCTTTCTCTCCTGTAGGAGACTCAAAGGTGCTTACAATCTCCTTTCCCTTCCCTCCTCCCAACAAACACCCTGCGAGGTGGGTGGAGCTGAGAGAGCTCAGAAGAACTGTGAGTAGCCCAAGGTCACCCAGCTGGTGTGCGTGGGAGTGCACAGGCTAATCTGAATCCCCCAGATAAGCCTCCACAGCTCAGGCGGCAGAGTGGGAAATCAAACCCAGTTCCTCCAGATTAGAATGCACCTGGTCTTAACCACTACGCCACTGCTGCTCCTGTTTGCAAGTTTGTAGCCACTTGGAAATGTTTTCAGAACAAAACGGGGAGGAACAATGTGAAACTCCATGGAGGAAATGTTTCATTTCCAGCCCCAAAACATTGCAGAAATGGCCATGTAAAAAAAACAACAATGAGGTTGCTTACATCGCTGAATAACTGGCCTATTACTCGACTCCCCAGCAGCTAGGGAACTTCCAGAGGGCCAGGCATAGAGGTGGGATCCAGCAGGTTCTCACCAGTTCCTGAGAGTGGGTTACTAATTATTTGTGTGGGCCGAGAGGGGGTTACTAATTGGGTCTGCTTTTCCGTTAGAAATTCCATTAGGTCCCAAAATCACAAAGTCCTGTTGTTTCCTATGTGGCTGGTTAGCGAAGGTAGAAAACGGGATCATTCTCCCTGTTGGGCTGTTTTAAAAACATGTTTTAGTAATATGGTAAAGTTCCTTGTGTAAGGAAAGTATCCTTCTTTTGATTTCTAGAAACAAAATTAAGTATTTGAAAGTATTAAGTATTTGACAGGCAGTCAATTAGAGGAGAAGTAGTTGTTTCTGTTGGCAGTAGACAATAGGACTTGCTAGAATGAGTTTAAATTATGGACAGAAAGTTACCAGCTGGAAATTAGGAACTTTTTTTTTTACAGTAAGAGTTTTTTATAGTCACAGAGAAATTATTAATACCCGCCCTGGAATGCTTATGCGCCCCATCGTGCCCTGCCCGTCCCATTGAAGAGCATAGCCACTGTCTGAATCCCACCACCATGGGGTGTTACTAAGGTACTGCCGGATCCACCACTGTGAGCACCTGCCCTGAAACTCCAGGGACGGCAAT
This sequence comes from Sphaerodactylus townsendi, assembly GCF_021028975.2. Lineage (NCBI taxonomy): Eukaryota > Metazoa > Chordata > Lepidosauria > Squamata > Sphaerodactylidae > Sphaerodactylus > Sphaerodactylus townsendi. The sequence goes on along the minus strand of NC_059425.1, from coordinate 13,527,337 downwards.
TGTGCTCTCCGTGGGGGTGGCTTCCCCAGTGCAGGTGGGTCTTGAGGGCTGGCCTGGGTTTGTCACACCGGAGGGTCCTGAACAAAGATGTAACAAACACAGAGTCCTGGGAGATTCCGAAGGGCAGTCAGGTCCCCCAGTTCTCCAGGAATACCCCACCCTGGATTTGGCAGTCTCAGCACAGGGAGACCAGCGCAGCCCTGTTATCAGCGGCGGGATTCAAATAACAACCGTTTCCGATGGTGGGATTCAAATAATTTAACAACTGGTTGTTTACAAGCCCCATTTTAACAACCGGTTCTGCCAAAGTGGTGCGAACCGGCTGAATCCCACCACTGCCTGTTATCCCCCCCCCCCTTGCAGAGATGTAGCTCCAAGGGGGTGGGGGGAGCGCTCAACGCACTGGGCATGCACCCCTGTGGGGGTGTGGCGAGGGCGTGGTGGGGGCATTCCAGGGTGGGATGGGGGCGTTCCGGGGCAGGACGGGGCGGAGGATACACCAGCTCACCTGGCACTCCCCACCCTTGCTACGTCTCTGTCCCCTGGGTCATCCCATTCCCCCCCACACACCACACACACACACACCTGGGAGTCCTTTCGCTAATGCACCCAGGGCTATCAAGGCCCCTGGTTCTCCAGGGAGTTGGAGTTGGAAGCCATGGGACAGGAACCCCAGAGCAGCTTAGAGCCAACTCCCTAATCCAATTATGGTGAACCTTTTCGAGACTGTGCCCAAATTACAACCAAAAACCCACTTATAAATCACAAAGTGCCAACATGGCAACTTAACCTGAATACTGAGGTTTTAGTTTAGAAAAAATGGTTTGTCTAGGCATGATGTTACTTTCGAAATTAAGCTTGGTGAAGAAGAGACATGCAATGCTTGAATGGTGAATCAGGCCGTAGGAGGGTTTACTCAGAAGCAAGGCCAGCCTAGATGTTAGTATTGTGTGTGGGGGGGGAGACTATTCCATTCCCCACACTGGCGCCTCTGTGCACATGCCCACAGAGTGCTATCTCCAGCACGCGAGCCATAGGTTCGCCACCACTGCCCTAATCCAACTGTCTCCCTTCACACACACACATTCCAAACCCCTTTGTGATTCCACTGACCAATCTTCCCAGTGCAATCTGGGCACAGGAATCTCCTGGTGTCGCCCACCCCAGAGTTGGCAGCCCCAGCATGGCGACACCAATGTGTTCCTATTGGCCCCCTGCCCATTCAACCCCCCCACCCCCCACACAAACCCCACTGGGTTTGCAATAGCCAGCCATCACCCAACTCCCAACAATGTCTACCCCCGCCCCCTGCTCTAGATCAAAATCTGGATGGATTTTTAAATGATCTGTAGACTGCAGCTGGCTGTCCCCCCCCCCCCCACTTTACCCCATCCCAGTGTCCCACCTCAGGAGACAGTGAATGCAAAAACCTTTAAAAAAAACATGTGAATCACTCCCTGGACTGAACCCCGGCAATACTAGCACTACTTATACTTTATACTACCTTATGCTACTACACTACACTACACTACACTACACTACACTGTACTGTACTGTACTGTACTGTACTGTACTATACTATACTATACTATACTACACTACACTACACTACACTACACTACACTACACTACACTACACTACACTACACTACACTGTACTGTACTGTACTGTACTGTACTGTACTGTACTGTACTGTACTGTACTGTACTGTACTGTACTATACTATACTATACTATACTATACTATACTATACTATCAACCACACATTTGCATAGCAAGGAGCAGCAGTGGCTTAGGAGGTTAAGAGCTCGTATATCTAATCTGGAGGAACCGGGTTTGATTCCCGGCTCTGCCGCCTGAGCTGTGGAGGCTTATCTGGGGAATTCAGATTAGCCTGTGCACTCCCACACATGCCAGCTGGGTGACCTTGTGCTAGTCACAGCTTCTCGGAGCTCTCTCAGCCTCACCTACCTCACAGGGTGTTTGTTGTGAGGGGGAAAGGCAAGGAGAAAGGGGGGATATGCAGGAGAGAAAGGGGGGATATGAATCCAAAACTCTTCTTCTTCTTCTAAACACTTGCTGATTGGTTCCCCACCTGGGGACATGAAAATGTATACCCCACTAAAACATTTCCTTCTCACTGGACACAGCGTGTAACAGACTTCCCTCTGTGATACACCTCTGAAGGTGCCAGCCACAGATGCAGGCGAAACGTTAGGAACAAGATCCACCAGACCACGGCCACACAGCCCGGAAAACCCACCAGAACCAGTTGAATCCGGCTGTGAAAGCCTTTGACAATACTTTAAAAAACAATAAACTTTTAAACAAAGTTATAATATTAAAAGCAGATCTTAACCACCAGCAGCGACCATTCCAAAGATGTCAAAGGCAAATTACGGGTACATTTTTTTTCTGGGACAAACAGTTCAAAGTTTTCAAATGCTGTATTAGAGGTAGAAGAACCGCAAGTATTTCAGAAATCACACATGTTCCTTTTTGCAACATTGCAATTCTTCAGCCAGGATTTTAATAAACAGGTTCATCTGACTGTGCTTCTTTCCAGGAATCTTGACAGAGTGTCTCTGATAGTCTTACCTGTTGGATTTTACAGCCTTGTATGCAGCAGGCAGCAGGGAATTCTGGGAGATCTCAACGAACATTCTAAAGGCAGCAGTTGGAAACAGTTGCTCCCTGACTCTTGCTGAGGAAAGATGTTGTTATGTGTTCTGTTAACCAAAAGTCTCTGACTGAAATGTTTAATATTGTAGGCTATGCTTGAAATTGTAACCAAACAATGAACTGTGAATGTATCGGTGTATATAAGCGATACTTTGTTGTATATTGTCTATTTCTCTCTAAGTTTAAGTAAAGCTCTCTTTTGTTTATGATTTCTGCGGTAAAAAGATAACTATTCTTATATTTTAAAGTGGTGCACAAAGCTACATTCTGCTCGTTACTCTGCAAACAGGAGTGTATTCAAATATACCTGTTGACCTTCATTACCCTTCCTGAGATTTGTGTCATCTCTAGGGTTGTATCTTTGGTGGCCTGGCCACTGTTTCCTTTTGCTCTGGGAGCTGAGAAAGTAGTGGTCCACTCTACGCATCATAGCCTTTGCTGTCACAAATGCTATGAAGCACCACGCAAGCAGCCACGATTGACAGCATATTCTCCGGCATGACCTGGAGCCTTGAAAGAAGACAGCGCCCCCTGGCCTTCAGTCCCCCAAATGCCCGCTCCACCACATTTCCGGCACAACACAAGTCTGTAATTAAAGTGCCTTTCCCTCGCATTATGGGGCAGAGCGTATGGCTTAACAAGCCATTTTCTCATGGGAAAGGTGCCACAACCCAGAATCATTCGTGGAATGGGGACACCATCCACAGTCAGCATTGGGTTGCCAGGAATGTAAACATTCCTGTCCACACAGAGGTGGGATCCAGCAGGTTCTCACAGGTTCCCGAGAGTAGGTTACTAATTATTTGTGTGTGCCAAGAGGTGATTGGTGATTTTGCCACATGATTTTGGCCTTAGTTACGCCCCTCCTCTCAGCAGTAGTGCACAGAACTTGGAGCAGTCTAGCAGGAGGTGCACCAGCGTGCGTGGCAGCCTGCGCCTGCGTGCATTTGTTTCCCGCCCAAGGACCGGCTCAGTGACTGCGTCCTTGCCACAGCCCCACCCAGGAATGCCCAGCCCCCAGAATGCCCAGCCACGCCCCCGTCATGCCCCGCCCAGCCCCATTGGCGCTACGCCACAGTTTGAATCCCACCACCATGGGAACCTGTTACTAAAATTTTTGGATCCCACCACTGTGTCCATGGCTTTGGAGAAGTAGGAACATAAGAACAGGAAAGCATGCGTATCATTGCTTCCACCAGGATGACCAAACTTGAAAATGTAAAATCTTGTTGGACTGGCAAATACAAAGAGATTCTTAATAGCAGAGTGTGGAAGCAGTCTCCAAAGGGGAAAAAAATAGCCAGAGATACTTTGAGTGGCTTTTGTATAAAATTGCTTTACCACCTTGGGGAAGGGTTACATGGAAAGTAAAGTAACAAATGCTATACTGTTACATATCTCTAGTACTACATTGGGTTACATTTTGTCTATCTGGCCTCATCATGGTCACATGGTGGTGTGTGTGGGGAACAAAGAAATAGAGTTGACCTCGTAACCTCTGATATACATGCTTGCTAACATGTAAGCAATGGCGATTCACTGACCAATAGCTAATCAATAGGGCAGGTCATAAAACAGTGACCTCAGCAACTGGTTTGCATACAGGCAGTTAACCCTTTAGTAACTGAATTGTGTGACAGACACTTGCTAAATACCAACTGTGAAGAGACTGCATGCGGGGAGAAATTTTCAGGAGTCAACTTTCTATCTGCGGCAGTTGGGCAGTTTAACTGAAGTCTCATACAGAGGCTGGAAGCTCTTTCAATGGATGGTTTAATATTCTGCTAGAATTTCAATGGATGGTTTAATATTCTGCTAGAACTTAGAACTTGAAACCGATTAACTGTAACTACCTGCCGAGGAGTTACTTTGTACTATTTGTAATGTAACAAACTTGGGCTTCAGATGAGTTTATTTGCTTTTGCTTACTCCTTTAGAACTATAGGCAACGCTGCTATCGTTAACCATATTAGGCTATTATTTTATGGTTAACCATGATTTGGACAGTATTGGTTTTTTATCAGATGAATATAAGTTCTATTAGCTAAAGCTGTTTTGATCATCAAGAAATATTTGCTTCTCAATTAAATTAAAGATTTTTTTTTTTACATCTTTGCTCTGAGTGCTTCGTGTTAGCCAAATCAGAATCCATGCAGTGGCAAGTAGTTCCTCTTGCTCTACACTGACAAATCTGCCTCTGTGGTAGTAAGTTGCCAAGAGAAGCACAGAGGAGAACATCTTCCGATAGACGTAGTCCCCTGGTACGCTTCCCAGATGCCTGATGGTGATGTGGCAACCATCTAACAGTGGTGGGATCCAAAAATTTTAGTCACAGGTTCCCACGGTGGTGGGATTCAAACTGTGGCGTAGTGTCAATGGGGCTGGGCGGGGCATGACGAGGGCGTGGCTGGGCATTCCAGGAGTGGGGCATTCCTGGGCAGGGCCGTGGCAAGGACGCAGCCGCTGTGCCAGTCCTTGAGTGGGAAATGAATGCACGCAGGCGCAGGCTGCCACGCACGCCGTTGCACCTCCTGCTAGACTGCTTCAAGTTCTGCACGCTACTGCTGAGAGGAGGGCTGTCACTAAGGCAAAAATCACATGGCAAAATCACCAATTAGTAACCCCCTCTCGGCACACACAAATAATTAGTAACCTACTCTCGGGAACCTGTGAGAACCTGCTGGATCCCACCTCTGCATCTACAGATCCTACACATTGGATAAAACCCAGTTTTGCAAATCCAGCCATCACCTGTGGAAAGAAAGAAAAGTAATGTTTAATGTATGAAACAAAATTTGTTTGTTCAGTTTGTGCCAGTGTGTTGTGCTCTGTTAGATAGCATTACAAAAAAAAAAGTGCTCTGATGTTCATTGGCCTTCTAAAAGTTGGCCACTTATCCAGTCATTGAAGTTTTGGTTTCCCAATATTTATCCCGAGAGACCCAGCATTGTGTACCTGGACACATTAAGACATGTACTTCATGGTCCTTTGAAATTCTGAGGAGTGGAATAATCAGAGGATTATTCTGATTATGTGTAACACACTTCCCTCTGTGATACACCTCTGAAGATGCCAGCCACAGATGCAGGTGAAACGTTAGGAACAAGATGCACCAGACCATGGCCACGTAGCCTGGAAAACCCACCACAACCAATCAAAGGGTGTTTGTCCACCAAATCTTTTTTACCTAATAAGGAGTCCCAAAGTAGCTTACAATCCCCTTCCTTTCCCCTCCCCAGAAAAGCCTCCTGGTGGGGGCTGTACGGGTTCTACGAGAAACGTGATTGGCTCAATGCTACAACTAAAAAAGGTTACAACACCCAGAATACACCCAGCCTGATATGATCAACAATAGTGTAAGGTGTGCTACTTTGACATATTGAGGTCACACGCAGAATGAAACCTGTGGCATACAGCCAGGTAGGCGAGGAAAAATAAGGTCAACAATTTGCAAAGGCATTATTTAGTAGATGAGGGCATAATACGGCGTACGCAAAAAGCAGAATAGGCTGAACAAAGGTGAGAATCCACTTACCTGTTCAATATTGGGACCATACCGGATCACGGCACAATCTCTGCCGCTGGGCGGAACTTGAGCACGGATTCTGCCACAGTTGCCAGGCCACCCCCAAACTGCTTCTTACCGTGCAGTAACTATTCGCTCTTGCCAGGTACCAAAGGGCAATCCCCACATGCTTCTTGACTGGCCATGTGTTGGTATCCTGACACTGCAGATGGGGTCATGTGGCTTCCAAAATCCCTATGAATCCCTGGTCATCTGGAAGTTGGCGGTCCATTGGTGTAAGGTTGTGTCTTAGTTATGTTTGAGAGTTTGGCCTTGGAGAAGATTCCTTTGCTACTTTGGGCTGCATGCCCAGTACGTTTGTTATCACTTGCTTAACCTTGCTTTCTGTCTGTGTGATATAGCCCTGTGTGAAACTACTGTTGGCTTGTTAGGTGGGAATTGCTTTGTTGTTTATGTTCAGCTCTTGGCGGGAATAGAGGCCCATAAAAGCGGCTGTCCGAGAAGGGGGGGTTCAGAATCTGCATTGCCTGTAGTCGATCATGAAAGCCAGCTCAATAAAGAACTATTAAAGGTTACTTTTGGACTGGACCTTGCTGATTCCTTACAATTGGTCATCTCCCCAGAAAACCATCACGCAGCCATTCCACCAATCCTGACTCCTGAGGTACACCCAGTACCAAGGACAGCTTGAAATGCTTGCCAGGGAAGATAAACCTTGTGGGGTTCTGCGGTAAGGGCAGGCCCAGTTCCTTCCAGTTGCATGAGACCTTGGTCAATTCCGCACTTGGGTTATCGACCTAAGTTCGAGCTGCATTCGACCTAAGTGCTCCGCACAACCACTGGGATCGACGTGGTTTTGTACCAGCTTCGCCCCGTGTAACGGTCCAATTTCCGACTCCAGTTGGGAACTACTACTTTTTCAGGGAACCACTCTCAAACTCAGCTCGATTCCAGTAAAGTGCGGAATCCCTGGTGCCAGGAGTCCCCCATTCAGCCAATCACAGCTGAGTGTTTCGGACATGCGTACAGCTGGCCAATCAAAAAACGCCACCTTCGTCCCTCCATTCCCGTGGCAGTTTTTTTTATAACGTGTGTGGGGATAGACGGAACATGGCCGTAGAACAGTAGCCTATCGGAACGGAGCGGCGAAGAGGCACAGGATGATTCCGCCCTCTGAGCTGGGATCAAGCTGGTTGCAGTGGGGAACAACAATGGCTTCGACCTAGGTCTGTAGCCTTCTCAGGGAACTGGGTCGAACCTATTTTACTCGTGTGCGGAATCGCCCCTTGTGACCTTGGAGTGGGTCACCCAGTGTAGCTCTTCCATTCTCTGGTGGTCCTATGAACGCAGGATAACAGGCTGTGACATGTGGAGCAGTAGACGCACACACAACACCAGGAACAGACCCAAAAGCTCTTTCAGCTCCATTGCAACAAATGGATCCCCTGGCTCGTGTTCCATGTTCCTATCTGAGCACCACACAGCAGGTAAAATGGCAGGTGGAATGAGAGGAGGAAGCCGGGGTGAAAAATCATCCCTGCTGTGAGGACCGATGAAAGCAAAGGAGCACCGGATACGTCCAACCAGAGCTCCGGCTGCAAGGAACAGCCAATTAGATTGCGGGACCTTTGGCATGGTTGTGAGGGTTCATTTCTTTATGCCTTCACAGCTACGCATGTAAAAAAGAAGAAGCCAAAACAACCAGAATTATTGTCATGGGCTCAAATCGCTTTCTGAACACGTAACCAGCACACATGTGAAGGGAAAAAGGGGAAAATGGGTTCATTTTTAATGACTGCGTTATAAATATGCTGTGAGGAATTCTCCAGTCTTGTTAGTCTGGGCATCATATCAGGAACAACACTGGCTTTTGGGCTTGCTGGTTCCTGAGTTTATGGCTCTGTTAGGTCGTCCATTGTTGTAAGCAGGATGTCATTTTAGGTTAGGGGGCTGGCTGTGACCAGCAGCTCTTTAGCCATGAGAGTCCTGTTGAGTTAAATAATAAAATTCTCAGGGATTCGTTGAAAGTCTTTCAGAGAAGCATAGCTCTTCAGAATGAATCTGGAGAAGAGTTCCACCAGGTGGCAGTCGAGATTAATGTTTGTACATGTGCGCGCTGGTGGGTTTTTTTGGAGTACAACCTAGAAGCTGAAATGGGTAAATTGAAGCTATCGTATAAAAGAAAGGCTCAGACAACAACAACAGACAACAACGCTAGGAAAAGTGGAAGGCATCAGGAAAATACGGTGACCCAACACGAGATGGGGCTTTTCAAAGGAAGCAACACGAGATGGGGCTTTCGAAGGACAATCTGCAAAGATTGTCATGCCCTTATATAAAGCAGTGGTGTGACCACACTTGGAGTACTGTGTTCAGTTCTGGTCGCCACATCTCAAAAAGGATATTGAAGAGATAGAAAAAGTGCAGAGAAGGGCAACAAGGATGATTGAGGGACTGGAGCACCTTCCCCATGAGGAGAGGCTGCAGTGTTTGGGACTCTTTTGTTTGGAGAGGAGACGTCTGAGGGGGGATATGATTGAAGTCTACAAAATTATGCATGGGGTAGAAAATGTTGACAGAGATAAATTTTTCTCTCTTTCTCACAGAGAAAACAGGGGGGCATTCATTGAAAATGCTGGGGGGAAGAATTAGGACTAATAAAAGGAAACACTTCTTCACGCAACGTGTGATTGGTGTTTGGAATATGCTGCCACAGGAGGTGGTGATGGCCACTGACCTAGATAGCTTTAAAAGAGGCTTGGACAGATTTATGGAGGAGAAGTCGATTTATGGCTACCAATCTTGATCCTCTTTGATCTGAGATTGCAAATGCCTTAACAGTCCAGGTGCTCGGGAGCAGCAGCCGCAGAAGGCCATTGCTTTCACATCCTGCACTGGAGCTCCCAAAGGCACCTGGTGGGCCACTGCGAGTAGCAGAGAGCTGGACTAGATGGACTCTGGTCTGATCCAGCTGGCTTGTTCTTATGTTCTTAAGCCAGAGCCTCAATTTATGAGGCTGGGAACGATAGGACCTTTTAGAGGACACTGATTCATAGGGTCACCACAAGCAACTTGATGGCACATAGAATACATACCATCCAGTTTTACTTTATGATGGTTGAGTGGCAAAGGCTTATCTGGTGAACCAGATGTGTTTCCACACTCCTACATTCCTGCTGGGTTCTCCCCGAACTCTCCTAGCCCCACCTACCTCACAAGGTGTCTGTTGTGGGGAGAGGAAGGAAAAGTTAAAGGAAAGGGTAAACCACCCTGAGTCTCCTTATGGGAGAGAAAGGTGGGCTATAAATACAAACTCTTCTTCTTCTTCTACATGGGACTTTGGATAAGAAAGAAAGAACGTTTCAACATTGTATGCTCAAGGGAGGCGTGTCGGCTCAGAAACATATCCCAACAGAGGAAAAATGAAATGAGAATTTTCTGAAACTAAATAGAGTGGGGAAAATGTGCACTATGAAAGGGGAAAAAGTAGTATTTGGTGACAAGATACATTGTAAACAACTCATGTGAAAAAGGCCTTAGTCTGGGAATACTTAGACCAGAGGTGGGATCCAGCAGGTTCTCACCAGTTCCCGAGAGTGGGTTACTAATTATTTGTGTGTGCCGAGAGGGGGTTACTAATTGGGTCCGCTTTTCCGTCTCCCCGCCCTCGCCTCCCCCTCTTTTCTTCTTTCTTGTAGCCCGGAGCTTGCCAGCTGGTAAGAGGAGGGACCCTTTAACTACTGTTGGGTCCAGGGGACTCTTTACTTGCTTGGTAGGCTATTTATTTTGGCACTCTGTTCATTTTATGATAAATTGTGACTTACCATGATGCTTGGCCACTTAAAAGCTCTGTATTCCTGTATGTGAGAATGTTATGCTTGTGTCTCTAATCCTGGATTAATTAATGTGAAATATTTGCAGAATATACAGTATGGATTGCGAATTCTAGTTCATAATGGATGATGTTCTGGTTTATTTTTTACTTTAAACAGAAGAAGAAGAAGAGTTTGGATTTATATCCCCCCTTTCTCTTCTGCAGGAGACCCAAAGGGGCGTACAATCTCCTTGCCCTTCCCCCACACAACAAACACCCTGTGAGGTGGGTGGGGCTGAAAGCTGTGACTAGCCCAAGGTCACCCAGGAATAAAAAGGGAGTGTTAATGACTGATTTTAGGTATTTATGGGGCTAAAGGATTACAAAGCATTTTGTATAAGTGAAAGGTTAAAGGTACTAACTACTAATGCTTACTCAATTTTTTAAAAAGTCATGACCTGTGTATCCTGGCAGTAGCCTTGATATCTAGCTCTTGAATATGCCTATGCCATGGGTAGGGAACCTGCAGCTTGAGAGCCGCATGCGGCTCTTCTGCCCTTGCACTGTGGCTCCACGAGCTGAGCCGCCGGCTTCATCCTTGTCCACCCTGCAGGCAGCAGGGCAGGAGCACCAATTGCCTGCGGCCGGCTGGGCCGCGCTGGGGGCTTCCCCTCTCGCCCGCCCCGTTGGAGCGGGGCGGGAGCTTTCCCGGTGGCCGGCGAGGCTGAGCTGCCGGCTTCATCCTTGCCCGCCCTGCAGGCAGCAGGGTGGGCGCACCAATTGCCCGTGGCCGGCTGGGCAGCACTGCAGGCTTCCCCTCTTGCCCACTCCGTTGGAGCAGGGTGGGCACTTTCCTGGCGGCCGGTGAGGCCGAGTGGCCGGCTTCATCCTTGCCCGCCCTGCAGGCAGCAGGGTGGGCGCACCGATTGCCCGCGGCTGGCTGGGCAGTGCCGCGGGTTTCCCCTCTTGCCCGCCTTGTTCGAGCGGGGCGGGTGCTTTCCCAGTGGTCGGCAAGGCCGAGCCTCTGGCCCCATCCTTGCCTGCCCTGCAGGCCGCAGGGCGGGTGCATCCATGCGCTTCTCCAAATGAGCGGAGTAAAAGGTAAAAAACCCCAATATATACAGTGTTATCTTTATTTTAAATGTCAAAAATTATTTGCGGCTCCAAGTGTTTTCTTTTCCCGTGGAAAACGGGTCCAAATGGCTCTTTGAGTGTTAAAGGTTCCCTACCCCTGGCCTATGCAGTAGGAATGGTCCATCGGATCCATGTTTTAATGAATTTGTGTCTTAATCTAAAGTGCAAATTATTTTGAGTATTGAATGTATTAGCCCTTCAGAATATAGTTAACAAACAGTGGTGATGGTGAATCTTCACTAAACTGTAGTGACCACTCATGATTTCACAGTTGGCATAAAGTCCTGTTGTTTCCTATGTGGCTGGTTAGCGAAGGTAGAAAACGGGATCATTCTCCCTGTTGGGCTGTTTTAAAAACATGTTTTAGTAATATGGTAAAGTTCCTTGTGTAAGGAAAGTATCCTTCTTTTGATTTCTAGAAACAAAATTAAGTATTTGAAAGTATTAAGTATTTGACAGGCAGTCAATTAGAGGAGAAGTAGTTGTTTCTGTTGGCAGTAGACAATAGGACTTGCTAGAATGAGTTTAAATTATGGACAGAAAGTTACCAGCTGGAAATTAGGAACTTTTTTTTTTACAGTAAGAGTTTTTTACAGTCACAGAGAAATTATTAATGCCCCGCCCCTGGAATGCCCAGCCACGCCCCCATCGTGCCCTGCCCCGTCCCATTGGCGCAACGCCACTGTCTGAATCCCACCACCATGGGAATTTGTTACTAAAATTTTTGGATCCCACCACTGGCCAGGCACCTGCCCTGAAACTCCAGGGACGGCAATTGTGCTCTCCGTGGGGGTGGCTTCCCCAGTGCAGGTGGGTCTTGAGGGCTGGCCTGGGTTTGTCACACCGGAGGGTCCTGAACACGTAACCAGCACACATGTGAAGGGAAAAAGGGGAAAATGGGTTCATTTTTAATGACTGCGTTATAAATATGCTGTGAGGAATTCTCCAGTCTTGTTAGTCCGGGCATCATATCAGGAACAACACTGGCTTTTGGGCTTGCTGGTTACTTCTTCTGAGGAGAAGTAGTTGTTTCTGTTGGCAGTAGACGATAGGACTTGCTATAATGAGTTTAAATTATGGACAGAAAGATACCACCTGGAAATTAGGAACTTTTTTTTTACTGTGAGGCTCATTCCGCACATGCAGAGTAATGCACTTTCAAACTGCTTTCAGTGCTCTTTGAAGCTGTGCGGAATAGCAAAATCCACTTGCAAACAGTGGTGAAAGTGGTTTGAAAACGCATTATTTTGCGTGTGCGGAAGGGGCCTAAGATTTTTTTACAGTAACAGAGAAATCATTAATGCTCCGCCCCCAGAATGCCCAGCCACGCCCCCATTGTGCCCCGCCCAGCCCCATTGGCACTACGCCACTGTTTGAATCCCACCACCATGGGAACCTGTTACTAAAATTTTTGGATCCCACCACTGACTACGACTCCTTTATTCTATTTTCACAGAGGTACCCTAGCTGGCATCTCGTTCCTTTCCCCTGTTTTCCTGCTGGCCTCCTGCCTTTTCCCCAACCTGACTGATGGACATCTGAACAAAGACAGAACTTAAAAGGCACTTTGGGGACTTCACTGTCCCAGGTGGACAGTCCACGTGCGGCTGAGGTAATTTAGGGCTGCAGTTCCAGAAAGGTTCGTACTGAAAAAAAATGTAGTTAGTCATTAAGATGCCCCTGGACTGCTGTTTTATTTGGCTATTGTCCTTTCCAAACGTTGCTCTTCTGCTTCCAGATTAATTAATTACAGCCTCTTTCCTCCCCAGGCTGACTCTTTCATCGAGCCACGGTTAATTATCAATTAGGGTCCCGGACCTATTTGCTCTCCCTGCCAGTCCCATATCTCCCAGCATTCACAATATTTGTCGTTGAAATACCGAGCGGTTCTGCCTTCTGCCGGAAAGCTGCAGCAAGACCAGATAAAGCGGAGCGAAGAGCAGCCCTCCTTTCTCATGAGCCGTAGCCAAAATTAGATGTATAACAAAGGTTATTTCTCTCCAGTGGGGACCCAAAGCGGGTTACATTTTAATCATTTGTTCTGTTTGTTTACACCTTTTGCACCGAGATTACACAATGCAGCAGGGTTTGGATTGCAAAAAAAATCAGAAAATCAAGTAGAACTCTGAAACAAAGCTGAAGAAGCAGAACTCTGAAAACAGATGCAGAAGAAGAGTTTGTATTTATAGACCACCTTTCTCTACTACAATGAGTCTCAAGGTGGCTTACAAACTCCTTTCCCCTTCCTCTTAAGGTAAGGTGACCAGATGGTCACCTTTGTGATCCGGGACAGGGGAAGCGGCCACGCGCGCAGCCGCAGAAGCGCACGGGCTTCTGGGGCTTGCCGTTTGCCGCCCTGTCACAGGGCAGCAAATGGCAAGCCCCAGAAAACCATGCACTCCTGTGGCCGGGCGCACGGGAGGCTGCCGCACTGCCTTGCGCCCCAGAAGGCAGTGCAGCAGCCTCCCAAAAATCGGGACAATTTGCAGAACCCGTGGGACGCGGGACAAATTGTTTAAAGGCGTGACAGTCCCGCCAAAAGTGGGACGGCTGGTCAGCCTATCTTAAGGACTCCTTGCTGGGGCGTTGTATAGGGACTGGATTAGTCTGGTCCTGTATCACCTCCACTGGTTGCTGATCGAAGTCCAGATCATATTAAAAGTCCTGGTGTTGACCTTTTACACCTGGCCAGCCGGCATTGAGCTGAATAATCTCACCGCTATTGGCCTTCCACGGACACAGAAGGGGTGGGTGGGATGTCGCCACCTGTTGCTATTTTTGGTTTTGTGGTGATTGATTATTTATGACTATTGATGTTTTATGCTGTTTTTATATTGTTGTTCGCGGCCCTGAGCCCTGCGGGGGAGAGCAGGATACAAGTCGAAAAATAAAATAAACATTCTACATGAAAACGAGAACTGATAACTGGTTCATGAATGCCCTATAGCCGTGGTGGCGAACCTTTGGCACTCCAGATGTTATGGACTACAATTCCCATCAGCCCCTGCCAGTATGGCCAATTGGTCATGCTGGCAGGGGGTGATGGGAATTGTAGTCCATAACATCTGGAGTGCCAAAGGTTCACCACCACTGCCCTATAGAAAACAATTTCCACTGGGAAGCTATGTTTGTAGTAGTAGAAGAAGATAAGTTTGGATTTACATTCTATTTTTCCTCAACTGTGGCTTACAAACCTGTCTCCATTCAGCGCTTATTACCTGTGTTGAAAAGCTCTCTGGAATAAATCAGTCTTGCATAGTTGTCAGAAAGCCAGAAGAATCGCAGGCTTCCTCCTTTCTTGGGCAGGCTGTTCCATTACAGAGGGTACAACCAGTGGTGGGATCCAAAAATTTTAGTAACAGGTTCCCATGGTGGTGGGATTCAAACTGTGGCGTAGTGCCAATGGGGCTGGGCGGGGCATGACGAGGGCGTGGCTGGGCATTCCAGGGGCGGGGCATTCCTAGGCAGGGCCGTGGCAAGGACGCAGCCGCTGCGCCAGTCCTTGAGTGGGAAATGAATGCACGCAGGCGCAGGCTGCCACGCACGCTGGTGCACCTCCTGCTAGACTGCTTCAAGTTTTGCGCGCTACTGCTGAGAGGAGGGGCGTAACGAAGGCAAAAATCAAGTGGCAAAATCACCGATTAGTAACCCCCTCTCGGCACACACAAATAATTAGTAACCTACTCTCGGGAACCTGTGAGAACCTGCTGGATCCCACCTCTCGGCTTCCTCCTTTCCTGGGCAGGCTGTTCCATTACAGAGGGTACAACTGAGAACTTGTCCGTACGGGCAATTGTCGAATTTGCCCATGTGCAGATTTGCACTTGCAAAAGGCCTTGCTTATTTAACCCCCATGCTCAGAATGGGTTGACCCAGAAAGGGGTGGAGACTCAAAGCAGCAGAAGGCTGCAGAGCTCATGTAGTTTGGAGACAAGGCTACCAGACTTGGACCTTGGGTTTTTATGTTTGTAATGGGTGAGAGTTCTTCTGGAAACCTTCATCATGTTGAATCCTGTTCACCAAGCCCTTGGAGTCTTCAGGAGCCAACCCACTTGCAAAGAAGAATTGGACTTGGCAATATCAGAAGACTGTAACTAGAAGGACTTGAAATGCAACCTGAACAGGACCTTGAAGTGTGATGTTAAATGTTGATGTTATATGTTATATGTTAAGAAAGTAAACCATTTTGTTTTTAAAATTTGTTGTTGCAAACTCATTCTAAGTTCTGCCCCACAGAACCCACAGATAGAGGTTACACTTCCTGGGGGTGCACAGAGGGAGAGGTAGTCCTATAGAAAAGATTCAGGCCATGAAGGGTTTTGTATGGGATCTCACCAATATCATGAATTTAACCTGGTAATCAATGGGCAGTCATTGTAGCAACTGTAGAATGGGAGAAATAAGCATGCTCTGCCTAGTTCCTGATAATAATTGAGCTGCAGAATCCGGAACCATTTGGACTTCCCAAGTGGTCTTCCACTGAGAGAGCTCCAAAGAACTGTGACTAGCCCAAAGTCACCCAGCTGGCATGTGTTGGAGTGCACAATCTAATCTGGTTCACCAGGTAAGCCTTCACAGCTCAAGTGGCAGCGCGGGGAATCAAACCCGGTTCTCCAGATTAGAGTGCACCTGCTCTTAACCACTACACCACGCTGGAAAGCATCTTGTGCAATTAAAGGAGAGAGACCTTTGTGATTGGAATGTACCTTAAACCACTGATAGACTGATGATAATAATTTAAAAATTTCTAGCCTCAATTCTCACTGTACCAGTTTCAAGACAAAATAAGGCACTGGACACTCTTGGTGCAACTTGGAAAATAGCCTGGAGGAACTTAGATTGAATCCTTTCCAACAGGGTTAGGCTGGAGGTTGGAAGTGAAGAATAAATGCGATACAGCAGCTGCGCCAAGACTTTACAATGTTAAGACTGCTGGTACAAAATAACCACCTTTTAAACAAAATAATTTTAATGGAGTCAAGAACATGGCAAGGGGGGGTTCTTGGGTTCAACCCCCCATTACATGTCTGAAGATCCGCCTCCCCCCCCCCGTTTGTGGGTTTTTTGTAATTTTTTTAGTTTGTATCCCCTGAACCAAACTTCACCAAACCTGGGTGGTATCATCAGGAGAGTCTCCTAAAGATACCCTGAAATTTTGGTGCTGCTAGCTTAACAACTGCACCCCTGACAGCAGGCACCCCCACCACAAATTTCCCCAGATTCTCCTTTTAAATCCACCCCCTTCGGCATGGATTTAAAGGGAGAATCTGAGGCCCCTAGTTTAAACTTTGAAAGTGATGCTGTTTCAGGGTGGAGGATAATCCACCCCAAAACAGCTTCACTTTCAATGTTGTTTTAACTGCGGACCCCAGATTTTCCCTTCATGATGGATTTAAAAGAAGAATCTGGCCTCCCTAGTTTAAACACCATTGAAAGTGATGCTGTTTGGGGGTGGATTCCAGCATCACAGTGGTCGCGCCACCCCTGCAAAACTCAGATTTTGCGCCGGGCTCCATTTTCCCTATAAGGGAGGGCAGAAGGGACTGCCGGCTGCCGGCTGGGAACCCAGCCAGGGTGGCGGGGCAGGCAGGGGAGGGGAGTCTGCTGTCCCTGGCCTCGGAGAGCTGCTTTTATAAGCACTGAGGCTGGGGTGGGGCTTGGGGAGGCGTGGCCACACCCCCAGAGGCCACGACCCCCCCCCATAAAAATGTATACCTGTGTCACAGAATGGAGTGCACTGTTCCTTCAGCTGCCGTGTTAAAGCACTTTAAGTTTGACTCTGAAGCTTGTACCACATAAGAACATAAGAATATAAGAACAAGCCAGCTGGATCAGACCAGAGTCCATCTAGTCCAGCTCTCTGCTACTCGCAGTGGCCCACCACCATCCCCAAGTATTTACATTTGTTAACTTTCATAATCTTCTTCCTCTTCATCATCCAGCTTTGCTTTTTGGGGCATGTGCCCAAAGCCGTCTCTTTTGTCCTATTAAGGTTGATGTCAAGATATTCCTTTCGCAGTAAACTGTAAAATTACTTAGTGTTCTTTGGAGCCCAAGCACAGTTCTGGAAAGAGCACAGGATCATATGCATACAAGATTTTTATTTGATCCGTGAGGAGCAGAGGCGTTCCTCCCATTGGGCAAAGTGGGCAGTTGCCCTGGGCGCAACCTTGTGTGTGTGGGGGGTGGGGGGCGTAGGTTCGTTTGTGGGATTTTTTGTATTTTCAGTGTTTTTTCATTTTTGGCCTGCAGGGGGCGCAGTTTTTAGGTTAGCAGCACCAAAATTTCAGGGATTCTTCGGAAGACTCTCCTGACGATATCACCCAGGTTTGGTGAGGTTTGGTTAAGGGAGTCCAAAGTTATGGACTCCCAAAGGGAGTGCCCCCATCCTCCATTGTTTCCAATGGGAGCTAATAGGAGATGAGGGCTACACCTTTGAGGGTCCATAACTTTGGACCCCCTGAACCAAACTTCACCAAACCCGGGTGGTATCATCAGTAGGGTCTCCCAAAGATACTCTGAAATTTTGGTGCTGCTATCTTAATAATTGCACCCCTGACAGCAGGCACCCCCTAAATTTCCCCAGATTCTCCTTTTAAATCCACCCGCTTCCTGCCAATGCTTGTTTTCTTTCTTTCTTTTATTCTCTCAATGCCTAATAAAAGTTATTATTATTATTATTATTATTATTATTATTATTATTATTATTATTATTATTATTATTATTATTATTATTATTATTATTATTAAATTCATCCCCTTCGGCATAGATTTAAAAGGACAATCTGAGGTCCCCGGTTTAAACATTGAAAGTGATGCTGTTTCAGGGTGGGGGAGAATTCACCCCAAAAAGAGCATCACTTTCAATGTCGAAACTGGGGACCCCAGATTCTCCCTTTAAGGTGGATTTAAAAGGAGAATCTAGGCTCCCTAGTTTAAACACCATTGAAAATAATGCTTTTTGGGGGTGGATTCCAGCATCACTTGTTTAAACTAGAGAGCCCAGATTCTCCTTTTAAATCCACCTTAAAGGGAGAATCTGGGGTCCCTTGTTTAAATAACATTGAAAGTGATGCTGTTTTCCCCAATTGGGAGGATTGGATACAACACCATAAAATGTTTTCATAACAGTAATAAATAGCAGTTTTCATAGCAGAAAATGTTTTCAAAAAATATTTCTACAGTGTTCAGATTTGTGAGCTGGGGCATGTTCTATAATGTGATGGTGACTTTGAAACAACCTGATGGAAAAAATCATTGTTTGGTTACCGTGGAAGAGGTTGGCCGCCCGTGGGGGTGGGCATCAAACTCAGGTTTTGCCCAGGGCTCCAGTTTGCCTAGGTACGCCCCTGGTGAGGAGTCCTTGAAGGTTGCATTTCATTCTCAGAGAGGACTGATCATGTGATGATTGAATAAGAAAGTATAACCTTCTGTCAGTACTAGAGGCCTCTAATTTTTGCCAAAGTTTCTGCCTTGATATTGAATCAAAAGCTGTTATCAGATCAATAAGCCATAATGAAAGTGGGGCAGGTTGTTGAAAGGTTAACAATCCAAACAAGCCCCTGTATGGCTAATGGTACTGTCATACCAGTATCTCGAATCTTCAACAAACACGTAAACAATCAGAAATAAGCTTTATACTGTGTTAAACTTAACATCATAAACAATATGTACACAGGCTTATTCCTATGTGATAATTTCCAGATAAATTCCCAAAACTAACAGTGTCTCTTTGAAGGACTTACAACGACAAATTAACATGAATAATTGCCCCAGTAGGCGCCTCCACTCCTCGGAGGAGGACCCACTCGTGATCCCTGGCCCAAAAATGATCAGGCTGGCCTCGACGAGGGGCAGGGCCTTTTCAGCCCTAGCCCCTACCTGGTGGAACAGGCTCCCTAGGGAGATCAGGGCCCTGCGGGACTTACAGAGTTTCCGCAGGGCCTGCAAGACGGACCTGTTCCGCCAGGCGTTTGGCCAGCCTGGTTAATTACATCTACCGTGTCATCTGGCCTCCCGTGGGCACAAGGGGGGAGGGGGGCAGCCAGACGCCATCCACATTTTTAATAGGTTCTGTTTTTATGTAATTGGTATTTAAATTATGTTTTAATGTATATTTTAACCTGTTGTGAACTGCCCTGAGCCCTCGGGGGGAGGGCGGTATATAAAACGAATAATAAATAAATCAATAATTTATTTATTTATTTATTGTTCCACTTATATACCGCCCTCCCCCGGAGGGCTCAGGGCGGTTTAGAACAATAATATACTCATGGGCTGTCATTTCCCGTGAAACCTTCACAGTGGCCTGTTATCTTGCAATCTTAAAAACAAAAATCCTTTCCCAAAAAGGCTACACAACAAACTTCAGTTTATTTTACACGCTGCTGAATAAGTACCGGCTCACCAAAACAGAGGCCCCTTCCGCACACGCAGAATAATGCACTTTCAATCCACTTTCACAATTCTTTGCATGTGGATTTTGCTATTCTGCACAGCTTGCAAAGTGGATTGAAAGTGCATTATTCTGCATGTGCAGAAGGGGCCAGAGACTCTGACCTGATGCTCCACTCTGGTCTCAATACCTTCTATCAAAAGCCAGGAGTCTGACTGGCCTATGGCTTGCTGAGCTGTTTTTGTTGCCATTTTTAGAAAATAGGAACAATAATGGCCAACCCCATTCCTTAGGGATATGGCCAGTTTGATCAGCACAAATATATAAAACATCAAGGAATTGTGTCCCCCAAACTATACCTTCAGAACAGTGGGATCCAAAAATTTTAGTAACAGGTTCCCATGGTGGTGGGATTCAAACTGTGGTGTAGTGCCAATGGGGCTGGGTGGGGCACGACGGGGGCGTGGCCGGGCATTTTGGGGTGGGGGGCATTTCCCTGGCCGGAGGGCTGTGTGCAAGGGCAGCATGTGATCATGGTGAAGCGAATGTGTAACCCCCATGCCCAGAATGGGTTGGCCCAGAATGGGTTGACCCAGAAAGGGGTGGAGTCTGAAGGGAAGCAGAATGCTGCAGAACTCCAGGCTCTTTGGAGAAGACAAGGGGTACCAGACTCCGGACCTTGATTTCTATAAGCCCTTAACACCTTGTTAAGGGTTTTCTTTTGTGGTTGTAATGGGTGAGAGTTCTCCTGGAGACCTTCATCATGTTGCAACCTGTTCATCAAGCCCTTAAGGTCTTCAGAACCAGCCAACTTACCAAAGAAGATTTGGACTTGGCAATATCAGTAGACTAATAACTAGAAGGACTTGAAATGCAACCTGAACAGGATAGCCAATTTAGCCAACGTTAAATGTTGATGTTTTAAAAGTGTTAATTGAAAAGTAAAACCATTTTGTTGTTTAAAAAATTGTTGTTGCAACTCACATTCAAATTACTGCCCCACAGAACCCACAAGCTGAGGGTTACAAATAAATTTAACCAAGTGGGGCTTGGAAGTGAATTGCAAATATAAGTACTTGCAATGGAAGTGTGCAGCAAGTTGGGGTTTGATCCCCATATAACTGTTTGTTGTTATGTGATGTAGAAGTTCAAGAGATGTTGCTATGTGAATTTGAAGCCACACATCATTCTGTGTGGCAGTTGCATCAAGGATGGGATTTCAGTTGAATACACCCATCCCTTCTGCAAACTAATTGGATGAATATCAACATTCGCTGGAAAGTTTTGCAGAAGCTTCCAGTGCAGCTAAGTTTGGAACAGTTGGAAATCCTTGCAAGGGAAAGACAATGTTCTGCATTCTAGATGCACCAAATGTGGTTCCTCCAGGAGTACAAGAATCTCTGGAAATCATTGTGCAATGATTTCAAGAGTTGTAATTACTATTGGGCCGACAGAATTTTAGTGAGGAGAATGTAACCCCCATGCCCAAGATAGGTTGGCCCAGATAGGTTGACAGAAAGGGGTGGAGTCTGAAGAGCAGAATGCTGCAGAACTCAGAGCTCTTTTGGAGAAGACAAGGGTATTGCCAGACTGGGACCTTGATTTCTATAAGCCCTTAACACCTTGTTAAGGGTTTTCTTTAATGATTTGTAATGGGTGAGAGTTCTCCTGGAGACCTTCATCATGTTGTGCAACCTGTTCATCAAGCCAGAGTCTTCAGGAGCCAGCCAACTTGCAAAGAAGATTTGGACTTGGCAATATCAGTAGACTGTAACTAGAAGGACTTGAAATGCAACCTGAACAGGACCTTAATTGTAACGTTAAATATTTGATGTTTTAAAAGTGTTAATTGTAAGAAAAAGTAAACCATTTTGTTGTTTAAAATTGTTGTTGCAACTCATTCCAAGTACTGCCCCACAGAACCCACAAGCTGAGGTTACAAATGCACGCAGGCGCAGGCTGCCACGCACGCCGGTGCACCTCCTGCTAGACTGCTTCTAGAGTTCTGGCTTGGCTACTGCTGAGGAGGAGGCGTCACTAGGAGGCAAAATGCATGTGGCAAAATCACCGATTAGTAACCCCCTCTCGGCACACACAAATAATTAGTAACCTACTCTGGGGAACCTGTGAGAACCGGCTGGATCCCACCTCTAATTCAGAACTTCCGGTGGAATTCCATCCGATTCTGGGTTTATTTTAAAAGCGGTTTATACCGGATTTTAATTCTTGTGAGCTGACTGCAGGCAACGGTTGGAGATTTTCTATCATCTCCATGCAAGTAGCCTGAATGTGATCATCATATAGCAGTGATGGCGAACCTATGGCACGGGTGCCAGAGGTGGCACTCGGAGCCCTCTCTGTGAGCCTTGGCAGCACCTGAGAGTTAACCGATCATTGGGGAGGCGAGGAAAATAATAAAATAGAAACACACATATCTAGGCTGGCCTGGGCCGCTGAGGACCATGGGCCTGGTGCTCGTGCTCCGGGTGGCTGCTGCCCAAGGCGGGTGCAGAGGAGGCAGAGATGCTAGAGGGGCACAGAGTGGATGCCTTGGCGGGACTTGCTGGAGGCTAGAGCAGGCTAGGCCCTGCTTGAAGCAGGTGGGGGGGGTGGAGGAAGAGGGAGCCAACCGGTTTTTTTCCTGGCAAAACCTCAGCATTCAAGGTTAAATTGCGGGTTGGCACTTTGAGATAAATAAATTGGGTTTGGGGGGTTTGCAATTCTGGGCACTTTCGGTCTGAAAAGGTTCACCATCTTTGTCATATAGCCTCTGAAAAAAAAAGAAATCCCAGTTATCAAGGAATGCATGGAGTCGGCAGCGGAAAGATCCTATGCGCCTCCGGTCTGGGATGAGTCTCAAGAATAAAGCAGAGCTATTTTGTTTTGTTGCCTATATAAGTGCCTCCCATAAT
Organism: Sphaerodactylus townsendi; assembly: GCF_021028975.2. Lineage (NCBI taxonomy): Eukaryota > Metazoa > Chordata > Lepidosauria > Squamata > Sphaerodactylidae > Sphaerodactylus > Sphaerodactylus townsendi. The sequence goes on along the minus strand of NC_059425.1, from coordinate 13,504,873 downwards.
TTCTTAGTGTACTGTTTTTTCTTCCCTTGAATAATTTCCTTGTATGCTTCCCCCCACCCCCCCATTAATGCAAATTGTTATCAGACCTTCTCTCAGAGTTACAGGTTAAAGTTTATTGAATGATAATTATAATCCTTAAAACTGGATGAAGGACATGTCGGATCATTTGAAGATATGTTATTAAAGCAATGAATGGCATTCTTTGGAATAACTCGACTATTTTTATACTTTGATTTATAAGGATATTTATTTTGTTAAGATCTAAGTGAGCAAATAGCTTCATGTAGTGCTAGTTGGAAGTTCTTTTTTCTTTGAATTTTCTGTATAACTTTGAATACGATTGTAACTGGAGACGAATATTTAATAAACTTTATCAATTAAAAAAAATAAAGTAAGAAAGTATAGGGAGAGCCGTTCTTTTTTTACTTGAACACAATCACTATCTAATCAAGGTTTGCTGGGCCTGTATGCCCCTTGTAATTTATTATCTGCTGGGTCAGCTAGTGTAGTGGTTAGCTAATAAATTAAACCCTTGTAAGAACTCAAAGGATTCTGTACCGAACAGGAATCTATAAATGGCAGGCAGTACTTTTGTAAAGTTTCCAAGTTTAAAATTTCCTTTATCTTGAGATTGAGTTTGCCAGACTATATAACACTTTTACCAACACAACACAAGCCTTTATTGGCATATAAAACAGGACAAAATTTTAAAACAAAACAAGGTTAAGAAATACAGTTAAAATTACTAATTTACAGTATAAAATTTGCAACAGTTTCACAAAGAGTACATCAAGAGCTGATTTCAGGAGATTGGGTATCTTATAACACTCAGTGCCACTAAAGGAACGGTATTGAAAATGGAATTCATGTATTTCATGCGTATCTTATTGTATTTAGGAGACATAGAAATAAAAGAGAGCGGTCCAAGTGTTTCAACGTATTAGTCATATCCGCATGAACAAACTCTTTTAGAACGTTCCATATTCTTAAACCTTCCCTCCAGCAGAGCTGATGGCAGCACATTACACCTTGCAGATAACACTTTTACCAATATACTCCTCACCAGAGATTGATAGTGAGTTGTGAGGTGAATTTGGCTGGATGATAGACAAACCTTTAAACATAGAGTTAGATGGTCACCTGCTAAATGAGGAAGCATTGGGAATTTATTAATATTCAGTAAGTGTTAGGTCTTGAAAATAAAGAAGCCTGGATTGATGATCAGCAGCATTTATTGGAAGGGTTTTCCGGGTTGTGTGGCCGTGGTCTGGCGGATCTCGTTCCTAATGTTTCGCCTACATCTGTGGCTGGCATCTTCAGAGGTGTATCACAGAGGGAAGTGAATCCGGCCGTGAAAGCCTTCAAAAATCCCCCCTCTCATTTTCCCAAAGAATGTGAGAAAGAGTTATTTCGGTGCCGAGGCACCCCAAGGTCAGCGACAGATAGAGATACAGCCACCTGGACTTCCACCCCCACGAGTCAACGGAAGCATCCCTTTTCCCATGGGAGAGTGTTACCGCCAGGAAAACAAACAAAATATTTTTCCTGAGTCAGGTTGCCTGGCTACACTGGCTCCGATGCCGGACGGCGAGGAGACTTGTGTGTGGTTCAGAAACCTCCATAAGGCCTCACAGAGGGGAATGCGCCTTAACATGCTTGTACCAATAATGTATGGTTTCCCTCTTGTTTATGCCATTCTAGGATGTAATAAAAGCCCCTTTAGAGTTGAATTTATGATTCTCTTACTGTTTAGGATTTTAGTTTGAATAGGTTCTCCAGTTAAGTTTAAGGTTTTGTTCTTGTTTGGTTTAGAAAAGTTTTGCCCTATAGAAAGTATGTGTTTATTCCTTTAAAGGTTTCCCTAATGTTTAAAGTGTAGAAATGTTATTTTTTTGAAATTTGTGTCTGATAGCCCAGAAGAGGTTTGATATTAAGGGGACAAGAAAGTTGGCTCTGGAATGCAGCTTAGACCAACGCAACTACGACTCCCTTAACAAAGACAAAGACCCTCTTTGGACTTGCAGATTGAATCTGTTGCCAGCACCCAGAGGTCCCCAGCCGTTGGAAGATGTGCAGGGACCACCATTGGACAGTTTGAACTTTTCTTCTTTGTTGCTTGATGGTGGGCGGGAGCTGGAGGAACGTGCTAAAGGAAACTAACTTTCATCTGATAAGGGACTCCAACTGGAGTCGCGACGGCCAGCCCACCTCAAGTTCATGAATGGGCCTTATCTGCTTTCCATTCAGCACCATTGCGAGATCTCGTGGGACAGCTGACAGTGGGATTTGGTAATCCCATTCAAAAGTGTAACTGTATCTTGCTTTTGTCTTGTTTGTTTTGATTGGTGTTTTGGTGAGGGACTTGCCCCCTCACCTCCCACTTCCCTGCCCCTTTGCCCCTTTTGAAGTTTGGGAATAAAAGTTCTTGCACTCCTGACCGAGCTGTGACCATCACTTGCAAATAAAATCCTTTTGCTTTGAGGAACGTCGGCTTCCTGCGCTTCATTACGTTGCTGAGCTGAAATCACTTATTGTTACCTGGCGAACAGCGGTAACAAGAGGAGGGTGTCAGGGATAAACCTAGTTATCTACAAGGCATGTGAAAGAACGAGGAAAGAATGATCCCCTTACAGCCTGGTAACACATAGCAGGCTGAATACATATATTTTGTAGCAGTTACATTGACAGGAATACATTTCAATTACCCAAGTACAATCAAGCTACATTGGTCTAGGAATGCACTTCAATCAACTAGGTGCCACCCCTGACATTAATAAGAATTACCCACTAACGTCCCTGACAGTAATAAGGAATTACAGTCAATGAAACCTGCTCTGCTGGGAAGTTCTGCTGGGAAATCACCATAAAAGGAACCATTTAGAATACGGAGTGCTTGCCTGTGTACTAATTTAGTTAAACATAGACTGGCAAAGTTTCATTTTGATCTTTAGAAGTCTTTCTAAAAGGCAGTTTGACCGCTTTCTCCCTCTGCTTTTTCCAATAAAATTTTAAATTTAGCTGCCAGAAAAGTCAGGGCCCCAATGCTCATTTAAATCACCCGCTACTAGTATTTGGGCCTCGGGGTGTTCCGAAGCAATTTGCACTATGTCATGGTCAAGGGCAAACCGGTTTTCCTCAAGAAGAACTTTCTTTGTTGCACATGGAAGTTAAGCATTTAATAATAATCAAACTACTTTCACCCCAAGTCAATAGTACAGTGGTGGCGAACCTTTGGCACTCCAGATGTTATGGACTACAATTCCCATCAGCCCCTGCCAGCATGGCCAATTGAGCCCGATGCATGGCGGGGCTGATGGGAAATATAATCCATGTATCCTGGAGTGCCAAAGGTCCTCCCTACAGCAATATCATCAAGACCATAGCCAGGTGGGGCCAAGAGGGCTCCATCCAGTATTTTAATTTAAGATAAGGAGAGATGAAAATGCCCGCCCAACCCTTGAATCTCCAAAGGCTTTTCTCAGGCACTGCCTCCAATTTATAGAAACACAAGCCGTCTAATTAATGGGATTCTGCCAACCAAGTGTCTTGTAAAACAATAATATCAAAATTACAACAGGAAAAGGGCATGTCTGTACAAGAGAAGGGACAGCGGGCTCATACAGCCACCTTCCAAGATAAAATTTCAAGGCGTACTCATACTCCTGGGATCAGGGGCATAACGAGGCAAACTGTAGCCCTGAGCAAAACCTGATCCCCCCCCCACCCCCACCCATGGGCGGCCACTCCACCACAACCAATTTTTTTTTGCACCAGGACATTGGTGCCTGCAGGGGGTGCATTTTTAGACATATCAGCACCACAATTTCAGCATATCATCAGGAGACTGTCCTTATGCTACCCCCCAGGTTTGGTGAGGTTTGGTTCAAGGAGTCCAAAGTCATGGACTCCCAAAGGGGGTGCCCCCATCCCCCATTGTTTCCAATGGGAGCTAATAGATGGGGGCTACAGTTTTGGGGGTCCATAACTTTGGCCCCCCTGAACCAAGCCTCACCAAACCTGGGGGGTAGCATAAGGACAGTCTCCTAATGATATGCTGAAATGTTGGTGCCGCTAGCCTAAAAACGTCGCCCCCTGCAGGTCAAAAACGGAAAACCACTAAAAATACCCCAAAATGAACCCTGCATTTTGATGCTCCCCACAAGGTGGTGCCCTGGGCAGCTGTCCACCTTGCCCAATGGGCGTTATGCTCCTGCCTGGGATGCTGTCATTTTGACAGATACTCATCACTTAAAGTCAGGGGCGTACCGCCCAGGGGAACATATGGGGACAAACGTCCCTGGGTGTCACCTATTTAACCACGTGGAGGTCAGAAAATCGCCCCCCACATCCCTCCAGCAGTGAGGTGTTCCCACCCAGCGCTCCCCCCTCTGCCACCAGCCATAGTGGCCCCTCTGGGGTCTCCCAGCCCACTGTAGCCTTCCCAGCTTCGGCAGAGGAGGCTTTGGTGCTTGCCTTGAGTCAGGATTTGTCTCTTACGAAACTCTGCTGCCTTCTCCCAATGCGTGAAAGCACCGGCCCTCTGGCCACCCTTGAGTTTCCCTTCCACCAGCTTCCAGAGGCCAGCAGCCAGTCCTGCAGGGGCAGGCAGAGCTCAGCATCCAAGCCTGGCAAAAGTTGCCGGTTGCGGGATGCAGTGGCCAGTCCCTCCGGCGTGGCTGTTCTGTGAGAGGGCTCCCGGCTGCCGATCCATCTGGCCCCGATTGGACCTGGCATGAAGAAGAAGAAGAAGAAGAAGAAGAGTTTGGATTTATATCCCCCCTTTCTCTCCTGTAGGAGACTCAAAGGGGCTTACAATCTCCTCGCCCTTCCCCCCTCACAACAAACACCCTGTGAGGTAGGTGGGGCTGAGAGAGCTCCGAGAAGCTGTGACTAGCCCAATGTCACCCAGTTGGCGTGTGTGGGAGTGCACAGGCTAATCTGAATTCCCCAGATAAGCCTCCACAGCTCAGGCGGCAGAGCTGGGAATCAAACCCGGTTCCTCCAGATTAGATACACGAGCTCTTAACCTCCTATGCCACTGCTGCACATGATGTCCCAACGCGGCTTCTGCTCCCACCTGCCCGGGTGGAAGCAAGACTAATGAAGAGAAACAAACTGATGCGAACCGGTTACCATAAAGCGCCTCATAAAAGCACCATCACTCCTTGTTACCTTATTGCAATGAGTGGAAAGCAGCCCAAATGGGCGCACTGATGGGAAAATACTGCTTGTGTACTGCTTGCTGGTGTTCAGGGTAAAGGGGAGATATGTGAGAAGGTGGGGAGGGCGGCCGCCCAATGGGAGGTGGAAAACTCAGTTTTGGGGGTGTGGGGGTGCGTGTGGAAAACTCGGTTCTTGCCCCAGGCTCCATTTTCTGTCGATACACCACTGCTTAAAGTAAAAGGATCAGATGAGTAGACAGGATGTAGATCCACTTGCCCAAACTATGTAGGGCTACGTCCACCATATTCTCACTGGTGATTTCTATATTCTCACTGGTGATTTCCACACAGCAGAAATAAAACATCTTGAGGACACTTGAAAACTGTTTGGGGTTTTCAAAATGTTTTATTTCTCTCAATCTGGGTTTTTCAAAAATTGCTAAATGATTTATCTTTTGAGGTGCTGTGTGGTTTCCGGGCTGTATGGCCGTGTTCTAGCAGCATTCTCTGCTGATGTTTCGCTTGCATCTGTGGCTGGCATCTTCAGAGGATCTGATGGTAGGAAAGGAAAGCAAGTGGAGTATATACCTGTGAGTAACAATTAAGCTAGCAAGGTCAATAGGTGAGGGCATCTGAATAGAAGTAGCCTGGCAAGTGAGTAACTATGAAGTATGTAGCACGTGAGTAACAATGAAGATAGCAAGGTAAATAGGTCAGGACATATGAATAGAAGTAGCCTGGCCTTTGTTCCCTTTGATTGTATATTGTCTATAGTCATCCTGTGTTTGTGTGGAGCTGTGTGGATTTATCTTTTCCCCCCCAATCCAGGTTGAAGATGTTTTGAAGTCCGCCATTTTGTGTGCTGCAACAGAGATTCTCTGACAGTTCTTCATGGAGGTTTTCTCTGCTTGCAGTTCATCTGTGCACAATTTTCGTGTAAACAGTAGATGAATAAAGTTTGTTTTGCTTAGAGATCCTGCACACATGTCGTTTTCCCTTTCTTCGTTGTTTTGAGGGGTTTGTCTGGAAGCTACGACGACACAACACAAGATTTTGCAATATGCGTCTGTGCTGTCATAGGTTCCCAGAAATCTCCCATGAAATGAAAAAAGGACAAACGACACGTCAGTGGGATCACTAGGCGAAATAAACTTTATTTATCTACTTTTTACACAGAAATCCTGTGCAGATGAGCTGCAAGCAGAGGAAACCTCCGTGGAAAACTTTCACGAAATGGCGGAGGCAGGAGAATCTCTGCAGCAGCACACAAAATGGCGGCTGCAACACTGAAACTGACCAGAGCTCTCTCAGCCTCACCTACCTCACAGGGTGTTTGTTGTGAGGGGGGAAGGGCAAGGAGATTGTCAGCCCCTTTGAGTCTCCTACAGGAGAGAAAGGGGGGATATAAATCCAAACTCTTCTTCTTCTTCAGAGTACCATCGGCCAGCAGGTGGGGGGAAAGAACTGTTTTGACTGGCGACGCTTGTATGCTCTGCACTGTGGGGACACAGAAAGCCAAAATCGATCTTTTAAAAACGTCTGCGGGAGGTTTTATTTCTACTGTGCGGAAAGGACCAATCACACTGCTCTGTTAGCTCTTTGGGAAGCAATTTCAGGACGCCTGAGGAAAGAACCTCAGAAAGGACCTCAATCCACTTTCAGTGCACTTTCCAGCTGTGTGGAATAGCAAAATCCACTTGCAAACAGTTGTGAAAGTGGTTTGAAAGTGCATTATTCTGCATGTGCGGAAGGGGCCTCTGATGAAGGGCAAGAGTCTTTAATCTGAATTGGCTACTGCATTGTCTTCCTCCCTCCAGATGACTTTTGCAGGATTTCTCTGGGGAGTCCTAATTTCTAGCGACATTCCCTCCTCTTGTGGAGTCCCCAGGTCTCCTAAAAGTGAGGGTTCATTTTTTTTCCCCATTTGAGTTGCCAGGAATAAGAGCTTCAGTGACCTCCTCACGTTAACTTTCGAAGGCCCTGAATACTAATGAGCTAGTTTGCACACCTTATGAATATTAATACAGTAAGGAGAGCTAATTTGCATATATTGTGAATATTAATGAGGTCTTGGGGAGAATATGGCTGCCCAGGCTGTTGGGCAAAACATGAAAATTCCTGTCAGACTACTGCTATTTCCACTTCCAGTGATGCCAGGGCGTGTGGCTCCACATTAATATCCACATTATGTAAATTAGCTCTCCTGACTGTATTAATATTCATAAGGTGTGGATTATTTATGTATTTATTTAATTATTAGATTTCTATACCGCCCTATCCCCGAAGGGCTCCAGGCGGTGTATAACATAAAATTTTATTTATATATATAAAATGTTACGTTGTACACACACACACACACACAGATTTAATATACCGCCCTATCCCCAAAGGGCTGTGGGCGATGTACAACCAATAAAACCATCAACCCCCACCTTAAAATTAGATGATGACAAACAACGACAAACTCATCGGGATATGGACCATAATATCAGCATAATATGGATAAGCCCCCCAAGGTGAAACATGGGGCGCAGAGGACGGCACTTTCAACGGCTGACCTCCCCAAAGGCCCGGCGGAATAACTCTGTCTTGCAGGCCCTGTGGAACTGTTCTAGGTCCCACAGGGCCCGGAGGGCTGGGGGGAGAGTGTTCCACCAGGTTGGGGCCAGGACACTAAAGGCCATGGCCTGGGTGGAGGCCAGCTGTATCATGGAGGGGCTTGGGACCACCAGCAAATTGGCCTCCACCGAATTTCAGAGGTCGAACAGGGACATATGGGGACAGACGGTCCTTAAGATATGAACTCAGTTCATACAAAGCACTACAATGTTTCTCCATCACAATACTGAGTAAACATACAGTTTTATGCTTAGTATTCAAAACTATGTAGTGTTACTAAGCAACTGGTTGGATTTCATGATCATTTTGCACATTGTGCATTAGCAAACCCAAACCTATTCATTAGCTAATTCGCACAAATACTACGTTGACATATTTACGATGTCCTAGGCCTCTGGGTAAAGCTCGAATTGTGATGAAAGGCCAACAACCAGCTAAAGATCTGGCAGTTGTGATTTTAAACATTATAATCGTAATAATCAACTGCAGCGATTTTGATTGCAAAGTGAAAGGCAGTACTTGTGTATTTCTCATCAAAACAAGATCTGATAACTGCTTCAATTTCCACTGTGAAGCCATGTTAGTCTGTAGTAGTGGAAGAAGAAACAGAGCTGGAACAAACCAAAAGCTGACGCAGAAGAGTTGATACTCCGCCTTTCTCTCCTCTAAGGAGTCTTGAAACGGCCTACAAACTCCTTTCCTTTCCTCTCCCCAAAACAGACAGGCAGGTGGGGCTGAGAGAGTTCATTTTTTTTATTGTATCATTTGAATATTACATTTTATACTAATACTTTGCTTCATTTGTTTTCAAACAATACTTTTCCCCCCTTTTTCCCTCCCCCCTATATTTTTCATCATTTTGTCAAACAGCTGTAAGTTCATTCTTTGCAGTCTTTTCTCCCATTTCTCCTCATTGACTCCGGCTTCTTTCATCCAGTCCTTGAATATGGTCCATATCTTCATGATTTCGCTCTGTTTATCTTGCCACAGTTTATTCTTTGTTATTATGTCGAAAATGTCCAGTGTTACTTGTTCCCAGTTGTATTCCAACCATTTCTGGATTGTCCATTTTTTCTTTTCTTTCCAGCCTAAAGCTATTGTTGCATGTGCTGCTTTGATCATTATTTTATACATATAGCTATATTTTTTATCTACCCTTCTATCCTTCATTACACCCATGAACATTAAGTCATTATTTATCCCAATATTAATCTTCACTAGTTTCTCGATATATAACATTACAGTTGTCCAAAATTTTTTCACTTCTATACATTCCGTCCACATATGGCTATAATATGCCTCCTGATCTCCACAATGCCAGCATTTAGGGCTGAGTCCTTTAATCATATATCGTCACTTTAGTTGTTTTTTGAGGGTGTTTTCTATATACCATTTCAATATCCTGCCCTACTTCTTTCCAATTCCATATGTTTCTCAATCTTTATATTTTTTCCAACTGTCAATTAGATTTTTCAGTTTTCCCAGTGTCTAGAGAACCTTCCTTCTCCCATTTTTTGATTCAATGTTCTTATCATAAAGTCTTTGTCATCAACCCATATACTTATATATATGTCCCCAAAATTTTCCCTTTACATTTCAAATTCATGTAGTTCCTAAACATTTTAGCTTCATTATACATTCTCCCTCTTATTTGTGAAACCTTTATCCCTTTCCCAAATGCCCTCAAGACCAACCAGTTTTTCATTTACCTCCTAACTCTATAAAATTTTGTACAGTCCCATAATTCTCTCCTCCTTCTCTTATCAGATTTGCAACAGTCCTGAATCTTCCTTGTCTTTTCAATATTTTTTTTATCGGCTTTTTTCCCATGCTTTTCCGACCACACTTGCCAATGGTGCCACATCCAGAGTACCAGGCATCCATTTTACCTCTCCATTTTTCCCAATATATCCTAATAGCACCTTTCTTGGCCCTATTACGGTTTGGTTCCCTCTCTTCAACTCATTTATTAAATATTCCACTTAGGCTCCAAACCCTTCATTTTATTTCATTTTCAAATTTAACCCATCCTTCTCTATTTTCTTCATTTTATGTAATGTTCATCAGATTTTTTAATCTGGAATGCTTCATAATACTTTTGCATTTTGGGTATCCCCATCCCTAAATAATTTTTTTAAGATCATGTAAATTATTTTTTTGGTCGATTAAACACCCATGCTTTCAGCTTTCTGTCCCATTCCTCAAATTCTTCTTCTTGAATTTCTAAAGGTGGGGAGTTTGAAATAAGATAAAACATTTTGGCATTATGCACACATTTTTAGTGCTTTGATTTTCTCTGTAATCGATAGAGTTTTCTTAATCCCATTCTTTTTTAATTGTTTTAATATTTTTGTTCCCATCTTGCCTCATGAATTATATTTAAACTTGTCCTTCTCATTTTCTATGTGTTATTATAATACCTAGATATTTAATTTTCTTTTTTACTAGTTTTCTATCTAATTGTCTTTTTTCCACATTAACCCCATTATTTCTGTTTTTTTTTCCATATTTTACTTTTTTAATCCCAGAGTATTGTTGAAAATCTTCTAGAGATAATTTTTTTAATTCTTTCATTGTATCCACCCGGGTTCCACCATTAATTATTAATATATCATCTGCAAAATAGGTTCAATCACTGTATGTCTTCATGTTTTACTTTATACCCTTTTAATCAGCTTCCATTATTATTAATCCCTTTCTGCCAGGAATTCCATTTGCCATTATAAAACAAATATATATATGGTGAAAGTGGGCATCCTTGCTTTATCCCTCTTTCAATATTTATTATTCATGTCCATCCATCATTTATTCTTATCTTTGCCTTCCCTCTTTGATATAACTCTCATAGAGTATTTATAAATTGTTTTCTGAAGCCAAAATTTTCCAAAGTTTGAAATAGGTAATTGTGGCTAACTGTATCAAACGCTTTATATACATTTAACTTTATCATTGCATATTTTTTATTCTTACCATGTTCTATTACATTTAATACATTCCTTAGTGGGTTGCTTATGTCTCTACCTCTTATAAACCCATGTTGCTCTTGTCCTATTAATTTCAGAAGGACATTTTTTAATCTATTTGCTAATACTTTTGCAAAGATCTTGTAATCTTGATTTAATAAACTTATTGGTCTATATGACTCCACTTGCTCTGGATTCCGTCCTGGTTTTGCATTTGTTATTATTTCCATTTCTCTCCATGTCTCTGGCACCTTCTGTCCTTTTAGAATTTGATTAAACAATATTTGCATCTCAGGAATTAATACTTCTGACATTTCCTTATAATATTCTGCTGTAAATCCATCTAACCCTGGGGATTTTTTATTTTTCAACCCTTTAATTACATTATCTATTTCTATTTGTGAAATGGGCACTTCCATTTGATCTCTCTGTTCCTGTGTTATAACCTTTTTTGGTTTGTCATCAAATTTTTCATTATGGACATAACTAAATAGTTCCTTATGGAATTCTTCAAATTTCTTCCTTATTTCTTTGTTTTCTATTATCAATTTATTATTTTTTATCTTTTATCACTCTTATTCTCTGTTTCTCCTTTCTCTTTTTCAAATAATTTGCTAATCTTTTCATTGAGTTCATGTTTGTTCTTTGAAATTCATTTTTAATGCATATTTCCTTTTTCCACATCTCTGCTTTATCTAACTCATCTAGCTGTGCTTGTAACTTATTTAGTTCATTTTTCATTATAATAAGGCTGAGAAAGTTCAGAGAGAACTGTGACTGGCCCAAGATCATCCAGCAATCTTCATGTAGAGGAGCGGGAAAACAAATCCAGTCCAACAGAAAAGAGTCTGCCGCTCATGTGGAGGAGCAGGGAATCGAACTTGATTCTCCTGAGTAGAGTCCACCACTCTTAACTGCTACACCATACTGGCTTTGCATCCTGATTCCAATTGTCCCTTGTGGGCAACTCCCCTTCCACCAGCTCACGAGAAGAATGTATCTGACAATGCGAGCTTTGACTCATGAAGGAGTATACCCTGGGAGGTTTTGCTGATCTTTTAGGACCTTTAGACTCAGATTCCAGGGAGGAGGGGCTGAAAAACAAAGGAACAAAAAGAGAATAGCAAGAGGAAACCTTGGTTAAATGGGATTTACTTTGTGGTTAATGCACACTATGATTTTTCCAGAGGCTGGAAATCACTGGATTTGTGTGGGGGAAGTAATAACAGTGTGACACCAAGTTGAGGCTGACTTACACCGACCCCCATAAAGGCAAGGGATGGGCAGAGGTGGTTTGCCATTGGCTGCATCTGAATAGCAACCCTGGACTTCTCTGGTGCTCTCCCATCCGAGTATTAACCAGGGCGAACCCTTCTTAGTTTCCAAACTCTGGGCGTTTCCCCACTTGCCACGATCCCCCTATGCCGCTCGCTGCTCTCAGCGCGCGTCATTTCTGGCGCACACCCAGGCTTCCCCACAACCCCGTTTGGAAGGGCGCCAGGAATGACGCGCGCTGAGGGGGCGTGACAGCGGCAGCATCGGGACGGCTGCGTTGTCACCACCCCTGTAGTGGGGAGTGCCGGAGGACCCCGCGCTACTTGCCTACAGTAGCGCGCAGCTACTGGTAAGTGGGAAAACGCCCTCTGACAAGATCAGGGTATTACTTTGCAACGAATGAAACTTGCACACAAAGACCGTCATGTAGCTACTGGGGAGCTGGGTTCTGATCTCTCCACTTTGCCATGAAGCCCCCCTGAGATTTTAGGCAAGTCCTTAAACAACCTCACAAGGTGGTTGTAAAGATGAAGTGTGTGTGTTTGTACTTGGGAAGGGGAAGAACAGCTATAAACTTCCTGAGAAAAGACCAGGATATAAACTGAATGAATATTCATTCATGCAAATTCATGCAAATTCAAATCCCAAAGAACAGGCAAACAAATGCAAAGATATTATTGTCGAAGGCTTTCATGGCCAGATTCAACTGGTTGTTGTGGGTTTCCCGGGCTGTGTGGCCGTGGTCTGGTGGATCTTGTTCCTAACGTTTCGCCTGCATCTGTGGCTGGAATCTTCAGAGGTGTATCACAGAGGGAAGTCTGGACACAGTGTGTAACAGACTTCCCTCTGTGATACACCTCTGAAGATGCCAGTCAATGATGCAGGCTAAACGTTAGGAACAAGATCCACCAGATCATGGCCACACAGCGCAGAAAACCCACAACAATCCAATGCAAAGATGATGAAGAGGAGGAGGAGGAGGAGGAGGAGGAGGAGGAGGAAGAAGAAGGGAGAAGGGAGAAGGGAGAAGGGAGAAGGGAGAAGGGGAAGGGGGAGGGGGAGGGAGAGGGGGAGGAGGAGGAGGAGGAGGAGGAGAAGAAGAAGAAGAAGAAGAAGAAGAAGAAGAAGAAGAAGAAGAAGAAGAAGAAGTAGTAGTAGTAGTAGTAGTAGTAGTAGTAGTAGTAGTATTTGATTTGGTATACCGCCCAATCCCCGAAGGGTTCTTGGCGGTGTACAATAAAACCAGCAAATAGAACAAAGCAATATACAACATAATATAAACAATACAAATCAGAATAATGCATTAAATCCATTAAAATTCAGTAGCAGCATCATAATTTACATTAAACATTACAGCCCACATTATAGATGGCGTCTGAACCCCAACTCTCCCACTCCTGGAAGGGGACCAGCAAATTGCCTAAGACGGTGTGAACAGATGGTACACAGGGCATCAAGAGGAGGCAGACAGTCCGCAGCCAGCCTCCCCAAAGGGAGCTTAAAGGTCTGCGAGTGGAATGTGGTTATTTATTTTCTTAAAGAATTCTGATGCCATCTCTTCAGAAAGATGCTCAAAGCAGTAGGAACCCCCCCCCCCAATAAAAAAGAATGTAAAAAAAACCACTCTGAGCCTGAGCAGAGAGAATGGTCAATAAATCCAATTAATCAATAAAATAAATTTTTAAATGTATTAATTGAAATAATAGGCATAGGCCCCTTCCGCACATGCAAAATAATGCGTTTTCAAACCACTTTCACAAATGTTTGCAAGTGGATTTTGCTATTCCGCACAGCTTCAAAGAGCATTGAAAGCAGTTTGAAAGTGCATTATTCTGCATGTGCGGAATGAGCCATAGAAACCAAGCCCAAAATAAAAGCACAGACCATTAAAAAAAAAACACAGACACTTTAAAATAACAGTCTCTGGACTGAAATCTTATTTTAAAAATGGGCTGGGGCTTAAAAGAAATCAACATAGGTGCCAGGTGAGCCCGGAGGGGGGGGGAGGGCAGGGGAGGCTTTCTGCAACTGAGGTGCCACTACTGAAAAGTCCCCGTCTCTGGCTACCCCCTGCCTCAACTCTGAAGGCCAGGGCACAGAGAGCCATACTTGTGAGACAGATCATTGCTGGCGGGCCGGAAAATGTTCAGTATGTTTCATGATTCAGTATAAAGGTCAACCACGTGGTTCAGTATCAAAACCTACAGCTTCAGCACATATTAACCCTAATCTCTGGGAAAGCTCTAGGGCTTGGCTGATGGGATCTCACCGGGCCAAGAGTGAAATTCATTAAACAGGAACCCAATTCAGGGAGATGCCTACTAAGGCAAGAGTGAGTTTTCCATACAGTCATCTGGGAAAGATTAACCTGGCTCTAATCTCCTGGAGCACAGGTTGCTTCTCCCTCCTCCCCACTGATTTTAACTAGTCAAATGACTTCATTTGAGCCACAGAAAGCAAGACAGGGGTTTCCCAGACACCTCCCCTTACTCCATGGTCTCCCTTGTGGGGCAGAGCACTATTGATGGTGTTACCGCCAGGAAAATAAACAAAATATTTTCCTGAGTCAAGTTACCTGGCTACACTGGCTCCATGCCCGGACACGGAGACTTGTGTGGTTCAGAAGCCTCCATAAGGCTCACAGAGAACGTATATGTATGTTTATGCCAATGTTATATGTTTTCCCTCTTGTTTAGGCCATTCTGGAATGTAATAAAAGCCCCTTTAGAGTTGAATTTATTATTCTCTTACTGTTTAGGATTTTAGTTTGAATAGGTTCTCCAGTTAAGTTTAAGGTTTTGTTCTTGTTAGGTTTAGGAAAGTTTTGCCTATAGAAATATGTGTTTATCCCTTTAAGGTTTCCCTAATGTTTAAGTGTAGAAATGTTATTTTTGAAATTTGTGTCTGATGGCCAAAGCAGTGGCCAGAAAAGGTTTGATATTAAGGGACAAGAAAGTTGGCTCTGGAATGCAGCTTAGACCAACACCCAGCCGACTCCTTAACAAAGACAAAGACCCTCTTTGGACTTGCAGATTGAATCTGTTGCCAGCACCCAGAGGTCCCCAGCCGTTGGAAGATGTGCAGGGACCACCATTGGACAGTTTGAACTTTTCTTTGTTGCAGCGATGTGGGGCGGGAGCCCCAGGGCATTGCTAAAGGAAACAACCATCTGATAAAGGAAGGACTCAACTGTGAGTGCTGCATTGACCAGCCACACCTTGAAGTTCATGAATGGGCCTTATCAGCTTTCTATTCAGCACCATTGCGAGATCTCGCGGGAGGACGGCTGACAGCGGGATTTGGTAATCCCATTCAAAAGTGTAACTGTATCTTGCTTTTGTCTTGTTTGTTTTGATTGGTGTTTTGGTGAGGGACTTGCCCCCTCACCTCCCACTTCCCTGCCCCTTTGCCCCTTTTGAAGTTTGGGAATAAAAGTTCTTGCACTGCGTTGAAAGGGCGCGATTCTCCTGACTGAGCTGTGACCATCACTTGCAAATAAAATCCTTTTGCTTTGAAGAACGTCAGCTTCCTGCGCCTCATTACGTTGCTGAGCTGAAATCACTTATTGTTACCCGAGCAGCAGCGGTAACAATAGCACAAGGAGCATGGATGGAGTTATGCAAATAACTTTCTAGTGAGGCTCCTGAACTCAGCCCTCCCCACTCTCCACAGAGGTCTTCAGCCTTTCATAGCTGCAGAGCAGACCAAAATTCAACAGGCAAAGTTCCTCATCCTTTATGGCAGCTCCATGCCTGGTTAAATTCTGCCTGTTGTGAGTGAGAATCAGAATGAGGGTTATGTCATGCTTTGCTCCCCAAATCCTTCCCTGTGGAATTTCTACCTGCCAGGCAAGAAGGCATGGCTACCAACGCTTCCCTTTCCCATCCAACCTGGTTCTGGATTTCTCTAGACATTTTCTTCCTGAATTATCCCTCAAACTGAAAGATGTTTCAGAACCCAGAGGTTCTGTCCGGTTCCCAGAAATTGGGGGGGGGGGGGGGTTTGAATTAAATGTTTTAAATTTTATTTTTATTTCTTTTATTTATATTTTACATTTCTACCCCTCCAATCTCCCAAGGGACTCGAGACGGCTTACGTACATAAACATAATAAAATACAATAATATAAAAGCAATACAAAAAATGTAAACCTTAAAACCAGTTAATAACAAGATGGCATTAAAAAAACCTACCTAGCAACATAAAAGGAGCAGACGTGTGTGTTGTGCCCAGACAAAGGACATGGGATGATATTTTAAAAGGGGGTTTTCACATGCAAATGGACTTTGGTTGACCTAATAAACATCAGCCAATTCTCTGAGATTTTGTGTATCAAGGGTTTGAGAAATTCTGGAGATTTGGTGGATAGATCTTGGAAAAAGAGATCAGAGGGGTAAAATGCTACAAAACCCACCCTCCAAAGCAGGGGCTGATGGAAATTGTAGTCCACAAGCATCTGGAGGGCCAAAGTTGGACACTCCTGCTCTAGGGCAGGGGTCGGCAACCTTTACCACCCAAAGAGCTCTAGGGGAACTGATCTGGGGATAAATTGTAATTCTGGAAGATCCGCAGGCCCTGCCTGGAGGTTTGAGGGAGCATTTATCAAAGATCCCTCCAACCCATTTTTTTTAATAGTATTTTGTTATACAAAAGCTTTATTGATTACCTTTTTTTAATCTTCAAGGATCCAAGCCAGGCTGATGGATTTCTTGAATGGTTGAACAATTTACATCCTACCATTAAATTTTCTGGTAACTGTGATTGAAAACAAATACTTTATTGCATTTGATATTAAAAGTTAATGAGAGGAACAGAGCAGGGGTGATGCTTTACTCAAAATCAACAGATAGAAATTCCTACTTCCACTTTGAGTCATGTCATCCTTAACATCTTAAAAGCAGTCTGCTCTGTAGGATCTTGTTACGGGCAAAAAGTAACTCCACTACAAGAAAAGCATTTAAAAGGTCAGCTTGAAAGATGGAGGTGAATCTTCTTAACTGTGGTTACACCATGAGCATTAGTAGGAATATTATTAGGAAACGTGAACATTATTAAGCCTGCCTTTAGAGTGGATTCTCTAATAAGCAGCTTCCATGTTGTGCGGGTAAGTGGGTGGGGGGATTCTGGGGGGGTGGATTCTCAACTGGGGGCAGCTTGCTGGTGGTCCCTGACCAAAAAGACACCAGGGCCAACTCCCTGAACGCCGCAGATAGCAGTGGGGGGAGGAGGAAGGCACTGGCGCCAAGGGGTAAGAGAAAATGGCAGTGGGGTCGGGCCTGTGGTGGAGTTGAACTGAAGGAGGTGGAGCTCCTCCCCCGTCCTGTTACGGCCTTAACAGGGGAAGGGGTTTTAGGAAAGGGATTCTCCACCAGCTGCTAAGAGTGTAGCAGCACACTTTTAGGTTTTAAAAGTAGCGAAGGGGAATAAAAACTCACGTTGGCAGCGAGAGGTTGGCCGAGGGGATCTTTGGGACTGTATAATATGGTAGAAGGGATTCTGGCAAAGAATATTCCACAGAGGAACGCAAGAGTCCAATTGAGTTTAAACGTTTCATATGAATTTAGTTCAAAAATACACACATACAGTAAGGCACAAGAGCACATACATTCAAGTTCTAGTATATAGAAAGGTTTGAAATATAGATGGGAGAATAGAGAAGGAATGTGGGTTTGCAGGGTAATATGTTACCTAACGATTCTTAAGAGTAGACGAAGTAGAAGGCAGGGATTCCACGCCAGCACAGAAACCCAATGAAGGACGAATTCGTGTCTCAACACTGACCAGATCAAGGGAGGTACAGGCTAGTAATGAGCAAGGTGCTCCAGGTGAACTAAACCTTTATAGGGTAGATTGTTCTTTGGCGGGAAAGGGAACCAATCAGAGTAAGTTTCGTTTCTGCAACATCTGTGCTGGATTTGGGGTGCTGACCTCGATGAGTCAGCTCACCCGCTGCTAACCCCGTGACAATAGGGCCAGAATTACATTGTTAAGCTAAATGAGGGAGGGCTGCAATGCTCCCATGAAGATTAACCCTGTAGGGTCACTGCCCAAGATATTCAGATTTTGGCTGAGACCTTTGGACCTGGGAGAGGTAAGGGGCTTTTAGGAGAACCATTACAAAAGAAGGGGGAAAATGCAGAGCAGTAAGTATTTGCTGTTGACCTGTGTTTCCAAGAGAGATAGAGAATACAGTATCTGCTGGCAGAGTGACTTTCCATATCCTTTGCCTTTAACAAGGTGTGGTAAGCATGCTATTAACTCAAATGAGACCTCCAGGTTTCCAGGAGTAACTCATTGTTAAGGTAGTTTTGACCTTTGGCTTGTGGTCAAGTGACCATGCGGCTACCTACACCCAGAGGAATATTTTCCCACCTGGTTTTTGCCAAAATGGTTTTAAAGCGAAATATATTTACTAATGTTATTCTGGGGGTCCTTTGGGTCGTTACAGTCCTCTGACCTGCTCGCGTGGCTGCCGCTTGTGGGCCACCATCCTTCCAAAGTGAGTGGGTGGGGCTTGGAAATCGTGGCACCCCCACGTGACACAAAATTGCTGCACCTGAGGCAGTTGCCCATTCTGACTGGGGGCTTTCTCAGCTGGGGGGGGGGTGTTCTCAGCTGCACGGTTTGCATGGAAACACAGCGTTTCCTGCGCAAACCTAACAACTGAAGACTAACAACTGAAGACTAACAACTGAATATAAAGAAGCGAAAACAGACTCTTTGAATTTTACTCACAAACCAATTTGATTTTCCCATTGTCATTCTACTCACCTGGCATATTTAATAACCTCTGAATGTGGGAAAGGTTACGTCCGGGAAACACCACTCCTCATGCAGCTCTGTGAGGGCTATGCCACAGGGTATAGCCCTCATGTCCGGGAAACCGGGAAGGTCGGAATTTTAGAGCACATCCCAAGACTCAGGAAGGCTGCGATGGAAGCACGTATGGTAGAACATTTCGTTAATCAGGGTCATAAATCCGACACTTTCAAAGTGATGGCTCTTGTCGTTCTTGAACCGGGTGACACCCCTGCCAATGTGAAGAGGAAGTGGCTCCAGCCCGAGGCTTGGTTCATCTTCAGGTTGAGCTCCAGTTCCCCTTTTTTTTGGACTCAACCAGAGTTTGGACTGCTCTGCCTTTCTGTAAATTGGACAATCTTCTCGTGAGCTGGTCGTTCTCTTTTTGTTTGACGAGGCACTGACTAGTGAGAGGGTTTGCTAACGATCAGAGGGGTACCGGGATAAAATGGCGCTCGGGGTCAAGGCCTTGTTTTTGCACCCCCCTCCCTCCAATAGGGGGTGCAAAAACAAGGCCTAGGGCACAGCTGGCTCTTGGCACGGCACCAGCTGCTGCCAGCCCCCCACCTATTCCAGTGGCAGCACCTGCTCGTGGCCACCAATAGAGGGGGGGGCGGTACCCTGTTTCCCCGAATATAAGACATCCCCTGAAAATAAGACGTAGTAGAGGTTTTGCTGAAGTGCGAAATATAAGGCATCCCCCGAAAGTAAGACGTAGCAAAGTTTTTGTTTGGAAGCGTGCCTGTTGAACAGAACACCAGAGCATGCAGCTGTGGAGCGGAAAAATAAGACATCCCCTGAGAATAAGATGTAGTAGAGGTTTTGCTGAAGTGCGAAATATAAAGCATCCCCCGAAAGTAAGACGTAGCAAAGTTTTTGTTTGGAAGCATGCCCGACGAACAGAACACAGGAAAATAAGACATCCCCTGAAAATAAGACATAGCGCACCTTTGGGAGCAAAAATTAATATAAGACACTGTCTTATTTTCGGGGAAATACAGTAGCAGCCGGCACTGGGCCAGAAGATTATCGCAGGCCCACAGGGAACTCTTGGCACAGCGCCAGCTGCTGTCAGGGGGGCGACAGCATGCCATTCTGTCACAGGGGTGCTGCCGGGCACCCCCAGGTGACCAAATGGCGTGCACCCAGGGAACATGGGATACCGATTGATGGGACGCCACTGCTAATGACCTCCGTTCGTTTAACTGGGTTGCCTTGGGCAACAGGTGTTTTCAACGGAAGGTATACGAAACCCGAGCAGAGAATCCGGCCAGAGTTTCTATCCTGGTAACGATCCTTTTTTTTTATTTCTAGGAGTGTTTGCACAATAGCAGATTCCTATCGTGATACAATCTTTATGAGTTTTTGGTTTCTGGGAGAGCCAGTTCTCATGAAGCAGCGGATAAAAGGACCGGAAGGATTTTTGGGTCGCCTTTTCGGAAAAGGACTTTTTGGAAAATCGCAAAAGTAGGTGTCATGCCGTTCACTTTGTAATATTCTATTGTTTCTGATATCTGTTTGTGACAATAATTATTTCTTAATGTTACACAGGATAGCGGGCTGCTGCGAAGGTTTCACAAAGTCGTTCGGCAACCAAGAAATGACAGCCCACGCGTATATTGCTCATGTTAAGTTGTTGCTGTGCACCTTTTGCCAAGAGACCAGAGGCGTAACTAGGGAAAATGTAGCCCGGTTCAAAATCTGAGGCCCCTTCCGCACACGCAAAATAATGCGTTTTCAAACCACTTTCACAACTGTTTGCAAGTGGATTTTGCTATTCTGCACAGCTTCAAAGAGCACTGAAAGCAGTTTGAAAGTGCATTATTCTGCGTGTGCGGAATGAGCCTGAGTTTTCTGCCCCCCCTCTTCCCCGTATGGGTGGCCGCCTTCCCCCACCACAACCAAACAAGTTGTTGTTTTTTTGCACCCAGGTCTTGAAGTCAGTGAATGGACCCAAGGGGAAGGAGGAGGAGTGTGGGGGGAGATTTTCCACCCCTCACGTGACCAAATGACCACAGCCCAGGGACATTTGCAAATGTCTTCCTGGATGGTACGTCCCTGAGATGGACTATTTAGTTTAGGAATCTTTGTGTAAATTAGCGTTACAATAATAAGCCTGGGTACATATTCTTTATAATGTTCGGTTTAACACAGTATAAAACAGTGGTGGCGAACCTATGTCACGCGTGCCAGAGGTGGCACTCAGAGCCCTTTCTGTGTCCACGCACGCACAGAGTTTGTCGTGGGGGGGGGGAGCAGAAAATCGCCCCCCCCCCCACATCTAGGCTGGCCTTGATTTTGAGTAAACCCTCCTAGGGTCGTGATTCACCCGTTCGAAGCGTTGCACAATTGCTTCACCAAGCTTACTCCCGAGTAACGCACGCCTCGAAGCAAACCATTTTTTCTAAACTAAAACCTCAGTATTCAGGTTAAAATGCCATGTTGGCACTTTGCGATAAATAAGTGGGTTTTGGGTTGCAATTTGGGCACTCGGTCTCGAAAAGGTTCGCCATCACTGGTATACAAGCTTATTTCTAATTGTTTAAGTCAGGGGTGTCCAACTATGGTGCGTCAGATGTTCATGGACTACAATTCCCATCAGCCAATTGGCCATGCCAGCAGGGGCTGATAGGAACTGTAGTCCATGAACATCTGAAGTGCCAGAGTTGGACACCCCTGGTTTAAGTGTTTATTGAATATTAGAGATACTGGTATGACAGTACCATCAGCCATACAGGTGCTTGCTTGGATTGCTAACCTGCCTGGAGTTTTGCAACCATCCATAGCATCGTGTTTCACTCACATCCTAGTTCAGGGGTCTGCAACCTGCAGCTCTCCAGATGTTCATGGACTAGAATTCCCATCAGCCCCTGCCAGCATAGGGACTGATGGGAATTGTGGTCTATGAACATCTGGAGAGCCACAGGTTGCAGACCACTGACCTAGTTCAAGCCCTTGGTGGATGGCCTCAGAGGAAACCAACCCTCGGCCTCAGCCCTGCCAGCTATAAAGTGGGTTATGATTTAAATCTGCATTTCAAAATCTTATTTATCAAACTTATTTGCATTTACTGTGTTTCCCCGAAAATAAGACAGTGTCTTATATTAATTTTTGCTCCCAAAGATGCACTATGTCTTATTTTCAGGGGATGTCTTATATTTTCTGTGTACTGTTCGGGGGGCATGCTTCCAAACCAAAATTTTGCTATGTCTTACTTTCGGGGGATGCCTTATATTTTGCACTTCAGCAAAACCTTTACTACGTCTTATTTTCAGGGGATGTCTTATATTCGGGGAAACAGGGTACATTGGTCACGTTCTTTTTATCATAATCTGCTCTGAGCCTGGCTGGGGTAGGGCAGGATAGAAATCCAAAAGAAATAAAATAAACTTATGTGTATCACTTTCAATTACACTGCTTATTCTCTGAGGGCTTAAAATGTACCCACCATGACCAAAGAACTTTTTTTGCACCAGGTCTTGAAGTCAGTGTATGGGCCAGGAGGGAAGAGGAGAGGTGTGGGGGGCGATTTTCTGCCCCCCCCCCGTGACTAAATGTCTGCAGCCCAGGGACATTTGACCCTATATGTCCCCTGAGCAGTACGTCCCTGTATGGGACCATCTTCTTCCATAACTGAGAGTTAAGTCCTTTGGGATTACAGGAGACACAGTCTTTTTAGTGACAGCCCCGAGATTATGGAACTACCTCCCCAGGAGGTATGCCTGGCCCCTCATTCTCAATCTTGGGAATAAAGCTGATGATGGATTTATTTAGGACTAATTTAGCTTTTATTTATTCAGGTTTTAAATGGTGGCCTTTGAGGTGGTTATTTAAAAACATTGTTTCATTTACATTGCAAACCACAAGGCAGAAAGGTGGTGAATACATGCTTTAACTAAATAAGTAAATAATAATTGGCCAACCAAATCCTGGTTCATGAAAATAAAAAGATGGCAGAGTATACAGGAGGGGGTATAACGGTACACGCAATACCCACAGAAGCCAACCTTTTTGTGTTGTTCTCAGCAGCGGAAGAGTTTCCTAAGGCAAGTGTTACAAATTAGCAGGCTTTTTAAAGAGGCCGGGATGAGCCAAATCCCTGCAGGTAGAAACCTAGCTCTTCTGACTCTCAAAGTGTCACTATTGTCTCCAGCTCTACTAGTGAAATCCCTGCAGGTAGAAACCTAGCTCTCCCGGGAGCAAGCTTCGTGCCTGATTTCCTCCTCGTGCCCAGTTCGGTTTCCTCCACAGGTAAAGGCTTCTCCTTGCCTTCTGTGCTTTGCGCAAGAGCTCCGCAATGCCTGGGTCTGACTTCCAAAGTGTCACTATTTTCTCCGGCTCTGCTAGTGAAATCCCTGCAGGTAGAAACCTAGCTCTTCCGGGAGCAAGCTCCGTGCCTGATTTCCTCCTCGTGCCCAGTTCGGCTTCCTCCACAGGTAAAGGCTTCTCCTTGCCTCCTGCGCTTTGCGCAACAGCTCTGCAAGGTTCGGGTCCGACTCCCAAAGTGTCACTATTTTCTCCGGCTCTGCCAGAACGACCACCAGAAGGGGAATGGGTCAAATCCCTGCAGGTAGAAACCTAGCTCTTCAAGGGGCAAAGCTTCATGCCTGATTTCCTCCTGATTTTCCGGTCCAGCCCCCCTCCTCTGTAGGCCTTTACACTCTACTGGCCCCTTCCTTTGCCCGCTTTGCGCAAGAGCATACCTGCGCCCCCCCGCCCTCCTCCCCACACCCGCAGGAGCCAAAGTCCCACCCTTTTCGCAAAAAACCCGACGTTAACAGCGATGAATCAGGCCGGGCGGGGATTTGGCACACCAACTTCCTTGGTTGAGTCACTCTTGTTGCAAAGGAAGGGGGGGAAATGCCCCCAAACCCCTCCCCCCGACTCCTCCTCCTCCTCTGGGTGGGCAGGGTGCAGCCCATGCAAAGCCCCACCTCCGGCCTGGCGCCATTGACCGCCGCTGGGCTCCCTCCCCGCGCAAACTGGGACACCCGCTCTTTGCAAAGGGAGTGGGGGGGGGAGGCCTCTGCTGGCTCAGCAGTCGACTGCCGAGGCTGGATGCAAAGGGGGAGGGGGCGCAGGCAGTGGTTGCAGATGTGAGCCCTTTTGGGGGGGGGCGATCTTGCGCCGCAAGCGACGTCACTTGGGTGCCCGGGGATCCGCGGCTCTCTCCCCCCTCCCTCTTGGACGAAGGGGAGGAGGAAGAGGAGAGGCCGCGAGCCAGAAGCCGATCTCTGGAGGGGGTGGCTTTTTCCTTTTTTTTTCTTTTAAGGAGCTTAAACCTTCCCCTTCCCGCCTGCCTTCCAAACGTGAGTACAAGAACGCATCTCGCTCTCTTTCTCTCTCTGGAAACTTTTCTCCCCCGCCCTGGTTTTTCCCCCCTTCCCCCCCCTCCTCCTTTCTTCCGCTCCCCCAAACGAAGGAACGGCGGGGAAGTTGACGCGCTTTCGCCGCTGCCGGGCGGGGCGGTCCCGGGGCGAAGTCGATCCCCCGGGCTGGCAAAGGCGTAAACAGAGCGAGGCATCGCCCGCGGATCGCGGGTTCCGGGGGGCGGGGATTTTTAACACTTCCCCCCCCCCTCCCTTGGGCACCTCCATAGCCTGGCATTTAAAGAGAGATGCTCAACACCACCCCCACCCCCGATTTCATTAAAAAAAACCCTCCTTCATCCGTGTTTTTCTTCCTCTCCAATCGATGCCTCTCCTTCCCTTTTCCTTGGGCGAAAGTAAGGCTTACTCTAAAGTAAAGCGTGCCTGGAGGCCAAACTTCACGTGTGGAAGCCCTCCTCCCCCGATCCTTGGTTCCACATCTGGGGACTGGGTGGCAGAAGAGAGCCCCCCCCCCGGGCTCCAGGCGCTGGGTTCCCCCCGGTGACTAATTTCCACATGCCTTTAAAAATGTGTATTTCCCCCCTCCCTCCCTCCCAGCCTGGCCTGACGTTTCTCAAGAGTTTGATTGATGGCTGTAACAGGTCCTGCTCCTGTTTCTTGACTGGTTTGAGCCCGTTACCGAGAGGGTGAGGTCTCCTTAAAAATGTGCTGTTTTCGTGTCACCGCGGCAGGCTTGTGGTGTGGAAGCATCCCTCTCGAAATGCCAGGCATCGGGGGGTACCCAAAGGGCAGCTAGCTGGCTGTCACCACTGGCACCGGGTATTTTTGTCGCCTGGTGCCAGAGATGCCCAGTTCCTCTGGGGCGAACCTTTGGCACTCCAGATGTTATGGACTACAATTCCCATCAGCCCCTGCCAGCATGGCCAATTGGTTTCCCAGGGAAGGCAGGCGGATATTCCAATTGGTTTCCCAATTGGTCATGCTGGCAGGGGCTGATGGGAATTGTAGTCCATAACATCTGGAGTGCCAAAGGTTCGCCACCACGGCTCTGGGATGCCACCTCCCGGCCAGTCGGGCCTTGGCTGGTCGTGCCGCAGGCCCAGAATGGGGTGCCAGTCACCTCCGGCCCTGGCGGGGCCAAGAGATATCCGCCTGCCTTCCCTGGAGCAAAGAAGACGGTTCAAGGCCCTGGGCCTGCAGCTTTAAAATGCCTCGAGTTGCTAAAAAAAATTGGCTCGGGGAAGGAATGAGAATGTTTGCAACCGGGGACTTGGTTGCAAACTCACGTGGGCGTTTTGTGGGGTGTGACTTGTGGTTAGAACAGTGAGGTGCTTGTCTGGCGTGGTGGCCCGAGATTCTGTGATATCCCCGACTTCTGCTGGTACCTCTGAGTTGGGCTGCTCTTCGCGGATCGGGCCTTACAGATCTCCTGCAGGGACCGCTGTTCAAGTACTCGGTGGGTGCCGCCTGGGATCTTCCGCTGGCTGAGAATTGTGTGTTTGAAGGGAGTCGGTGTGTGGTGAATCCCCTTCACACAAACACTCCTAAGTTTCAGGAAGTGCTGGGAAGGGTGAGGTTGCTCGGCATGAGGCGGGCGTGGGGTGTGTAAGCATCTCTCTTTAAAGGCCAGACTTTGGAAGACCGCAAGGGACAGTTGGTCCCTGCAGATTTGGCACCAAGTGTTTTTGTCGGCTGGCGCCAGAGACACCCAGTTCCTCTGGTGTGTGACCTCGCGGTCAGACCTTGACTAGTTCTGCAGGCCCAGAATTGGGTGCCAGCCATCTCCGGCCCTGTTGGCCTGGGAGCGTTCAAAGCCTCAGAGGCCGCTCCGGAGAACTGGGCCCATCTGCCTTCGTGGGAGCGCGGGAGATGTTTTAAGCCTTTGGTCTGAAGTTTCAAACTCCTTGAGCTGGAAAAAGCCAGCAAGGGAGCGCAATGAAAATGTTGGCAACTTGGTTGCAAACTCGCCGGAGGGCGGTGTGGGGTGTGACTTGTGGTTAGAACAGTGTGGTGTTTGTCTGGTGTTGTGGCCTGAGACTCTGTGACATCTCCGACTGTGTCGGTACCTCTGAGTCGGGCTGCTCTTCACGCATGAGGTCGGCTGCAGAATTTGGCATGCAAATCCCCTACAGGGACTGGTTTCCAGGTGTTTGGGGCCTTCTGGAATCTT
Source organism: Sphaerodactylus townsendi (assembly GCF_021028975.2). Classification (NCBI taxonomy): domain Eukaryota; kingdom Metazoa; phylum Chordata; class Lepidosauria; order Squamata; family Sphaerodactylidae; genus Sphaerodactylus; species Sphaerodactylus townsendi. Next base: position 13,478,557 of record NC_059425.1, on the reverse strand, counting down.
CCACTGCCCGAGAGTTGTGTGTCTCACGGGAGTCTGTGTGCGGTGAATCACCCTCACCCACACAAATACACACACACACCGGAGTTCCAGAAAGGGCCTTGTCTCTTTGGGGCCTGTCTTGGTGTGCAGCTGTTAAATTTTGGGAGAGGATTCCCATAAAAAGTGGCAAGCTTGTTGCGGGCGGGGTGTGGCAAGGGCTGGGTTTCTCACACGTGGAAACAGAAGACGGCGTCTGTCAGAAACGATTTCCTATATCTGTGGTTGGGGTGGAAAAGAAGCTGGGCTTGGGAGGAAAGCGAGACATCCGGAGGGCACCCTCGGAAACCTGGTTTTTGTACTAATATTGTCAGGCGACTGTTTTGGTATAAAAGGAGGCAGGAGTGGAAAACGCTCTCGGGGCTCAAATGCAGCAAGGGTGACCACGATAGCCAATCATGGCAGCCGGTTTAGGGTCAGGATGACTCTCCCACACCCCAAGCCAGTCCAGAACGTGCTGGAACAGGAATGGACATTTTGCACTGAAACACAAATCCGCTCCGCATCCCAGGCTAAGGTTACTCTCCCCAGTTCCGTGGAAGAAGAAGAAGAGTTTGGATTTATATCCCCCCTTTCTCTCCTGCAGGAGACTCAAAGGGGCTGACAATCTCCTTGCCCTTCCCCCCTCACAACAAACACCCTGCGAGGTGGGTGGGGCTGAGAGAGCTCCGAGAAGCTGTGACTAGCCCAAGGTCACCCAGCTGCCGTGTGTGGGAGTGTACAGGCTAATCTGAATTCCCCAGATAAGCCTCCACAGCTCAGGCGGCAGAGCCGGGGATCAAACCCGGTCCCTCCAGATTAGATACACGAGCTCTTAACCTCCTACGCCACTGCTCCTGGAGGGTTCAGAATTATTTTTCAGCTCGATTGGGAGGATGCTATCGGGGGGGGGTGGTTGTGGGTTTTAGCCAGCGGGCTCTGTGGCTGTTTCCAAAATGGGGGTGGTTGCTGTTGAGCAGGGAGGGTTATTCAGCCCCGGGGGAGGGGGGGGAGGGGATCTGAAAGCCTTCTGGGACGACCGCTGATCTCCAGACAACAGAGGTTAGTTCCTCTGGAGAAAATGGTGGCTTTGGAGGAGGGACTCTTTGGCAGGACGCCCTGATGAGTCTCAGGGATTCCGCTGGCTCCGCCCACCAATCTCCAGGTATCTCCCAACCCAGAGTTAGCAACTCTGTGAACAGCGCTGACCTTTCAATAGGGAGAAACGTAAGGCCCTACACTGGGGGTCTGCAACCTGCGGCTCTCCAGATGTTCGTGGACTACAATTCCCATCAGCCCCTGCCACCAAGGCCAGTTGGGAATTGGTCGTCCATGGATATCTTGGAGAGCCGCAGGTTGCAGACCCCTGCCCGACACTTAAGGTAGAAGAAATGAAATGCACAGATATGGGACGGGGGGCACCTAGCTTGACAACAGTACACGTGGAAGGGGTTTGGGAGCCTTGCCCAGGTGGCTCAGTGGAGCTGGCACGAGCTTGCTGCCAGCATGTGTGCCCACCTCCGTGGGTGCATTTAGCAACTGCACTGGTGAAACGTGGGAGTTGGGGAGGCACCACGACCCTCAAGAGGCACCTGACCCAGAAGGGAGGCTGGCGTTCCAAGCTGCTTTGGGGTCTGGGAGATGCTGGCATGGCTCAGGGCATTCTTGGAAAATTCCTGGAGGTAGAGCCAGCATCAGTTGGCTTCGACATAAGAACATAAGAACCAGCCTGCTGGATCAGACCAGAGTCCATCTAGTCCAGCTCTCTGCTACTCGCAGTGGCCCACCAGGTGCCTTGGGGAGCTCACATGCAGGAGGTGAAAGCAATGGCCTTCTGCGGCTGTTGCTCCCGAGCACCTGGACTGTTAAGGCATTTGCAATCTCAGATCAAGGAGGATCAAGATTGATCGACCCGGGCTTTGCTGCCAGGAACATGGCGCCTGGGACCTGTAGACGGTGTAACTCCATTTAGCCCAATGGAGGGCTTTCCGGCAGCGGGGTTTTTGTTTCGTTTTCCTTGCATGGTGTGTTCCTGGTGTTTTTCCTGCATGGCAGCGGGTCTGACGGGGTGGCCTCTTCCAGCTCTAGGGTTCCATTGCACAGGTGGCCTTCCTCACCCAGATGGAACTGGAATGAAATCTGAGCGGGGATTCCGGCATGGGGAGATGGGCAGGGGGCCGGCTACACCAAGAGCCGGGCATGTCCGAGGTACCTGGTGGTTTTGGCAGGCCACGCCCGTGCTCATCTATACCTGTGATGTGGGCATGCTGAACTAAACCCTGCCGAACTGTTTGGGTGAATCTTGGGTGGAGGTAGGTTTGCTAGCCCTTCCCATCCTCTGGCAGGAAACTGTGGAATAGGATTGCCCAGTCTAGATAGTAGAGGGACTCCAGGGGATTGGGGGATCGGACCTTGGGAAGACAAGGATGCTTGGTGGGGGGGTTACAATGCCGTAGAGTCCCACCCCAAAAGCATCTGTTTTCTCCGGGGGAAACTGATCTCTGTTGACAGGAGCTGTGATTCTGGAGGAATTGAGAGTGTGCACCAGTCCTGGAAAGTTTTGGCCTGGTCCCTATGTGGGCAATGCCAGATTCCAGAACGGTCCGTACAGGACTTCTACCTCTTGCAAAACGTTTTCCCCCTCTGTTTTCGTGGGCGTGCCGGGATCTTCCTTCTGTGCTTTCCTTCCCTGGGCCGATGCATGGCAGCCGCAGTTGGTGAGTCAGGAGCAGAGGGAGGCAAATCTCAAGTTCTTGGTTTCGGCAGGGTTTTATTTTACACCAGTGAACTGGCTTGCAAGTTGGTGACTTTTTACATCTCTTGCGTTGTGGCTTCAATCCCGATTCTTCATTCTGGGCAGCGGGACATGGTGACTGCTTAACTCGCAGGTTAGCGTCATCTTTATGGATTTACTTTCTTTGTGCGCTGCTTTTCTCCCCCCGGGGGGAACTGAAGACAGCTTGCCTCGCTCTCCTCTTCACTGTTTTCTCTTAATAACAGCCTTGTGAGGTAGGCTAGGCTGAGTGTACTTGACTGGCCCGTGGCTATCCAGTGAGCTTCCATGGCAGTGTGAGGATTCGAACTTGGGTCTCTCAGATTCTAGTTGGCCATGCTGGCAGGGGCTGATGGGAATTGTAGTCCATTGGCCATGCTGGCAGGGGCTGATGGGAATTGTAGTCCATTGGCCATGCTGGCAGGGGCTGATGGGAATTGTAGTCCATTGGCCATGCTGGCAGGGGCTGATGGGAATTGTAGTCCATAACATCTGGCCACTTGGTACCTCTTTTGGTGGGTTCTGTTTTCCCAACTGAGGGAAGGTGAGTTAACCCTTCGGAATTCTTGAGGCAAGAAATACGGTTCTTCATTTTCAGCTCTTTTGAGACATAGTTCTAATTCTGAAGTACATGGACAATTTGCAAATCTGCAAGATAACAACCTATCCCTCAGTTCTTTTCTCGCTGTGGGTAATCTAGTGGCTGTTTTCCTGACAGCCCAGGACAGGAGACTTTTGAGTAACACAGGGCTGTTGTTGTGACCTAGAAGTTCTGGGATGTATCTGTGTCTTTTCGGTTGCAAAGTGTAGTTCTGACCTCTAGTATTTTGCCCCTTCCGTGAGGCAGACATCTTTGGCTTTAGTTCCACACAGGGTGTAATATCAGAAAAACTGTCTCTTTGTGACTCCCAACAAGCTGAAAAAAGGAACGTCCAGTACCATTGATGAAGACATGAAAATCCCATACTATCTCGAGTAGGGCTTTGGGCTGGAATATGGTTTCACATTGAGAAATTCATGGACTGTGATGCTGATTTGCAACATTGTCATAGAAATTCCCATGGAACTGTGATGCATAAATGACTTAAATTCCTAACAAAGGTGTGTGCATTATAATATAGGTTGCACATTAACAGCGGTCTGTGTTTTAAAGTCTTTGTAGTGTGTATATATGTTTCCGTTGCACCTTTGTATACAAATAGAGCATTTGCACTTTTCCGCTGTGCGTGATTTTTGTCTAGTTTGGTTTGCCAGTGGGCATAGTGTAGTTTGGTATACAATGGGTCTGTAGCCACCACTTTGCTTGCAGTGACAGGAGGTGGTAGAATCCTGGCAAAGAGGACTATACCACTTCAGGTTAAAGCAGTGGTGGCGAACCTTTGGCACTCCAGATGTTATGGACTACAATTCCCATCAGCCCCTGCCAGCATGGCCAATTGGCCATGCTGGGAGGGGCTGATGGGCATTGTAGTCCATAACATCTGGAGTGCCAGAGGTTCGCCACCATGGGGTTAAAGATACCATTTTCTCACAATACTAGAACCAGGGGGCATCCATTGAAAATGCTGGGGGGAAGAATTAGGGCTAATAAAAGGAAACACTTCTTCACGCAACGTGTGATTGGTGTTTGGAATATGCTGCCACAGGAGGTGGTGATGGCCACTCACCTGGATAGCTTTGAAAGGGGCTTGGACAGATTTATGGAGGAGAAGTCGATCTCTGGCTACCAATCTTGATCCTCCTTGATTTCAGATTGCCGATGCCTTAGCAGACCAGGTGCTCAGGAGCAGCAGCAGCAGCAGAAGGCCCTTGCTTTCCCATCCTGCATGTGAGCTCCCAAAGGCACCTGGTGGGCCACTGCGAGTAGCAGAGAGCTGGACTAGATGGACTCCATTCTTATTTGCATGTGCAAAAATCTCACTGCTATTAACAATCTGGCATATCAAGAGAGATTCTAACTTCTTACGTTTTTATTCGTGGTGGAATTCCCCCCCCCCCAAAAAAAAATTGTGAGATCACTGAATGATGTGAATCTTGTGCCTTTAGTCTGACGTCTATTATGCCATCTTGCGACTGGCTGTTGTGAGTTTTCCGGGCTTTGCAGCCACAGTCTGGGTAGTTTTATTACGGATGAAACGTGAAGAGGAAAAATTCCCAGACCACGGCCACACAGCCCAGAAAACCCCAGTAGCTAGTTGATTTCAGCTCTTAAAGCTTTTCACAATACTCTTGGATAGCGTATTGTCAAAGGCTTTCATGGCTGGAATCACTAGGGTGTTGTGGGTTTTCTGGGTTGTATGGCCATGTTCTGAAGATGCCAGCCGTAGATGCAGGTGAAACGTCGGGAGAAAATGCTACCAGAACACGGCCATACCACCCAGAAAACCCACAACACCCTAATCTTGGACAATGTGTGCCTACTGCAAGGATAGCTCTAACTACGGTTGGGAAATACTGTAGGTGTAACCTGGAGAGGGGGGATTTGGGGAGGATCTTCAGTGCTGTTTGGTATAATACCGCAAAGACCCCCCTTTCAAAGTGGCCATTTTTGCCAGGGAACTGATTTGTGTCCCTGGACATCAATTGTAATTCTGGGGGATATCCAGGCCTCACCTGTAGGTTGGCAACACAAGATCTGACCCTGAGCAGCAAGAATAACTTGCTCAAACCCACTGGAAAAGTTGGGAATCAAGCCAGGGTTTCCCACACAGTAACATTTGCTGTTCACGCAATGTATTTTGTGTACGTGGACGTGTTCATGTGCTTATCCTGCCCTCATAAAGCAGGTCAGCATTATGGCCATATTGCTGACGGGAGGCTGAGAGTTCATTGGTCAAAAGCCACAAGAAAGCTTGTGCCGGAGGTGAGGTCTGAAGCTGAGATCACAGCTGATTCGACTCTTTCTTGATGAGCTATTCTCAACCTGCAACAGAAGAGATGGGGAGGAATCCTGGCTTGTTTATTTGCCAGAGGAGTCTGTCGTGGGGAGAAAAAATCCCCTTTGTATTTTAGGGTATCCGTAGGGTGATCATAAACAGGGTGAGTCTTAACCCATGAACCCATTCCCAGCTCTGCCGCCTGAGCTGTGGAGGCTTATCTGGGGAATTCAGATTAGCCTGTACACTCCCACACACGCCAGCTGGGTGACCTTGGGCTAGTCACAGCTTCTCAGAGCTCTCTCAGCCCCACCCACCTCACAGGGTGTTTGTTGTGAGGGGGGAAGGGCAAGGAGATTGTCAGCCCCTTTGAGTCTCCTAGTGGAGAGAAAGGGGGGATATAAATCCAAACTCCTCCTCCTCCTCCTCCTCCTCCTCCTCCTCCTCCTCCTCCTCCTCCTTCTTCTTCTTCTTCTTCTTGGTTAGATCTGTGCTGTCTTCCATGTCTCTCCCCCACCCCCCACCCCCCCCGGCACTGCATAATCAGATGAAAGATGGCGATTTGGGTACTTTTGGTGAGTTCAAATAGTTTTCGAACTCCTGTCCCAACTTGGTATCGCTGGCTTTTGAGAGCATAAAATCAGCCAGCAGAGTGTGAATGGTGTGAATTTCAGATGCCTTTTCCCTACCCCGCCTCAGGGTGACAAAAATTGTGTGAATATTTCGTGTATGTCTTGGGAATGAAAAAAACGTAGCCACCCTCAAGGACGCAAAACAGGCGGCGACTCTGCTTGGCTTGGCCTTCGTGTTCCCACCTGTTGAGACCAGCAGAGATTCAGAAATAGGATCTAGAGTGCCTCTCGGCTCCCCTCCAAAACTGCCTTTCTTTTTCCTCAGTGGAGGGGCTTGGCAGAGCTAATGTGGCCCAGCGGCCAAGAAAATGGGCAGCGAAGCAGGTAATCCTCTGTTCCAAGTCTAGCTTCTATTGCAAACTCACGTGGCCTGAATTTTATGCCCTTTCCTGAATAATCTGCCGTTCAGGACAGTGAACGCTGGCCTACCTTGCAGGATTGTATGAGATAACTGGAACTGTACGCAAAGGACTGGCTGTTTGGAAGCCCCTGAGTCATGTGATCTAGTCTTGTCAACATACCCATGAATCCATTTTTCTTCTTTCTGCCTATGCTTCACTCCCCTACCCCTGCCCCAAGAATTAGGAAAAAATTATATCAGTGTGACCAATAAACACAAGGTTTTGAGGCCGGGGGGGGGGGGGGGGTTAGAAAAGAGCCTTTCTAGGTTTTTTCAGGCATCCGTGTTGTACTGAGGGTACGAGAGGCTCTCAAATTTCTTGGTACAGTGGTGGTGCAGTATAGTGGCTAGAGCCGTGGTGGCGAACCTTTGGCACTCCTGATGTTATGGACTACAATTCCCATCAGCCCCTGCCAACATGGCCAATTGGCTATGCTGGCAAGGGCTGATGGGAATTGTAGTCCATAACATCAGGAGTGCCAAAGGTTTGCCCCCACTGGGCCAGAGTATCAGAATGGGGCCTGGGAGATCTCGCCTTAATTCCCTACTCTTCCCATGAAGTTCAGAGAGGGGGATTGGGACCTGTCATCTGCGGGGAGGGGGTACAGCATCTGCAAGGAAGGGAACAAATATGTTGTTACTGCACATGTACCCTGGGGGGGAAGGGGAGGGGACTGGTCATCTGGTCGTGGTCCACCCACCCTAAGGGACGGGACGGGGTCTAGCATCTGATCATGACCCACGCACCCACCCTGGGGCAAAGGGGAGGGAGGGGGATCCACTGCATAGGTCTGTGGTGGCGAACCTTTGGCACTCCAGATGTTATGGACTACAATTCCCATCAGCCTCCTGCCAGAATGGCCAATTGGTCTAGCTGTTATGGAATTGTAGTCCATAACCTCTGGAGTGCCAAAGGTTCGCCACCACTGGCGCATAGGTGGATCCACTGCATGTGTGGTGGTCTTCACAGATCCTGTCAATAACCATCACAGGAACTGGGTCAAAATGGTCCATAAGCAGGTTGGACTGTTTGTCACTCATTTCTCCTCCAAGCAGGGGCGTAGCTTTGTAAAACGGGGCCCTGGCTGGTGCCCCCCCTACACAGCTGTGCCCCACCTGAACTCCCCAAGTTTGGGGCAGGGGCTCAGTTGAATGCTGGCCAGTGGGGGTTGTCTGCCCCTGAACTTCACGTAGAGCTCAGGGGTGGGATGCAGTTGCGATGGGGAACGCGGCTCCACAATTTACACCAAGTGGCTCCTGGGGCTCTAGCGCCTCCCCCGTGCTCCCCTCGCTACGCCACTGCCACCCAGCCTATCTTGCCAGCAGCATCCAAGTCACAGCCTCCGCTTGTTAATTTATAAGCTACAATCCTCACAAAGGTGTCGCAACTAATTGTCAGGTCAGCTCTAGGAATCCACAGACGAGGAAGACCTGAAACAGTCGGGAGGGTCGGGAGCTGGCTGGTGCAGCGGTGGCGGAGAAGCCTGGAGACGCTTCTCCTTCCGTGCTTTTCCGATCTCTCTTGAAAAATTAATGAGTTTGAGTTGGCACGGCCGTGGGCCCGGGAGGTTCATTCCGCATGCTATTGTGTGGTGATTAACCCCTGGCATCTTTCCACAGGATCATTGCCGCTTTGAAAGCCTTCCCACAGGTGGTGTGGCGCAGTCGGCCCGATTCAGTGTGTTTTCCGCCGGCCTCTTCCCAGATTTTTAGGTCATCCATCTCTTTCATAAACTTCGGGCCGCCTTCTCCCCAATGGCAGGAGAGCAACTTGATGCACGGTCTCATCAGTAGTTTTGGGGAGAGTTATTCCCCAGGGTCCCACCACAGCCTCCGAGGACAGATTGTTCTTTGAAATATGTTTTGTGTTCCCTTCCTCGTGAACCGGGCACTCCCGTCCCATCATATATTGCTTTGTGGGGTGTAGCCTCCCGAGTCTGGGGTGTGTGTGTGTGTATAGTTTGGGGCAATCCCGTGCTTATTTTGAGAAATGTCTGTGATCAGATTGGAGACTCGGGATGCTAGAACTGGGCACCACCTTCAAATCTGAGTTTCTGCTCTCCTGGCTTGGAGAAGATCTGCCAATTCCAGCCCCACCCTCCCCCATATATTTCTCCACCTCCAGACCAATTGACCACTGTCCATCCATTAAATAAGCTCGTTTGGTGGGTTTGCGAGAGCAGGGCCTCGCCTTTGGCAGCCCCACCAGTTTAGAGCAACCTCTTCATTTAGGGGTGCCAATCCCCCCCCCCCCCACTCATGATTTTTAGGAGGCAGCTGAAGACCGTTTCATTTTGGACTTAGTTTGCTCAACTTTACCAGGAATCCTGAATTATGATTTTGAATTTGGGTGTGTATGTTTTTAATGTATTTTATTTCATGGGTGTTTAGCAACCTCTGACGCTGCCACAAAGAAGAAAGGGGGTTAATGTTTTAAACAATATTTTTTCCAAAACAAAAAAAGGAAGGGGACATACATTGAAAATGCTGGGGGGGAAGAATTAGGACTAATAAAAGGAAACGTTTTTTTTCACGCAACTTGTGATTGGTGTTTGGAATGTGCTGCCACAGGAGGTGGTGATGGCCACTAACCTGGATAGCTTTAAAAAGGGGCTTGGACAGATTTATGGAGGAGAAGTCGATCTATGGCGACCAATCTTGATCCTCGTTGATCTGAGGTTGCAAATGCCTGAGCAGACCAGGTACTCAGGGGGAGCAGCAGCAGTAGAAGACCATTTGCTTTCACCTCCTGCACGGGAGCTCCCAAAGGCACCTGGTGGGCCACTGCGAGTAGCAGAGTGCTGGACTAGATGGACTCTGGTCTGATCCAGCAGGCTAGTTCTTATGTTCTTAAGGTGACTTAACGCTCATGTGTAAAGTTGTGCCCATTTACACCACCACCACACCCCTTGAGACTTAGGAAAGCTCTGGGAAAAGGGGCCAATTCAGTCCCAGCGCATACCACTACAGAAAAATCGAGATTAAGATCTGGAGTGGAAGATCTCTGCTAAGGCCAAAGAGCCACACAACTGTACCTAGCAACAGGTAACGGCTTTGGGCCCCTTGCGAAGAAATCTCCTCTTTCCGAAGCAGCTGGTGCCCGGAAACGCCACTTTGCTTGGCATGGAAGATTGCTGTTGTCCGGGGTTGTCTTAGACGTCAAATTCAATCTTGCTCCCTTCTCTCCAGAGTTGGGGAACGTCATTTGCACTTAGTGCCGGAAAGGTGTTGTAAGTCAGAGGCCGAATGGGGCCCCCGGAGACGCCTCTCCTTCCATGCTTTTTCGATCTCCCTTGAAAAATTAATGAGTTTGAGTTGGCACGGCCGTGTACCCGGGAGGTTCGCTCCGCATGCTTTTGTGTGGCAATTAACCCCTGGCATTTTTCCACAGGAACTGGTATGATGGCTTTCTGTCTTCCTCCGTCTGCATGGGTTCCTTGTGCCTTTTGCCACCCAGCCCATCCTAGAGATTCCTGGCCGGTGCCTCCTGCCCTTCTGTGTTCTCCTTCTGGGGTGTGCGTGTCCAAGATGAGCGAGATTTCTTCACAGTGTCAGCATTTGCCCCCGGATTCTTTTATAACATTATTATTATAACAGCAATTATATGATTGAAGTCTATAAAATTATGCATGGGATAGAAAATGTTGACAGAGAGAAATGGTTCTCTCTTTCTCACAATACTAGAACCAGGGGGGTCATACATTGAAAATGCTGGGGGGAAGAATTAGGACTAATAAAAGGAAACACTTCTTCATGCAATGCGTGATTGGGGTTTGGAATGTGCTGCCACAGGAGGTGGTGATGGCCACTCACCTGGATAGCTTTAAAAGGGGCTTGGACAGATTTATGGAGGAGAAGTCGATTTATGGCTACCAATCTTGATCCTCCTTGATCTGAGGTTGCCAATGCCTTAACAGACCAGGTGCTCGGGAGCAAAAGCCGCAGAAGGCCATTGCTTTCACATCCTGCATGTGAGCTCCCAAAGGCACCTTGTGGGCCATTGCGAGTAGCAGAGAGCTGGACTAGATGGACTCTGGTCTGATCCAGCAGGCTAGTTCTTATGTTCTTATTCTTAGGCTGTTTTATCAGCAACGCAAAGACGGGTCTCCCGCTGAGTCAGCCAGTCCCGAAGCGTGTCCCGTGTATGTTGCATATCTGTTGAGCTCTATGCCCTAAAAATAAAACCTATCCTTCCAAAAAAAAATTTAAGAACATAAGAACAAGCCAGCTGGATCAGACCAAAGTCCATCTAGTCCAGCTCTCTGCTACTCGCAGTGGCCCACCAGGTGCCTTTGGGAGCTCAAATGTAGGATGTGTGGAACGCAATATTGGCCCTTCTCTGTGGCTTGTTGCTCCCTAAATTCCACCTTGGTCTGTTAAAGGCATTTGGTAAATCTCAGATCAAAGAGGATCAAGGACTTTGGTAGCCATAACCTTCCGACCCCTCTCTCTCCCACTCAATCTTGTCCAAGCCCTCCTTTTAAAGCTTTGGTATCCTAGGTTAGTGGTCATCACTCTACCTCCCTGTGGCAGTCATATTCCAAACACTCCAATCACACGCCAAGTCGAAGAAGTGTTTCCTTTATTAGTCCTAATTCTTTCCCCCCCCCAGCATTTTCAATGAATGTCCCCTGGTTCTAGTGCATTGCAGAGAGAAAGAGAGAAAAATGTTCTCTCTGTCAACATTTTCTACCTCCCATGCATACTCTTTCCTTGTAGACTTCAATCATATCCCCTCAGCCTCCCTCCTCTCCAAACTAAAAAAAGGAGTCCCAAACGCTGCAGCCTCTCCCTCATAGAGAAGGTGCTCCAGTCCCTCAATCATCCTTGTTGCCCTTTCTCTGCACTTTTTCTATCTCCTCAATATCTTTTGCTTTTGAGATGGCCAACCAGAACTGGACACGAAGTACTCCAAAGTGGGCAAGCGTTAAGCATTCACTGTTTCTTTATATATAAGGGCATGACAATCTTTGCAGTTTTATTATCAATTCCTTTCTAATGATCCCTCAGGCATAGAGTTTGCCTTTTTCACAGCTGCCATGCATTTGAGTTGCAAATCCCACATGGAACTAATTCAACTAAGACGCTTCTTAAATCCTCTTCCTGGGTTCTGTGACTGATAGCATCTGACCCCTGTAGCGCAGTATGTGAAGTTTGGATTTTTTTTTTTTGGTCCCCTATGTGCACTCACTTTTACATTTTGCTAAGCATTGAACCTGCATTTTGCCATTTCTGAGCCCCACTTCCACCTAATTCCTATCAAGGTCGGCTTGGAGCTCTTCGCTAAATCCTTTTGTGGTTCTCACCCACCCTACCATGAATTTGGTGTCATCTGCAAACTCTGGCCACTGCACGCTTACCCACCTCCCTACTTCCAGGTTTCATTTTATGAATAAATAAAGAGCACTGGTCCCAAAAGGCCGGGATCCTTGGGGAATACACCACTCCCGACATCTCTCCCATTGTGAGAACTCTCCCATTTTACACTCCACTCTTTGTTTCCTGTTTCTCAACCAGTTTTTAATCCATACAGGGAGGGACTCTCCCCTCTTATTCCCTTCATTGCAAGGAGTTTTTTCTCAACAGTCTCTGGTGAGGGAACTTTTGTCAAAAAAGCTTAACTTTGGGGGAAATCCAAGTAGACAATGTCCACCGGTTCACCCCTGTCCACATGCCTTGTTTACACCCCCCCAACAAAAGAACTCCTAGTAAGCCTTTGTAAGACAGGATTTGCCTCCCAGTGCAAAAGCTTTCATGCTTGACTCTTTCTCAGCAGGTTTTGCTTTTGTACCACATGTTTTATAATTTTATCTTTAATGATAGATTCTACTCTAATTCTACCAGGGAACAGATGTCAAACCCTGACTGGCCTTGTAATTTCCTCGGTCCCCTAGATCCTTGTCTTAAAGATTGGTGTGACATTGGCCATCTTCCAGTCTTCAGGGATGGAGCCTGATTTCAAGGATAAGTTGCATATTAAAGTGAGAAGATCCAGCAATTTCATGCTTGAGCTCTTTAAGAACTCTTGGGTGAATGCAATCTGGAGCCAGAGGATTTGGTAACATTTAGTTTAATATCAATGGCTGCCAGAACTTCTTCCTTGTCTCACCTCACCTTCATCTTCGCTTAGGTTCCCTCGTGATTCGGCCCTAAGAAGCTTGGTTCAGGTGCAGTGGGAATGTTCCTCACCTCCTCTTTGGGTGGAAGACAGATGCAAAGAATTCATTCAGCTTCTCTGCAATCTCCCTGCCATCTTTAGCACACCCTTTGTTCCTTTGTCATCTAACGGGCCTAATGGCTTCCCTTTGCTGGCTTCCTGCTTTGATGTCAAAACTTGAAGAACTGTTTGTTGCTGGTCTTGATGTTCGAAACATGCCATGTCTCTCATAATCCTTTTTTTTTGCCTCCCCTTACAGCTAACTTTGCTTCTCTTCTTTTGCCAACACCATTTGTGTTCCCTCTCATACTTTTCTTCATCAATGCCAAAACTGGACTTCCCATTTTCTAAAAAAGACATTTTCTTTTTCTCTGATAATTTCCTCAACCTCTCTTTGTTAACCATGGTGGCTTTCTTTTGGACTGGGTGCTGCCTTTTCTAACCTGTAGGAACACATTTCTCCAGCTGGAAGCTTTATTACATGTGTTTTTAAAATAACCTCCAAAGCATCCTGCGTGACAGTTTTTGATTCTCTTGATTCTCGCAGTTTTCCCTTTCCAGCTTCCCAAGCATTATCCCCCCTCTATCTTTGAGAAATTTCCTTTCTGAAGGCTTAATGTAACTAACATTTCAGTAAAGTTGCCACTCTTGTTCGCATGCTGAGATACTTGGAATCTGACAGCATTGTGGGTCGCTGTTCCCTATCGGACTCAACAACACTGGGACTTCCTGCACCAGGCCAGTCCTGGGTCCCACATAGAATTAGATCTAGGATCACTCCTCTCTCCCTGGTTGGTTCCATAACCATTCGTGCTCTAAGCCACCAGTCATTTAGCATATCCAGGAATGCCTCTCCTTAATACTATGACCTGAACATGCATTTTTTCCAGTTTTATATGGGGATAGTTAAAATCACCCATTACCGCACTACATTTTTTTGTTTTGTTGGCTCCTCTCAATTTCTCTTTTTTCCATCCTTCAGAATCCTTCTTGTGCACTTTTGGCTTCAGGGGACGATAATATATTCCTAATATTAAAGGCTGTTCCTTTTCACACCTGGTATTGATATCCCACAGTGATTCTGTAGGGGAACCTAGCTCCCCCTTTGCATTGTCTATTTTATGTGATACTCATACTCTCTTTTGATGATAAAGCAAGGCAACTCCACCCCCAATGGCTCTTCTGTCCTATCCTTTTTCCTATAGAGCCTTGTGTAGCCTGGTATAACAGCATCCCACTGGTTCCTCCTCATTCCACCATGTCTCTGTAATTGCCCACTATATCAAAGGTCCTCCTTCAAAACCTCCTGTACTCCTAAGCTCCCCATTTTTTAGGCTCTAATGCTTCATTTCCATACTATATAGCACAGAGACCCTTGTATACTCCTGTCTCCTGTCCTTAACCTGGGATTTATGTGCTTTACCCCTCAAGTCTTTTTGTAGACACTATCCCTTTGTCACATGCACATTGCTATGTTCCTGCAGCTTGTATGTGGTTGATTTAGAAAAACCTCCCTCTCTTGTCTGTGACATCTCCATAGATACCTTGTATCCAACCTAAGTCACCCTTCCAGCTCCTGTCGGCTTTCCTCTAGTGATCAGCTTAAAAGCTTGTTCTGCTACCTTTTTTAGATCGTTGAGATGCCAGCAGCCTTGGTTCCTCTTTTAAGTTAAGATGAAGTCTGGCCCCGCTTGTGGCCATGAAACAGGCCTACCTTTGTCCCAAAAGGTTCCCCAGTTCCTGACAAATCCCTTGAAACCCTTCTGCCTTACACCACCTTTCTCATCTCACGCATTTGAGCACCCTGTATCTCCTCGCTTTGCCTAGCTCGCCAGCCTGTTGTGGAACGTGGTAGTAGCATTTGAGAATGCCACCTTGGAGGTCCTGGACTTTCAACCTGTTTCCCTAGCAGCCTAAATTTAGCTTCTCCAGGAACCTCCTCTCGGCTACATTTTCCCAATGTCGTTTGGTGCCAATGTGGGACCACAACTGCTGACTCCACTCCCAGCACTGTCCAAAAGCTTCCTCTATCTAGACGGCTGCATGCGACATCCGCCTAACGCTTTCTCGCCATTCTAGCAGGCAAAGTCACCCATCGCTGTCATCAATGCCTCTCCACAAACTCCAACTCTCTACATTTCTAATGATCGAATCTCACCCACACTACAAGTGAGCCTCCCCACTCTCGAGGGGTATCCTCAGTGCGCAAGAGGATAGCTGATCACCAGTTAAGGAAGGGATCCCCTCTAAGGGAGCATCTTTCCCCACCTCAGACTGGCACCCTCCATCCCCCAAGGGTCTTTCATTCTCCATGACATCTGAAGAGATGTCCTCACCTTTGGGAAGTCGGACCCGCTGTTAGTCCCTGAAAGCCTGCCTGTCACCTCTCTCTTCTGCCTCTTTTCAGCCTTCTCCAGGTTCGCTACCTTTTGGTTTCTCAAGAGAACGCACACGTTCCTTGAGTGCCAGAGGAGCTCATTGCAGCGAGGGTGCTACACCAATGACTTCATCTCCACAAAGTGGCAGATAGTCATACACGTGACACTCAGTGCAAAACACTGGAAAGCCCCCATCCCCCTGCTGGCTTTCTGCCTTCATATCTGATTTGTTTAGATATTTAAATATTAAACTTTTAGTCACTGCCCCCCTGGAGCTATCTGCATGTACTATCTGTCAAATATGTCCTTATTAATTTAAAAAACAAAAAAATTAAATTAAAATTTAAAACTATCTAGGACAAAGAGGAACAAGAGATAAACTCTGTTAACCCCTGTTAAGCCCCACCTTTCAGATTCAGCAGCCTTACAAGGAGAAAAAGAGATAACCCCTGTTAAAATACACTGTTTTAAAAGCTGTGGCTTTGAGAAAAGCCCTCCAAAATGAACACCAGCAGGTCACTCTGCTCTTCCTGGCCAAGTCTCTTCTGCTGCTACTCCTCTCTGCTGGTTCCAGAGACTGAACTAAAGCCCCACCTCTCCGGACAAAGAGGAACAAGAGATGAACTCTGTTAACCCCTGTTAAGCCCCACTTCAGATTCAACGGCACAAGGAGAAAAGTGCCCTGTTAAAGACCCTGGTAAAGCTGTGGCTTTGAAAAGCCCTCCCAAAATGAACACCAGCGGTCCGCTCTGCTCTTCCTGGCCAAGTCTCTTCTGCTACTCCTCTCTGCTGGTTCCAGGGCTAGACTAAAGCCCACCTCTCAGGACAAGAGAGACAGAATTAACTCTGGCCAACCTGGTAAGCCCACCTTCCAGATTCAGCAGCCTTACAAGGGAGAAAAAAGAGATAACCCCTGTTAAAATACACTGCTTTAGTAAAAGCTGTGGCTTTGAGGAAAAGCCCTCCAAAATGAACACCAGCAGGTCCACTCTGCTCTTCCTGGCTAGCCAAGTCTCTTCTGCTGCTACTCCTCTCTGCTGGTTCCAGAGACTGAACTAAAGCCCCACCTCTCAGGACAAAGAGGAACAAGAGATGAACTCTGTTAACCCCTGTTAAGCCCCACCTTCCAGATTCAGCAGCCTTACAAGGAGAAAAAGAGATAACCCCTGTTAAAATAATATTAATTGTTTTAAAAGCTGTGGCTTTGAGAGAAAGTCTGTAAAAATGAACACCAGCAGGTCACTCTGCTCTTCCTGGCCAAGTCTCTTCTGCTGCTACTCCTCTCTGCTGGTTCCAGAGACTGAATTAAAGCCCCACCTCTCAGGACAAAGCCCCACCTCTCAGGACAAAGAGGAACAAGAGATGAACTCTGTGTTAACCCCTGTTAAGCCCCCCCACCTTCCAAGATTCAGCAGCGGCCTTACACTGAGAAAAAGAGATAACCCCTGGTAAAAGACACTGTTTACAACGCTGTGGCTTTGAGAAAAGCCCTCCAAAATGAACACCAGCAGGTCACTCTGCTCTTCCTGGCCAAGTCTCTTTTGCTGCTACTCCTCTCTCTTTGTTTGGAAAGGCTTATGGGTTATTGGAGAATTTCACAGACCAATGTGGTAAAATAACTAGAGTGCTGGACTAGGATCTAGGAGGTTCAAACCCCTGCTTGGACGTGAAGTTTTCAGGTTGTTGTGATGATAAAAGGGAGGCAGAAAGAGAACCATGGTTAGCACCCTGGGTTTCTTTGAAGGAAGGCAAGGTGAAAAATGGGCTCGATGGATAGAAGAAGAGTTGGTTTTTGAACATCGCTTTTCTGCAGCTGTAAGGAATCTCTTACAAAACCTTCCCCTCTCCTCTCCCCAACAGATCCCTTGTGAGGTAGATGGGGCTGAGAGTTTGGTGAGAACTGAGACTGGCCCAAGGCCACCGAACAGGCTTTATTTGGAGAACCGGGGAAACAAATCCGGTTCACCAGGTTAGTGTCCACCGCTTCTGTGGAGGTGTGGGGAATCGAACCTGGTTCTCCAGATTGGAGTCTGATGCTCTTAACTACTACACCATGCTGGCTCTCCAGGACAGAACCTGTTTAACTGGGGCAGGGGTCTGCAACCTGCGGCTCTCCAGATGTTCATGGACTACAAATCCCATCAGCCCCTGCCAGCATGGGACTACAAATCCTATCAGCCCCTGCCATGCCAATTGGCCATGCTGGCAGGGGCTGATGGGAATTGTAGTCCATGAACAACTGGAGAGCCGCAGGTTGCAAACCCATGAACTAGGGGAATCAGGTGGAAGGTATGAACAGAGCTCTGATAAGGAAGGATTCTTAAGCTGACTGCAGCAAGGAAACATTCCCTTTGGGGCAGAGATTTTTGTAGTGTATTGTGGGTTTTCCGGGTCCTCTGAAGATGCCAGCCACAGATGCAGAGCTAAACGCCAGGGAGAAAAATGTTACTGGAACCTGCGGCCACAGCCCGGTGAAACCCACAACCCCCTAGCGATTCCAGCCTTGAAAGCCTTCGACGATTTTTGTAGTGATGCACTCTGCGCTATGGCACTGCAAATCCCAAAAGTGTCACAGTTAGTGAGAGCGGGCAACCCCTGATGTTTCCTCTGACTTTGGGGTTTCTGCTCCTTCTGCCCCCCTAGTCCTCATGGTCATTTCTGCGTGTCCTACAGTCGGCTTTTGCAAAAAGCACAAAAATATCGATATAACTCAGAAATATCCTTATAAAAACTTAAAGGGCTTTCAAAACGAAGCCAGCAGTCTTGCAATGAACGGGAGCAACCCGGAAGCGGGGGGTGGGCAAGCCGTGCGGCAGGCACTGGGACACCTCTATGTGTGTAAACAGAGGAACGTGAGGAGACCCAACTGTGATCCCGTTGTGCGGCAAAGAGCTGTAGGAAAACACCCCGTGCATATTGGGTCTCAGATTTGACCTCAGATTTCAAGATGGAGTGAAAGAAGACTCTCACGTGTCCGAAGTGTGGAGTTGTGCCGGCATAGAACATATATTCAGTCGCTGCTGGCCCTTGTTCTATATGGCTCTCATATATCACTGCCTGCTTCTCCGGAACTGGAACACAGACCCCTGTGAACACCCCCCTGAAGAGGTGCTGCGGGAGGTTGTGGGGGAAACAGGGGAAGCCCTTTTCTCTAGAGAGCAGCATTCAGCCAAATGGACTTCAGTTGAGTATGTCTCAGCAGAACTATCCCATCAATAAGAGCTGTTTGAGAGTGGAACGCGAAAACAGAGTCCCCCCCCCCCACACACACATCTAGGCTGGCCTGGGCTCAAGCAAATGCATTATTAGCATTAAAACCTAAGACCTAGTTTTGGGGAAGCAGTGTAGAGTAACCCTGTTAAAGCGTTTCGTTAAACCCCACTGGTTTTCATCAAGCGAAGAACTAAAGTGTGTGATCCTCTTTTACCTAGAGTAAGCTCAGTTGCTGGCAGTGGGGCTTTGCTTCTGGAGTAAACCCTCCTAGGGTTGTGATTCACCCATTGGAAGAGTTGCACGGTTGTTTCCAAAGCAAAAGCCACTGACTACCACCAAGCTTACTCCCCGAAAGTAACCACTGTGAGCCTAAGGGCGACGTTTTTTCTAAACTAAAACCTGAGTATTCAGGTTAAATTGCTGGGTTGGCACTTTGTGATAAATAAGTGGGTTTTGGGTTGCAATTTGGGCACTCGGTCTCGAAAAGGTTTGCCATCACTGTCCTAGAAAGATCCCTCTGTTCTTTCTCCCAAGAACAGCTTCAAGCCCAGTAGCACCTAAGGGAGCTCACACCATGAAAATCTTCTTGGTCACTTAGGTGCTGCCGAGTGGGCACAAAATCTCCTTGTTCTGCCGCACGCCCATGTGACTACGCTCTGAAGCTTTCTCACAAGAGCTTCCCTGGTTCTTTGTGACCCTCGATAGAATTGTCTCCCTTTCCCCAGCAAACCGTTTGCCTCTTGACTCTCCCCCTGCTCACTGCTCTAGTCTCTGTGTGTGCTGGTCTGCTAGCCGCTGCACTTTCCGATGGAGATTTTAGGCCATGACCACAAGCTGAACAGCGAGTCAGCAGTGGGATGTAATGGCAGCCAAAGAGAAAGCCAATGCGATTCTGGGCTGTATCAATAGGAGTATAGCGTCTAGAAAATCGAGGGATGTAATTGTGCCTCTCTGTTCTGCACTGGTTAGACCTCACCTTGAGTACTGAGTTCAGTTCTGGGCACCACAATCCAAGATCAATATTGACCAGCTGGAATGGGTCCAGAGGAGGGCAACCAAAATGGTAAAAGATCTGGAGTCTATGCCCTACGAGAAGAGACTTAGGGAGCTGCGGATGTTTAATTTGGTGAAGAGAAGGTTAAGAGGTGACATGATAGCCATGTTTAGATATTTGAAGGGATGTCACGTTGGTGAGGGAGCAAGCTTGTTTTCTGCTGCTCCAGAGACTAGGACCAGGAGTCATGGGTTCAAGGTGCAGGAAAAGAGGGGGGTTGGGAGTTGCTACATTATATTATCAACTGTTCTGATGCCAAGTTGCCAGAACAGCCTTTTGCTGTCTTTCTCATGTCTTCAATAAAATTCTTGAACCCATCAAGAGAGTTATTGTCTGAACGGGGAAATTGACATTAAGGCTGTTCTCTGTTATTACCTTCATGCTCCCTTCGCCAGTTGAAGTTGTGAACTTGATAGCGGCGAAGGCCATTGCTTTCACATCCTGCACGTGAGCTCCCAAAGGCACCTGGTGGGCCACTGCGAGTAGCAGAGAGCTGGACTAGATGGACTCTGGTCTGATCCAGCAGGCTCGTTCTTCTGTTCTTCTGTTCTTCTGATTATGGCTTTTCTACAAGACCTCTCAGGTGTGCCTCGGAGGAGAGCTGGGCGCCCCTCTTTGGATGACATTGTTGCAAGATATGTGGAGAATGGATACGACGGAGTACATTCAGACTGGCTAGAGGTGCGCGAAAAGCCCCACGCGGAGGAACTCCACACCCGGCCGGAGCTACTGGATTACAAAACCGTAACTTGGAACGATCCTGGTGGTGGGGCGTAACCACGGGAACTTGTGGAAACGAGGCCTGAGTGCCGAAAGAGTGCAGCGTGGCTCACTCAACCTGTAGCCGCCGCTGTGACGTCGATTCGCCTCAACAGCTTATTAATTTCGGGCTAAACAGCAGAGTTGATCGGGAGAGGTACCAGCACCGAAGCTGAGATCTTCACCAGCCCGGGCCGCGACACGGAGCTGCTTCTGGTGTCGGAGCACTAATAGCAGAAGGTGCTTCAGCTCCACCAACAGGATGGAATCCTGACCTACCGACCGGCAACCTGGCCCCGTGAGGTTCTTAGCTGGAGCTGGCGGGGCGGGTACCCAAACGGCGCCCCCTCCGCCACAGCCGCAACCACATCTGCCTCAACCTGCCCTGCCGGTGCAACCTCTGCCTGTGATGTCCACTCCAGTCCTGGCGCCACTGGCAGCCCCGGTGCCTCGTATGCAACTGAACATACGCTTCAATGGTACTCCAGACCATTTGCCATACTTTGCGTAGTAGGAGAATTTTTTTTAGTGGACTACACCCCATCAGCCCCTGCCAGCATGGCCAATTGGGAATTGTAGTCCATTACATCTGGAGTGCCAAAGGTTTGCCACCACGGTTCTAGTGCGTACTTCCTAATGCCGCGACCCTTTAAAACAGTTCCTCGTGTTGTGGTGACCCCCAACCCTTACATTTATCCATTTTACAGATGGAGAACACTGATGCAGAGAGTCTTAGGCAACCCCTGTGAAAGGGCCGTTCCACCCCCAAAGGGGTCCCGACCCCCAGGTTGAGAACCACTGCTCTAGCGCAAGTGGATGCTCATATACAGGACTATCATAATAATCAAGGCAGGTGTACAACAGGTACTGTCACAATATTACACCAATGCGTATCTAACTCACCTTAGAAAGGTGACTATCACTTCAACATTACCTTTCTCTCGCAAATAAACAAAAAAAAAATTCACTGGGAAGTACTCCGTCAGGTATGGCTATAAACCCTCTAGATTAGGTTTTTAATTCGGCAAGTCCTTTCGTCAAGCTTCTGAGATCCTGATATATCCAGAGAGAAGGACTATTAAAGAAGAGCCATTCAAGCAATTTGAAATTCAGGTTGGAAACTATCGTAAGAAAAAAACAGTTGTGCTCTCTAGAGGAGTAAGGAAAAAGAATACTTTGTACAACAATTATTGGCTTGTTGTTAAAATGGTGCTTGTAAACAACCAGTTGTTACCGCTAAATTATTTGAATCCCACCATCGGAACCGGTTGTTAAATTATTTGAATCCCACTGCTGCCTTTAGAAAGCTTCACACACCCTTCAACAGTTTGCTATGATGGCATACCGGGCGCTGGAAGTCCTCCTTCCGGGGGAACAGGCCAAGAGAGAGATTAGGCATATGAACCAGGCAAATAAACCTTTTGTGGAATTTTACTAGCCAGAGCTTTCTTGGCTCTGGCTAGTAAAATACTCAACTGGCCAGAACCAGTGTTAGTGCATGCTTTTAAAAAGGCCTTACTTACACCCTGAGCTACGTCGCTGGTCTTTAGTGAATGGCAATCCTGGCACCCTCATGAAAGAAGAAGAAGGCGAGCTTGGACGCAGATCCCCCTTTCTCTCCTGTAGGAGACTCCAGCGGGGCTTCAATCTCCTTTGCCCCTTCCCCTCACAACAAACACCCTGTGAGGTAGGTGGGCTGAGAGAGCTCCGAGAAGCTGTGACTAGCCCAAGGTCACCCAGCTGGCATGTGTGGGAGGTGTACAGGCTAATCTGAATTCCCCCAGATAAGCCTCCACAGCCTTCCAGGCGGCAGAGCTGGGGAATCAAACCCGGTTCCTCCAGATTAGATATTAACGGTGCCTCTTAACCTCACGCCACTGCTGAGAGGGTCCTGCTGGCTGGCAGGAGGTGAGTCAAGACTTATGGAAGATCAAAGCTATGGTACCAAATCTTCTTCCAGCCACCGTCTGGGGCAAATGGGGCCACAACAGATCATCCTTAGTCGCCAGCTTTCATCTGAGCTTCTACCAGACTCCTATATGTCTGCTGCCGCCGGGCTGGGGCTCTGTTCGTATTGTGAGATTTGAAAACTGAAATCAGCGACTATGGCAATGTTCAGGCTGAGGTTGTCCCAGTGGTAATCGGTACCCTGGTTGCCTTTCCAAAAACACTAGAGTGGTACTTGAAACATCTTCAAGTCGACATCTGTCAGATTCAGAAGGCAGCCCTGCTTGGATCTGCACAAATACTGTGCTGATACATTATGATGTCGTAGACCTCTGGGCGAGGCTTGAATTGTAACGAAAGGCTAACAACCAGCTAAAGAGCTGGCAGCTGTGATATTAAGCAAAATTTAATAATAATAATACCTTAACGCAGTGACAATTGATAGATATTGTAGGGGAATTCGATATGTTATGGATTCATACTTTATTCAGCCCCCTGCCAGCATTGGCCATGCTGGCAGGGGCTGATGGGAATTCTAGTCCATAACATCTGGAGTGCCAAAGGTTCGCCACCACTGGATTATATCTTCCTCGGAGATCTGGTGGCAGAGGCTTACTGCAAGTACAGCAAACGTGGAAGAGGAGAAGCAGGCGCTGGCCGATTATGTGAAGGAAAGTCAAGAACAGGCATTGATTGAAGTGGAGAACAGACATTTGCTGAAGACCCAGAAAATTAAACAAGAATACTGAAAAAAATGTGATTAAAAGGTGGACTGAAAGCTGGCACAACAAAGCACTGCATGGCCAATTTCTGGAGAAAATCAAGGACAAGGTGGATAGCGAAAAGACCTGGCTGTGGTTAACAACTGGAACTCTGAAAAAGGAAACCCGAATCCCTGATTTTAGCCGCTCAAGAGCAATCCAAGAACTGGTGGGAACATTGTCCAGAGAAAGTAGTGGAAAATGAGAACATCAGGATCCTGTGGGACTTTCGAATCCAAACGGACAAAGCGTTGAAACGCAATACGCCAGGAATCTCCGTAATCGAGGACAAGAAAGTGAGCATCATCGACAGAGCAGACCCCGGTGACAGCAGGGTCATTGAAAAAGAACACGAGAAGGTCACTGGATACCGCGATTTGAAAATCGAGCTTCAGCGTCTATGGCACAAACCAGCTGATGTTGTCCCAGTGGTAATCGGCACTCCGGGAGCCATCCCAAAAACACTAGGGCAGCACTTCGAATTGACAAAATTAACATCTGTCAAATTCAGAAGGCAGTCCTGCTGGGATCCTCACGAATACTATGCCGATACATTACAATTTCCTAGGCCTCTGGGTGAGGCTCGCCACCAATGAAGGCCAACAACAACCAGCTAAAGATCATAAGCTGTGAAATTCGTCAAGCCGCTGCCACCGGGTCAGCCTCTAAAACTAATACTTCCAGAAGCCCTAAAAACGGCCCTGGACTACTCGCCTGCGAGATCTTGCAGGATCATCTCCTAGGTAAGGGACCAATTATAGATTGTAACTCGGCTTCACGTGGGCCTCTCGCGCCTGTGATCCCCATGAGACTGAAGCTGGTCCAACATGCGGCGGCGCATCTACTCACAGGCAGCGCCATCTGGGATCACATCCAGCCTGTGCTCCGCCAGCTACATTGGCTTCCAGTAGAGTTCCGGATCGTCTTCAAGGTGTTGGTACTGACCTTTAAGGCCTTACGTGGCCTGGGACCCTCTATCTTCGAGACCGCATCACCCCATATGTCCCTACACGGCCTCTTCATTCAGTGGAGGCCAACTTACTCGTGGTCCCTGGCCCCTCGATGATGCGGCTGGCCTCCACACGGGCCGGGGCCTTTACGGCTCTGGCCCCGGCCTGGTGGAACGCTCTCCCACCAGCTGTCCGGGCCCTGCGGGATCTCGGTGAATTTCGCAGGGCCTGTAAGATGGAGCTGTTCCGCTGGGCCTTTGAAGGGACCGGCCGCTGATGGTGCCTTCCCCCTTCTTGGCTGTTACATCCGGGCCTGATACCATCTGATGGGACTCGCCGATCTTCCCTTTGGGAAAGGATTTAATAATGGGTAGCTGGGCGCCACCTACATCTATAATTATCAGCATCACAGTTAGTCTTTCGCTGCTTTTATAGATTTTAATTAAATTATGATGGTTTTATGATTGTATTATTATATGTTGTACACCGCCCGAAGCCCTTCGGGGATAGGGCAGTATAAAAGTCTAAAAAATAGAAAGAGATAGAAAGAGATAGAAAGAGAGAGAGAGAGAGAGAGAGAGAGAGAGAGAGAGATAAAATGACGACCGACTGGGAACAACTTACTGGAGGTCCCCAGCCCTAGAAGCATCCCGCCATCCTCAGCTACAGCTTGGCTCTGGTGGAATACTCTGTCCGCTGTACAGGATCTGGTCCAACTCTACAGGAGCTGCAAGGCACAGATGTTCCACCAAACTTCTGATTGAGTCAGCAACGGTTACATCTTTGCTGGCCTCCTTATTCACAGTTTATTTCCATGTGCTTATTTATGCTGATTTTGATTGATGTGTTCGCTTTTTCCTTTTCCATTCGAGGGTGCCAGGGCTATTGCTGTTTGGAGTTCTACTGGAGGCGGAAGGGCATCTTGATGGGTGTTTCCCAACCCGTTCTCAGGGAGGCAGGGTCTTAAACTTGTCACTTCCTGTGAACTGCTTGGCACGCCCATCTAGGTCCAGTTTACTTCCCTGCCTTGATAGGGAGAGCAGCATCCTTCTCAGTCTCTGCAAGTTTTTGTATTGTAAGTTCTAGTCTGTCTCTTGTGTCTGTCATTTCTATCTTTTAACTGTCTTCTTTCTTCTATCTTACCCCTAAGCCAACAGGGTCCTCTTTAGCAGGCGTCTCCTGCCCAAAGACCCTGCCATGGCTGACCGGTTCTCCCCCCCCCAGGGAGACCTTTGTACGGTCCTCGGCCGAGGGCACCAGAGCCGCCACTCGCAAGGGCAAGGGGGCCAACAAAGCTAGCGTTCCTTCCCCCCCTCCCACCCAGCCCAAAGCCAAAAAGCCGCGTAATGAGGAGCCGCGCGGAAAAAAGCGGCAAGAAAAAACGCGGCAATCCGAGCCTCGCGGCAGCGACTCCCGCGCTTCCGCAGAGAGCGCCGCCCTCTCGGTTCCACCAGCTCCCCAGCCGACGCCTCCTTCACTTATAGGGGCCGGGCGACGCCGAGGACTCCGGAGGCCCCTACTAATGCAGCAGCCGCCTCTTCTCCATCCCGCCCCGCCGTAGCGGAGGGCGCTGCCGCCGAGGCTCAAGATGGCGCCCGGTTCGGAAGCGCTTAAAACGGAGGGCAGCCTGGAGAGTGACTCATTCTCTATGAGTCAAGCACGAGGCCGCACAGCAAGAAAAGGGGAGGGGCACAACCGCCATACAGTAGCGCTCCCTGGCTTCAACAAATGGCATGACGCCTCCCCCCCAACAGCTAGTGGGGCTTTTCAGAGAAGCCATGAGGGAGGAGATTCAATCCTACCACAAAAAAGAACATGGCTCTAAGCGCAGAAGGCGCTCCCCTTCCCCTGCATCTCCCAATAGGTCTCCAGCAAGGGCAGCCAGACGCCGCCATAGGAAACCACTGACCTTCCCAGGGGAGGAGGATTTCAGTGAGAATGAATCAAATGGCAACTCAGAACGTTTCTCAGAGTCAGAAGGGGAAACCTCAGACACAGAGCAACCCCTAAAATTTTTTGAGGTTGGAAACATCTCCCTACTAATCTCTAAAGCAATCTCAGGGTTAGATCTCAAGGATTCCGCAGACGCGGTGGACCCTACAGCCACCACCAACTCTGATAAACCAATTAAAGGCGTCCCTAAAGGGAAGAAAGAGATCTTCCCACACGAGGACCGCAACCCCAAATTCTTGCCCGTTCCTGAATACTTTCAGAGGGGCATTCTTAAAGAATGGGCTTCTCCCACATCATCTAAAAACCTGGCCCCATCATTTAAAAAGCTGTACCCTGTACCAGATTACATCACCAAACTACTTCAGGTTCCCCCTGTAGATGCACCCGTCTCCGCCCTGCAGTCAGGGGGACTAGTCTCCAAAGATGGGGTTGGCACCATTAAAGACCAGCTAGATAAACGCTCAGAGGCCATCCTTAAAAAAGCATACGACGGCTTGGCCTCTTTATCAAAACTTTTACTTTCTTCAGCCACCATCGCCAGAGCAGCAGTCTTATGGCTAAGAAGAATCCTAGACATGATCCCTCCTGAACCTAAAGCCCTTAGAGAAGGGATTGAAAGGATCCTCCTCAGTACTTCCTATCTAGCTGATTCTAATCATGAAGGCCTCCTGATAACAGCCAAAATTATGGCCAACACTGTAGTGGCTAGAAGGCACGCCTGGCTTATAGCCTGGCCCGCAGACATGTTATCCAAGCATCTGGTGGCAGGTTACTCCTTCCGAGGAGATACCGTGTTCGGTCCGGAGCTGGAACAAGTCCTGGTGCCAACCAAGGATAACAAAAAAGCGATGCCTAAATCGATCAAGACCGATCACTCCTACCAAAACAGCAAATCTGCGCACACCTTCCCGTCTCACAAGACTCTTCCCAGATCCTCCAGAGATGGCAAACGCTGGCAAGCCCAACAGGGTTTTCGCAAACGCACCGGACAATTCAACAATTCCTTTCGCAACAACGCTAAGTCAGGCAAAACCTTCCGCCCCGAAGCGATCTTCCAAACAATGACTCCCACTCCTCTTCTCAGGTGGTCCGGCCTTCAACACTTCAGCCATCAGTGGGAAGGCAGCCATGTGGACTCGGGATGGTCTCTGGAAGTCATCCAGTCAGGGTTTACTTCAATCGAAGTTTGCTCACCTGCCTCCCTCAACGCTTCACTTCCCAGTCAACTCCAACATAGACAAGGCACAAAGAACTCCAACGGCCATTCAACACCTCTTGAAGATTCAGGCGATAGAACCAGTGCCAAAATCGGAGAGCTCCTCGGGGGTGTTCTCTCACTTCTTCACTGTGCCCAAGCCAAAATGGAGACTTCTGGAGAGCAATACTCAACCTGAGATTCGGCTGAACTCGACATCTGCACCTCCATCGCCCAGGATGGAAACTCTACGCTTCATCATCATAGAAAACATCCATCCAGGAGACTTCATGACGTCCCTAGACCTGGACCAAGGCTCTACCTCCACATCCCAATTCACCACACCCACAGGAAGTACCTACGGTTCGCAGTGGGGCAACAAACAGTTTCAATTCCGGGCTCTCCCTTTGGGCTGGCTATCATCTGCCCCCGAGAGTCTTCCTCCAAGATCCTTAAGCTATGCCCCATCAATGCAATTCCTTCTTCGAACAGAAGATCCATTCTACCCTTACCTGGACGATATTCCTTATAATGATCTGACTCGGCCCTGGCACAAGCCAAGGACGCCCAAACAGTACAAAAGTGCTACAGGACCACGGGTTCCTAGGTGAACTTGGAAAAAAGCACAACTCTTCCGTCACAGACGATGGAACACCTAGGAGCCCTCATAGATACCACCAAGAATTCCCTCTTCATCCCACAGGACAAAAGAATACGTGATCCTGCAGACCGTGGTCCCTGATTATCTCCCAAGAGGACATCATCTCTGCTTCTCCTGGCAAGCCTGATGGGATTTGATGGTCTCTAGTGTTCGACATGCTACAGTGCGGAGCCGACTCCACGCCAGGCCCCTTCTAGTCCTTCCTTCTACGCCCATTCCAACGGCAGCAGATCATGCAAAAACAAGACCGCGATCCATTCAACTGACTCACACGGCTTCAAGAAGTTGAACTCAGGTGGTGGACCTGCGACCACAATCTGTCGAAGGGGAAGATTTTCCTGCATCAGAAAAGGAACCAGGTGATCACCGACGCCAGCCTGCGGGGCTGGGGGGCAACTTTCAAGGATCAGTGCGTCCAGGGGCGCTGGTCATCAGAAGAAACGGACCTGCCGATCAACATTCTGGAAACAAGGTCCATCTTCAATGCCCTCCTCCACTTCCAGGCACCTCTCCAGGGGACCCATGTTCTGGTAAGAACAGACAACACCACGGCAAAGGCTTACCTGAACAACCAAGGGGGGTCCAGGTCCTCTCAAATGCACAAGGAAGTCATGCGCATCCTAGTATGGGCCGAGATACACCTGTTGTCCCTGTCCGCGGAACACATCAGAGGCCAATTAAACATCACAGCCGACTGGCTCAGCAGGACCACAATAGCGGAGCAGGAGGGAAGCTGAAGCGCGACATCTTCCTGGATGATATCGGTGGAACCTGGGACTTCCCAAGTTGTAGACTCTATTCACCAGCGGAAAACTGCCAGACTCCGCAATTCATGTCCAGGTTTTACCACCCAAAGGCGATGGACATAGGACGCCTCTCAGAGGCTCCACATGGCCCGTTAAGGGCCCTACTGTACGCCTTCCCTCCATTACCCATCATCCCCAAGGTATCACTGAGGAAGATAGCAGTAGAACAAGCCAGGTGATCCTGGTGGTGACCAAGCGACTGGCCAATGCGCCCGTCCGTGGCTCTCTTCCATTCTGGAGATGGCAGTCTCCCAAGGGATCCCACTTCCAACGCCTCCAGACATGCTGACCCAAGGACCGGTCTCACACCCGAACCCCGGGTGGTACAAACTGACCGCGTGGCGCTTGAAAGGAACCTCCTAAGACGTAAAGGGTACTCTGATCAGGTCACTGATACAATCCTGGCATCCCGACGTTCTTCCACCATCAAAATCTATAACTCCTCATGGAAAGCTTTCGCGCGTTGGTGTCAGCGGAAGTCTATTTCCCCTCTCTCCTACCCTTCCAGCCAAATTCGGTGATGATGTTCCCTTCCAAGACCCGGACTCCTTTAAGATTCTCGTGAGCTCCACACTGAGGAGACAAGTAGCAGCCCCTAAGCACGGGTACTCACCGAAACTCGAGGAATGCCCCTTTCCAGGAACCCGGATTAGTCGTGACGCTTCCTTGGGGGGGTAAAACAAATACAATCCACCCGTGGTGATCAGCCATCGCTTCCCCACCTGGCGGCTGCACCTAGTACCTTTCCTCCGGGCTCTCCACGAGATCACCCTTTGAGCCGGGATTTTACAGACCATACACCTTAAGTGGTTAACGTATGATGAAGGCCTTTATTCCTGCCCTAGCCACTTAACTTCAGCCAGATCGGTATCTGAAATCCCACGCCCTGTCGAGGTAGAAGCAGAACTGTGCATCTTCCACTAAGGACCGTGTGGATTCTCTTGGACCTGATCCCTACTCTTCATTGCCCAAAGTCAACTCCAAATTTCATAGATCTCAAGAGTTGGTGATACCTTCCTTCTGTGCTACACCCTCTCACCCAACAGAGAGATTGTGGCATAACCTAGACGTTCGGAGAACCCTGAAAGCATTTATCATAAGGACTGAGTCCATTCGGACTTCCCACAGCCTCTTCATTAACGTCACCCCCCCTAACCTGGGGGGAAGAATGTCAAAAGCAGCTATCAGCAGTGCAATAAAGGCATGCATCATCGAAGCCTACAAAGCGTCCAATCATCCACTTCCCCAGGGAATTACAGCCCATTCCACTAGGGCGGCAGCTGCCAACTCAGCCTTTAGGAAACAGGTCCCTCTGCTGGATATCTGCAGAGCTGCTACCTGGTCCACTACATCCACATTTGTCAGACACTACAGACTGCATTCCCTCGCAGCATCCGAAGCCACCTTCGGCAGACGTGTGCTGGAACACATTATTGGGGAAATGCCGATCTGACTCCACCCGCTTTGGGGACTGCTCTGAGCCTTTATTTAAGATGCTCCCTTCCGGGCCTCCAGTGCATGAAACGGCTGATTCCATTGGTTACTCACCGTGAAGGGACCTTCTGCTGGACGCGGAAGGGCATCTTGGCCCTCCCTGGATCAGCTATTAGTCCCCGATAATGGGTTCTAAATCGTTCCAGCACAGCACTAAGGTTCACTTGCAGAGTGTTTGTTGTTGTCTCATGTTGACAAGTTGTCGTTTTTCATGTTATTCTGTCGCTTCCTGGCACGCATGTTAGTACTTTAGAGCTCTCACTACTCTGGACAGTCGTTTACTGGACCTAGATGGGCGTGCCAAGCAGTTCACAGGAAGTGACAAGTTTAAGACCCTGCCTCCCTGAGAACGGGTTGGGAAACACCCATCAAGATGCCCTTCCGCATCCAGCAGAAGGTCCCTTCACGGTGAGTAACCAATGGACCGTTCTAATGTTTGTAAACTGGACTGTTTTAATATATAAATTCATGTGTACGTTAATAGCAATTACTGTCAGCAGCTGACAGCAGGATTCTGTGTGCCGACTTTCTGCATCGTTTAATGTGTCCTTTTAAATGCTTGTTCTTGGTTTCTGCTCTCATTTGGACAGACAGTGTGGTGTAGTGGTTGAGAGCAGTGGATTCTAATCTGTGTTTTTTTTAAGCAAGCTTGGGGCTCAGCTGTTTGGAGGAGGGAATTTGCTAGTGTAGTGTGACCATCCGTCCCTTTTTCGGCGGGACGTTCACGCTTTTTAACAATTAGTCCCTCGTCCCGAGGGGTTTTAGAAAAGTCCCGATTTTCTTCAGTTCGGGGAACCGGTTGTTAAAGATTAACTTCAACTCCTTTGATGAATCTTCCTTAGTTCTGCAAACTGCCAGTTAATGATTAACTTCAACTTCAACTGACCCAGCATGTCTGTTAATGATTAATCCCCCTCCCCTCCATGGAAGTTAGTATATGAGAGGCTCTGTTATAAAAAGTATCCAAGGAAGTAGCCGCCGGAAGAGCCCCCACCTCGCAACCAGTGGGGCGGGCAGGGGGCGAAGATGGGTTCGGCGGTTCAAGCCTACCGGCCGCCGCGCAAACCAGCCGAGGCGTGGCAGGAGGCAAAGCCCGCTGCAGCAGTTCCGCGCCCACCCTGCTGGCTTGCAGTGGCTGGCGAAGACGGAACCGGCAGCTTGGCCTGGCCGGCCGCCGGGAAAGCACCTGCCTCGCGCAAATCCAGCGAGAAGCTGGCAGGAGGTTGGGCCCGTCATGGGCACGATATTCCGGCCGGCCGCTGGTAAGGGATGTTCGCCCGCCCTGCCGCTTCTGCAGGGAGGACGTAAGATGCCGGTTCGCAGCTCCGGCCTGGCTGGCCGTCATTGAAACCGCCCGCCTCGACAACCACAGCTTAGGGTGGGCAGGAGGTAAAGCCTGCGCCTTCACCCTGCCCAAGGCTTCGCAAGGCGGGCAAAGATGGGTCCTGGCTGGCTTGGCCTGGCGACGTCAGCCCGAAAAACGCTTCCACCGCAGCCAGCGAGGGCAGGCAGGAGTATTGGCCCGCTGGCGCCTGCGCCTCGCCTCTGCCTGCTTCTGCAAGGGGGGGCGAAGATGGAGTTCGGCGGCTCGGCCTGGCCGTCAGCCGGGATAACTCCCGCCCGAAAACCGCCCGCCTACCGCCAAACCAGCCGCAGGCAGGCAGGAGAGCTGGGTCTGCAGCGCGGCCGCTGGCTGCAGGGATGCACCCGCTCTAAGCTGCCGCTGCTGCGGTGGGCATGGGCGAAGACGAGGCTTCATTGGCCTGGCCGGCCGTGTCCAGGAAAATGCCCGCCTCGCAACCAGCGAGGCGAAGGCAGGTAGGCTGGGCCCGCGAGCTTGCGGCCTGGCTTTGGCCGCTGGCGCAGGGATGCCGCCAGCCTACTGCTGCTTGCAGGGAGGACGCAAAATGGAGTTCGGTGGCTCGGCCTGGCTGGTCCGCCAGGGGAAACCACCCGCTTTACGCCCAACCAGCGAGGTGGGCAGAGAGGCAAAGCCATGCGCCCAGCCCTGCACTGCTACTGCAAGGCATGGCGAAGATGGGTCCGGGCACTCGACCTTCGGCCGTGTCGCTGAAAACGCTACTCGCAACCAGCGAGGCAGGCAGGCAGGCTGGGACCGCGGCTTTTGACAGTATTCCTGGCCGGCCGCTGGCGCAGGGGATGCCGCCCGCCTCTGCTTCTGCAAGGGAGATGACGAAGTTGGGTTCGTGGCTCGACCTGGCCGGCTAATGCCGGGAAATCCGGCCCCGCCTCGCGAAATCCAGCGAGGTGGGTGCAGGGAGGCAAAGTTGTAGCCAGCGGCAGCGGCCTTGGCCGCCACGGGCGCAGAGATGCGCCTAGTCCCTGCTGCTTGCAAGGGGGGGCGAAGATGGGTTCGGGCGGCGTTCGGCCTGGCCGGCCACCGGGATAACGCTCAGCGAGAACTGACTTCACCCGCCTCGCAACTCAGCCCGAAAGGCGGGTAGCAGGCAAAGCCTAGCGGCGTAGCCTGGCCGGCTGCGGGCGAAGGGGATGCGCCCACCCTGCCTGCTTTGCAGGGAGTGGGACGGGAGATGGGTTCGGCAGCTTTCGGATATTCTGGCCGGCCGGCTGAGGAATACCGCCCGCCGCCAAACCACAGCGAAGGGTGGCCAGTCGGTAGAAGCTCATGGCCCACACTGCACTGCTTTCTTTGCAAGGCGGGCAAAGATGGGTCCGGCGGCTTGGCCTGGCCGGCCGCCGGAAAAACGCCCACCTCGCAGCCAGCGAGGCAGGCAGGAGGCTGGGCCCGCGGCACGGCCTGCGCCCGCCCTGCTGCTTGCAAGGGGGGCGAAGATGGGTTCGGCGGCTCGGCCTGGCCGGCCGCCGGGATAACGCCCGCCGGGAAACCGCCCGCCTCGCAACCAGCGAGGCAGGCAGGAGGCTGGGCCCGCAGCGCGGCCGCGGGCGAGGGATGCACCCGCTCTGCTGCTTGCAGGGCAGGCGAAGACAGGCTTGGCCTGGCCGGCCGCCGGGAAAATGCCCGCCTCGCAACCAGCGAGGCAGGCAGGAGGCTGGGCCCGCAGCACGGCCTACAGCTGGTCCGCTGGCGTAGGGATAAGCTCTGCCGTCTGCTGCTTGCAGGGAGGACGAAAATGGGTTCGGAGGCTCGGCCTGGCCTGCCGCCAGGAAACCGCCCGCCTCGCAACCAGCGAGGTGGGCAGGAGGCAAAGCCTGCGTCTGCCCTGCTGCTTGCAAGGCGGGCGAAGATGGGTTCGGCGGCTCGGCCTGGCCGGCCGCCGGGATAACGCCCGCCGGGAAACCGCCCGCCTCGCAACCAGCGAGGCGGGCAGGAGGCAAAGCCCGCGCCCACCCTGCTGCTTGCAGGGCGGGCGAAGATGGGTGCGGCGGCTCGGCCTGGCCTGTCTGCCGGGAAAGCGCCCGCCTCGCAACCAGCGAGGCGGGCAGGAGGCTAGGTCCGCGGCATGGCCTGGTCGGCCGCGGGCAAGGGATGCACCTGCCCTGCTGCTTGCAGGGCGGGCGAAGATGGGTGCGGCAGCTCGGCCTGGCCTGTCCGCCGGGAAAGCGCCCTCGCCATGGCAAACCACGCGAGGTGGAGCAGGAGGGGCTGGAGCCCGCGGCACGCACGCCTGGCCGGCCCAGCTGGCGATGGGATGCTTCGCCTGCCCTGCTGCTTCTGCAAGGGGGCGGCATGGGTTCGACAGCTTCGAGCCTGGCCCGCCCGCCCGGATAACGCTCCGCCGGGGGAAACCGCCCGCCCTACTGCCAAACCAGCGAGGCAGGCAGGAGGCTGGGCCCGCAGCGCGGCCAGGATGGCCGCGGGCAAGGGATGCACCCGCTCTGCTGCTTGCAGGGCGGGCGAAGACAGGCTTGGCCTTGCCGGTTGCAACCAGCGAGGCAGACAGGAGGCTGGGCCCACAGCGCGGCCAGGATGGCCGCGGGCAAGGGATGCACCCGCTCTGCTGCTTGCAGGGCAGGCGAAGACAGGCTTGGCCTGGCCGGCCGCCGGGAAAACGCCCGCCTCGCAACCAGCGAGGCAGGCAGGAGGCTGGGCCCGCAGCACGGCCTGGCTGGCCGCGGGCGAGGGATGCGCCCGCCCTGCTGCTTGCAGGGAGGACGAAAATGGGTTCGGTGGCCTGCCGCCAGGAAACCGCCCGCCTCGCAACCAGCGAGGTGGGCAGGAGGCAAAGCCTGCGCCCGCCCTGCTGCTTGCAAGGCGGGCGAAGATGGGTCCGGCGGCTCGGCCTGGCCGGCCGCCGGGAAAGCGCCCGCCTCGCAACCAGCGAGGCGGGCAGGAGGCTGGGCCCGCGGCACGGCCTGGCCGGCCGCGGGCGAGGGATGCGCCCGCCCTGCTGCTTGCAGGGAGGACGAAGATGGGTTCGGTGGCTCGGCCTGGCCGGCCGCCGGGAAACCGCCCGCCTCGCAACCAGCGAGGTGGGCAGGAGGCAAAGCCCGCGGCGCGGCCTGGCCGGCCGCGGGCGAAGGATGCGCCCGCCCTGCTGCTTGCAAGTGGGGTGAAGATGGGTTCGGCGGCTCGGCCTGGCCGGCCGCCGGGAAACCGCCCGCCTCGCAACCAGCGAGGCGGGCAGGAGGCAAAGCCCGCGGCGCGGCCTGGCCGGCCGCGGGCGAGAGATACGCCCACCCTGCTGATTTGCAGGGCGGGCGAAGATGGGTGCGGCAGCTCGGCCTGGCCTGTCCGCCGGGAAAGCGCCCGCCTCGCAACCAGCGAGGCGGGCAGGAGGCTGGGCCCGCGGCACGGCCTGGCCGGCCACGGGTAAGGGATGCGCTCGCCCTGCTGCTTGCAGGGTGGGCGAAGACGGAACCGGCAGCTTGGCCTGGCCGGCCGCCGGGAAAGTGCCCGCCTCGCAACCAGCGAGGCGGGCAGGAGGCTGGGCCCGCGGCGCGGCCTGACCGACCGCAGGCAAAGGATGCACCCACCCTGCTGCTTGCAGGGCGGGCGAAGATGGGTACAGCGGCTCGGCCTGGCCGGCCACCGGGAAACCGCCCGCCTCGCAACCAACAAGGCGGGCAGGAGGCAAAGCCCGCGGCGTGGGTTGGCCGCCGCGGGCGAGGGATGTGCCCACCCTGCTACTTGCAGGGCGGGCGAAGACGGGCTCGGCCTGGCCGGCCGCTGGGAAAGCGCCCGCCTTAGTAGGAAAGGAGAGGGTCATGGCAGAAACACCAGGAGATTATTGAGCTTGTTCCTCCTGGCTATTAAAGTAAGTGACTGAGTTTTGTTAAACGTTCTGCCCTGGTGGCATGGGGATGGAGAGGGCACAGTTTGCCCATGCCTGGTTTCTGCTGGTAAAACCTTCTGCCCTGGTGGCATGGGGATGGAGAGGGCACAGTTTGCCCATGCCTGGTTTCTGCTGGCAAAACTTTCTGCCCTGGTGGCATGGGGATGGAGAGGGCACAGTTTGCCCATGCCTGGTTTCTGCTGGCAAAACTTTCTGCACTGGTGCCATGGGGATGGGAGGGCAGAGTTTGCCCCATGCCTGGGTTCTGCTGGCAAAACTTTCTGCCCTGGTGCCATGGGGATGGGAGGGCAGAGTTTGGCCAGTGCCTGGTTTCTGCTGGCAAAACTTTCTGCCCTGGTGCCATGGGGATGGGAGGGCAGAGTTTGCCCCGTGCCTGGGTTCTATTGCCAAAACTTTCTATCCTGGTGCCATGGGGAGGGGAGATTTTGCTATGATCTGGCAGAAAAATAGTGAGGATCTGTAATTTGGAACTCCATTTTTGTACTGTAGTGGCACCAAAAAGCATAGGATCCATATTTGGGAGGGGGGGGTAGTCTGTGCATATGAACATAATGTGTGATGTGAAGGTGAATTTGGGGTTACCCAGTGCAAAAATCCTGAGAGTCCATGAGGATCTGACTTTGAACCTACCATGGTGCCATGGAGCATGGCATGCAGGATTATTATGTTCAGACATGTGTCTAGGGTATGAGCTGTGATGTTCTGGTGATTTTGGGGTGACCAAGTGGAAGAATCATGAGGATCCATGTTTTTCAAGTAGGTTTTTGCACCACTACGGCACCATGAAGCGTGGACTGTGTGATTGTTGTGTTTAGACATGTGGCTAATGACTGGAGTTGTGATGTTCTGGTGATTTTGGGATGATTTAGTGCAAAAATCATGAGGATCCATGTTTTTCAAGCAGGTTTTTGTGCCACTGCAGCACCACAGAGCATGGGATGCGTGATTGTTTTGGTGCTTCCTGCAGAATAAGACATGTTCTATAATTTTATGGTGATTTCATTTCATTCCAGTGTAAAAATCATATGAATTCATGATGATCTGTTTAAAATCATCTGCATCTGGTTTTTACCCAGATTTGTGAGTTTGGGCATGTTCTATAATGTGATGGCCACTTTGAGATGACCTGGTGCAAAAAAACTTTTTTTGTCATGGTGGAGGAGGGCGGTGGCCGGGGGCGGGACACTTATATTTTGCCCCAGGCTCAATTTTCCCCAGCTACGCCTCTGGCAGTGTGGCAGCCTCCTGCGCTGCGGCACTGCCTTCTGGGGCACTCCCCTGTTTCCCGCCCTGTGCTCTTTCGCCAACCTCCCCCCCACCCCCCCGGTCAATGGCGTCCCACTTTACCAATGTTAAAATCTGGTCACCTTATGCTAGTGGCAAATTGTGTTGCGAGGCGGGCTCCCTGAATGAAAGGCGGAGAAGAGTAATTTGGAGGTTAGAGTTTTGAGTCTAGTCCAGAGGAGGTGTGGATTCGATTGCCCACTCAGCCCTGAACTGCACCAGATGTCCCTGAGTGGGTCAGTCCCACCCAAATCTACCTCACAAGTTTAGTTTATTAAATTTGTATACCGCTCTACCCACGGAGGGCTCAGGGTGGTGAACAACAGCTGCAGAGGAACAACAACAGTAATTATAACATTCAATAGTAACCAACAAAGCGTAACATCAGTAAACAACAACAATAACCCTTATAGTCAATAACGACCACAAGAGCACAACATTAATAAACAAGAAGTGAATAACATGGCATATAGATAATAAATAACATAGTACTTTAACCCAACATTCTAGCTGTAATACATATAGCTTTCCGACATTGGATTTATAATAGGACAACATCAGCATAGTAAATCACTACGTCCCATAACATCACATAATAACAAACAATAATCATAAGATAACATCACAAATTATAAACAACAATACTCATATAATGACATTCCGAGCAGCCCGAAAACAATAAGGAGACGGTGACTTGCATCTCAGTGGCATACTACCCTCCAGTGGTGGGATCCAAAAATTTTAATAACAGTTTCCGATGGTGGTGGGATTCAAACAGTGGCGCCACCGCACACACGCACCTCCAGTCCCTATTGGGCAGGGAGGTTGCTTTAGTAACCTCTTCTCGGCGCTCAGAAAAAATTAGTAACCACTTCTAGAGAAGTTGTTACCGCGCTGCTCAGGATAACACTTTCCTTACTCAGAGGTATCCCGCTCTCGGCAGCGCCCAGGAACCCAAGCAAGACCCGACAAGGCTCAGATAAATAAAAGAGATTTATTGAGATGCTGACCTAGGTGTCAGCACCTCCCTTCCGCACAACAGCTCTGCCGCCTAGCAGCTTTGCAACCCCTTAAGTACACTTTCTCCTGTCGGGGGACCGGGAGAACCAAAGACAGCCCACCACCATTCATTAACAAATTCAAAACAACCAATCATACATTGCAACATGCAGGAACCAATCAATGTCCCGGGAGCAGGCATCCCCTTCTCAAGTTCTCAAGGCCAGAGCAGGGCGAAGGCGATGACGTGTTCACCTCGACGGGGGAAACACAAAAGGTTTTCTCCCAGGTGTCCAGGGTCCAGGAGGCAGAGAAGCGATGATCGTGTTCCCCTTATCTGCCTGCTGATGGGATTAGGTGGCAGGGCAAGGCGCTTCGGCTGAGGTTTCCCGCTTTGTCCGCGTGCAGATCCAGGAGACTTTACCACGTGAATGGGATAGAGTCCGGGTGGGGCAGCAGATGGCTCTCTGCCCTGGGCCAAGCTGAGGTTCCAGTACAAGCACAAATACAGGGAAACTTACAAATCCTATTTCTACCTAATACAAACTGGGTTTCTACCTAAAACAAATACAAGACAGAATAAATAAATTTCCAATCGCTTTTAGTTCAGACATATTCCAGGAGCGGATTCTCTCCTGGTCTCAGCTTATCATTTCCCCCTTTCTGGGCTTTCATGCCATGGGCCATCATGGCATGGATGCCCAGACAAATTGCACAACCGGAGAATTCGGGGGAGGGGCCCTGGAAGCACCGAGTAATCCAGAGACGCTGCAGGGAGCATAAGTAAGAGGTCCCAAGCAGACAGCTGGGAGTATCGACCTTCTAAGAAACACATCATACAGCATACAAAAACAGAGCATCACGAGGTACACCTATAAACCAGGGGAGATCAAGGTACACGTAAACCCAATCCAAAGAAGGGACAAAGCTGGGTGAGTCCAGGC
Source organism: Sphaerodactylus townsendi (assembly GCF_021028975.2). Taxonomy (NCBI): domain Eukaryota; kingdom Metazoa; phylum Chordata; class Lepidosauria; order Squamata; family Sphaerodactylidae; genus Sphaerodactylus; species Sphaerodactylus townsendi. Next base: position 13,440,069 of record NC_059425.1, on the reverse strand, counting down.
ACTTTCTGAAACGTTCCGGAATGTCGGCAGGCGGAGGCGCGATGGAGGTATTCCCGGCAACCGGAGACGACCTGAAAGGGCTGAATTGAAGATAACAACGTAAAGGCAGAAACGCCGGGTCTAGGGATGGGGGAAGTCTTGATGTGAGGACCAGGTAGAAACGAGGGTCCGCTTTGAATACAGCCGGGCCTTGCGCAGCAGAGAGCGGGTTGCGTGATCACAGTTCGGCATCCGGAACCCAAACGCACACCCACACACGCTTCCAGTCCAGGGAATCCCAGCCTATGCTTCTGTAGAATCCCTTTGGCGTTCCCGTGGAGGCCGACTTCCAAAAGCGGGATCACCTCGCACACCGGAATGATGGAATGAAAGGTCTAAACGCCAGCGGAGGCAGCTCCCCTTTGGTGCAATTCTGACGCCGGGGTGGCCGTCCAACAGGTAGCATGGCACCGCCAGCTTCACATCTTGGCTTAACGGCGTAGGTCAATGGCATCCTTTCGCCATGAGCTCCCTCATCACCAGAGGCGAAGCGGTAATTCTATCCCAGGTCAAGCGATCTTCTCGGAGGAACATCCCGAAGCGCTAGCGGAGCAGCTGGACGCAGGTTCGGGCTTTGTCCAGAACTATTGCTGTATCAAAACTCTAGTCCGGAAAGTCCCAGTGCACGCCCGAGGCCGCCAAAGTCCATAATTTATATGCAGGGGTGTAAAGTGCCTGGAGACCTCCCATGTTACTTGCTAAACAACCTTTGCATAGGAAAAACTTGCGCACCCCCCCCTCCGTTCCACAAGCAATGCTTTCACTGCAGGGAAGGTCCGGTTTGAAAACAGGGTCTGTAAGACCTGGGTCCAAAAATATAATAGCCAAAAAATAAAACGAGGAAAACCTGGAGCACCCGGGTGACAAAAATGGGTCTAGTGCTGGCGTGAGCCTTCCAAATGTTGCAAACAAAACATACTAACTCCAAGCAAGAGAAGTAACATATAAGTGGGGTCTGGCCCCCCTTTGGTCCCCGCGGCGTTTCCCTGAAACCGACCTCCCGTCTCCCATTAGGCAGCTTTCAGTGGCAGCTGTGCCAATATTCCTAGCGCATTGTGGATATGCAGAACTCTGTTTAGATTTGTTGAGCCTAACTGCGTCTAACAAGGGAGGCTCTATTTTTGGGCTGGAGGCTGAGGCGCTCGGATTTCGACAAATCCAAACACGTGTCAGCCTTGAGATCTCTTCCTATCAGGGGACTCACAGCCACTGGTCCCTTGTCTAAAGATTTAGCTGAGGCTCAAACTGAAACTCTGCACATGCTCTGAGGCTGTAACATCTATTAAAGGCAGGAAAAAATTGACTGGTTGGATCTGAGATATTGCATCCATTTCAAATGTGGTCTGGATTCTCTTACCCCCCCTCCCCTCTGGAGGCAATATCTCAGAGACAACGCAAGGGCCCGGGCAAACCGAACCACATACCGCGAAACACCCCAAAAGCGGAAGGATAGAAAGGGAGCAGTGAAGGGAAGAGACGCAGAGGAGACAGAAACAAGGCAGACAGCAAAACCACCCACAGGCACCCGCCAACCCAGGGAGAATTGCAAGGCGACCCAAACCATGAGGGAGAAAAGAAGGGCTGCCGCTGGACAAAATTTCAGGGCTCGAACGTGCCTCCAGAACAGGGGCAGGAGGGGCCTGAGCAACAGAGGCAACATTCCACACAATAGAATCCACCACCGGGAGGTCCGATGCAGAGATCGCGACCACAGGCGGTGGAGACAGCAATGCAAAAACACCGTCCATTTCCAGGTCGAGCAGTAGGGAAGGACTCATACAGAGAACGGAAGCGGGGGTATGCAAGTCAGAAAAGGGAGCGCAACCCAAAGGGAAGACTGAGCAATCCGCCACTCCGCCACGCCTCCGTGAGCCAAAAATGGGACTCGGGGGCAAAGGACAGAGTAGGGAGCCTCCGTGACCTTAAGCATGGAGACGGAGAGGCTCACAACAGCAGCCGGGGAACAGGGCCATTCAGAGGCAGCGGGAGGGACGGGACCGAGGCCAAACCAGGCTGAAAATTCCACACGCGCTCAGAGGCTACAGTCCTACATGCATCAAGCAGGCAAGGAGCAACAGTCGCCCCTCGCACTCCAAAGAGCAGGGTGCGAAAAGGGGAGGAACACTCCATTAAAAGTCCCAAACGCGAAAAGGTGATCGGGCGAGGCCACAAGCCACGGGCGCACCTTTCGAGCCACGAACATTGCTTTTGCCGCACTGGGTAGGCATCTGGTTTCAAGCAAACACGGACAGGGGCACGGTGAGAGCATGAATAATATTTTCGGTGTCTGAGACAACCGGTATCCGACCACAGCTCACAGGTGACGGACCTCCAGAACAGGGGTAGCCAAAACGGGACCAACAAAAGCCAACCCCCCCTCTCCATTTCTGGAATCCAAAACCAATGAGCAGCCAGAATCTGTAAAACGAAATGGAGGCATTTTAACTTTCGAGAGCAGGTGCGCGAGCCCAACAAGCTAGGATCCGGGCAATCCCTCCATGTTAAGGAAGGAAATGCTTTCTGATTGTCAGCAGGGCCGACGTGAAACGGGGTCCGGAGCCAGGCGAGGGAACAAGCTGCATCTTGCCACTTGCACCCTCACTCACGCCGGCGACTTCCTCCTCACCTCGCTGCGTGGGAACGGGACGTTAGAATTCAGAACAGAATAGGAGGCCCCCGTATCCACCAACATGGGGATAGAGAGGTCCCCCACCGAGACAGAAATCACCGGGTCGGAGGGAGATAGGGAAAGCGAGGCGACCCGGGGGGCCACCACAGGGCAATCCCTTTCCAGTAAATGGGCAGCAGAGGCTCCCCGCCACCGACTCTGACACAGGCACCGAGTCCGTGGGCAGGTCTACTAGGGCGGACGGGTCCTCTGGGGAACAGAGGGGAGAGCGGGCGAGGAGGCAAACTTTGCATATGCTCTGAGGCCAGAAGAGGGCTGGGCAGCCTGTGGGTGGGCTGCCAGCCACGGGAGGAAGTTCCAGAGCCGGCGGGGAGCACCTCGGATGCATGAGAGGCGCACTAAAGGCCTGGGCAGCCTCCGGGACTAGGGTGGGCTGGAGGACCCCAGCAACCACCGCTGGGGCACTAGGAGTCGGGACAGGGGCTTTGGAACGTGAGGCTGGTGGGCACCGCCAGCAGCGGCTGGGTGAAAAGCTGTGCTAAGCGGCAAGACTCCAACCTATCCACCCGTTGCTGGGCTTCTAGTAGGGGAGCATTCCAAACGTGTGGGAGTCCTCTCAACCCGGCAAGGGGGAGAACTGGCGGTTTGTTCAAGCCCAAAGATCCCAGAGCCTGCCTGCCGCTCCGGTCTCCAGGTTCGAGTGCCCGATCCAAACCGGGGGGGCTCACGCCTGAAGAGGGGACCCTGGCTATCCCAGCGGGGGTTTGGGGAGTATTGCAGCTGGGATTCAAAGTAGGGAGATTGAGGCCGGAGAACCAGGGCAGAAGCCTGCTGGCAGCCGTTTCCTCGCTGCGGGGCTTGGCGATCCTCCGATGCCAACCTAGCAGCACAATTTCTGCGCCAATGGTCGCGCTGGTGGCAATAGCTACATTGGTCCCTATCTAAAGGGGCGTTACGCGGGGCTGGTGGTGGACTGCGGGAGAGTCCCTGGTAACCCAGGCTCCTGCCAAAATCCCGATTCCCACCCACAGTGGCTCTCAGTGCTCCTACAACCTCCTGCAGAGATTTTTGAATCTGATCTAGGGCTGGCGCCATCGGAACGTATGGGGCGGTCTTGGGTACATTCCCATAATGTGGCTCGACCCCAGGGTCCCGATTAGTGCTCACAGCTGCCTGCAAGGCTCCCACTAATTGGCGGTGGCGGTTCTCTTTTGCCTTCTCCCTCGCATCCCGCGCAACCTCCTCCCTCTCAAAGTACACATTATTGGCAGTCTTAAGGGAGATCTGCTGGGTCCTTAAGGGTATTGTCAGGGATCCTGTTCAACTTCTTCCTGATATCTGGGAGCTTCCTCCAATAAACACACTATTGAGCAGGGGGCGGTAGACCAGATCTGTGGGATCTACCCGTGTCCATTTGCGGCACTCGGAATGGATGCGTTCCATAAAAGCTGCGGGTGACTCATCCTTATTCTGGACTAACTGGTGGAGCTTCGAAAGATCATGGCGGCGTGAGGCGCCATTTCGGAGTCCTGATAATAAAAAGCGCCGGTAGTTCCCTAACTTGTCTCGGTCTGCCTCTAAGTTAACATTCCACCCTGGGTCTACATCGGGAAACACCTGGACCAGCGTGGCGGGGTTTGCACCTTCCTGGTGATCATCTACGTACTGGGTGGCTTCTATCTTTGCTGCTTGCATAACTAGGGCCCTTTCCTCCCCAGTCAGAAGAAGTCTCAGCAATTGCTGGATATCAGCATAAGTGGGCAAGTGAGTAGCGAAGATAGACTCCACGAGTTGGGTCATAGCCAAGGGATCAGTTGTATACGGAAGGGACCTCTCTTTCCAATTATACAAATCTGAGGCAGTAAAGGGGACGTGAACGTACAGGGAGCGGGGTTCGCCATTTGGGGCCATCCCCATTTGAGTGCGGATGGGATACATACCCGCCGGCACTACCTGGGCATTGGGCTCAATTCTGACCTGAAGGCGGTTGGGAGGGGCGTGCACCCTAGACGGGCAGTGGCTGCCATTCTCCGAGCTGGTAGACAGGGTGGATGGGAGAGACGGGGTCTCTACTGATTCCATCGAGGGGGAAGCACTCAACTGTGGGGACAATGCTTGCAACGTTGGGGAACTCCTAAGGGCAGACTGCATGTTCTTTACCCGTGAGGCCACATCCTCTAGCATCTGAGTTAAGTGTGCTTTCTCTGGGGTCAAAGGAGGAGAGCTTTCGAGGGTTCCTTCCCTTGCTGGGGGAGGAGGTGTAGTCCCCCCTCTGGGGGAAGGTGAGGAAGTACTAGGGTGCACATCGGCTATGGGACTGGGGGAAGGGGGTCCATCTCCCGCTGGAGGAGGGGCAGACGGCTGACCAGAAACTAATGAATCCCCGTTACTATGGCCAGCCTGAGAGGGCTGAGGCCATGCTTGCGGGACAGGGAAATCCAGCAAATTGTCTGGGGGAGGGGGCAGAATATCCAAGGGGGTGGCTCCTGAAACTATGGACTCTCCGTGGACTCCTGGTTCCACCACTAGGATAATCTTAGCTCCCTGAATGCAGGAATAATTTTTAGGATTTCTATATATTTCCATAAAAGTTCTATCTAATGTTTTGGCCTGCTTCTTCAATCCGGTACTCCTCAAAGCCTGATAAAGATTCTGGAGGATGGGCCAACTAAAGGAACCTGTTGCCACCCAAGAACCAGCCGACAAATTATAATTGACCCATTCTCCCCTGCACCAAAGATCTCCAAACTTCTTTCCTTGGACATGTGGGGGCTTTATGCGTCCGAGCTCTGTCCCAATTATACAAGACCTTGCAAGCCAGTGGGGTAGATTCAGGCAGAGACTGGGAACCTCCATTCTTAGATCCACAGACTCCCATTTCTGCCTTGCAAAACTGAGCACAACTCTACTCATTCAAAGCACTGCTCTCTGACTTGGGCTTCCGTTCCAGTCCTTCCTGGACAAAAACCCATTTCCTGATTCCTGAGCCTAAGGACACATTGGGTTTAAACCTGGCCTGGGTTCTTTCTTGTCCCTTTTGGACCAACCCCTTAATGCCGAGGCCCTCCGTTCCTTCTTTATGGCTATACCTAAATCCCCCCCTCCCCTTTCTCTCTCTTCTGGGATCTCCCGTCCCTTCCCCTTTCGAAGATCTGTCTCACCTGTCCTGCAGAGGACGTCCACAACCTCCGAGCAAGCGAGGTCCTCGATCTCCAAACAGCTGCCGTTCTTCGGAACTGCACTCCGCCTGTCGGGTCGGTTCCTCGAGAGCTATACCGGTTCTCCCGTCGGTTCAGGGAATCCCGGACGAGCCCCCAAACCTGTTACAGCTTGCTCAGGGATAACACTTTCCTTACTCCAGAGGTATCCCGCTCTCGGCAGCGCCCAGGAACCCAAGCAAGACCCGACTGGCTCAGATAAATAAAAGAGATTTATTGAGATGCTGACCTAGGTGTCAGCACCTCCCTTCCGCACAACAGCTCTGCCGCCTAGCAGCTTTGCAACCCCTTAAGTACACTTTCTCCCGTCGGGGGACCGGGAGAACCAAAGACAGCCCACCACCATTCATTAACAAATTCAAAACAACCAATCATACATTGCAACATGCAGGAACCAATCAATGTCCGATAGGCATCCCCTTCTCAAGTTTCAAGGCCAGAGCAGAGGCGAGGCGATGGCGTGTTCACTGACGGGGGAAACACAAAGGTTTTCTCCAGGTGTCCAGGGTCAGGAGGCAGAGAGCGATGACGTGTTTACTTATCTGCCTGCTGGATGGGATTAGGCAGGGCAGAGGCGCTTCGGCTGAGAGTTTCCCTTTGTCCCGCGTGCATCAGGAGACTTTACACGTGAATGGGATAAGTCCGGGTGGGGCAGAGATGGCTCTCTGCCCTGGGCCAAGGAGGTTCCATACAAGCACAAATACAGGGAAACTTACAAATCCTATTTCTACCTAATACAAATCAGTTTCTACCTAAACAAATACAAGACAGAATAAATTTTCCAATCGTTTTTAGTTCAGACATATTCCAGGAGCGGGATTCTCTCCTGGCTCCGCTATCAAAGTGGCGAGAACTGGTTGGATCTCACCTCTTGCTACCCTCCCATAGAATCCCCTAAGGCCCAAGAACTAACCTACACTCTTCTACAGCTATGTTAACACAAAATCTGGCTTAGTAACAATCTCTCCGTGGCAATATTCTGTAGACAGCTACAACTCAGTAACAATCTAACTACTATAGTACAAAACCTAATTTAACAACAATTTAACTACTATAGTGTACCACTAGACTAAATCTACATCTAAGCTAACAAACTCCACGTAACACTAGCTGAATAAACAATAGCCTAACACACTACTAGTATAATTCTACCAGGATAAATACAGCCCAGCAAGGCAGTTGTGAGGACAAAACAAGGGTGGGCCGCATACGCTGTATTCATTTCCCTTCTTCATCCAGACTTTTTTCAGGTGGACAAACCTATATTTGTTTATGGCTGGGATTGCTGTACTGCTAGGAATTAGAAAGGGTTGCATGCTGGTGTCTCTCCAAGTCAAAAATGAAATATTGATTGCACTGGGTAATTTTCTTGGGCATGGCTGCCAAGTAGAGCCAGTGGGCAAAGATTTGGGTTTCCTAGTTCCACTCAAAGATTTGGGTGTCCTAGCTCCACTCTGGATAGGTTCTTGCAGGTCCCACTGAGAAGGAAGGCGGTTGCAGGAATGTAGAGAACCGTGCGACGTTTCCTGCGGGGTTTGCTTTTAGGGAAGAAATGGAATTGTCTCCAGAGGTTGTGTTCTCTAGTTGTGTATCACAGGGTGTTTGATGTGGGAGGGGGGGGGAGGGAAAGGAGATTGTGACCACTGATCTCCTTTGCCCCTTTTATCCTCACAACAACCTTTCAAGGTAGATCAAAACAAAGCCAAGTCACTGACCTAAAGTCACTCAGCTGATTTTACAACTGAATGGGGGATTCAAACCCAGGAGTCCCAGATCCCAGGCTGATACTCTAACCAGTACACCACTCTCCTCTCTCTTCTGTGGCCTGCTTTAACAGCTTTTGATCTTCACTCCCCGCCCCCTTTTAAAACTCTTTCTTTGTGCTGATTGTGAAACAGCTGTAAGCTGAAACGGGTGGCAACATTTGTTCTCTCAGTAGATGAGCAGTCCCCAGCGTGGTGCCCGTGGGCACCACGATGCCAGCTGACCCCTTTTCTGGCACCTGTCAAGGATTTCTTTTAAGTGGGTGGAACCTGGGAGGGCTTTTTGCCCAGCAAGGCTTCTGATTGGCTATTGGAGATTTGATTGGCTGGGTAGATTTTTTTTTTAAATTGTTGCTTTCTAGCAGCTGCTGTCACAGCACAAGGATCCACACTGTGTGACTGAAGTTCAGCCGGGGCAGCCATTTTGTGGCTGGCTCTGACTCCTGCGGCCACCATTTTGTTCCTGAGCCCAACATTCCATCTCAGAATTACAAATGCGCCCACAGGGTCAAAAAAGTTGTTACAGATGGTTGCAAACGGTGATGTCAATGGCTTGGCAGCAGGGGCGTGCCCCCCAGGGGGACATATGGGGTCAAATGTCTCTGGGATGTGGCCATTTAGTCACGTGGGGGCAGAAAATCGCTCCCCACACCCCTCTTCCTTCCCCCCCAGGGAAGTTGTGAGTTGGGACTTGTTCTGTAATGCTATGGTGACTGTGAAATGACCTGGTGCAAAAAAAGTTGTTTGGTCGTGGGGGGGAGGGCAGCAAACCTTACCCCCCCCCCCCGGAAAACTCAGATTTTGTACCGGGCTACATTTTCCCTTGATACACCTCTGCTTCGCAGCCATTGGCTCACCCTGGTAGCTATGTCTGGTCGTGAACAAATGCCCACCTCTCCCCTCTGTGATCTGGCTTCTAGAAATCCAGGAGAGGCAAACTCTGGGATGGGAAGGGAAACAAGACCACTAAATGTTTCTGCCCCATAGTTTAAGAACATAAGAACATAAGAACTAGCCTGCTGGATCAGACCAGAGTCCATCTAGTCCAGCACTCTGCTACTCGCAGTGGCCCACCAGGGGCCTTTGGGAGCTCACGTGCAGGAGGTGAAAGCAATGGCCTTCTGCTGCTGCTGCTCCTGAGCACCTGGTCTGCTAAGGCATTTGCAATCTGAGATCAAGGAGGATCAAGATTGGTCGCCAGAGATCGACTTCTCCTCCATAAATCTGTCCAAGCCCTTTTTAAAGCTATCCAGGTTAGTGGCCATCACCACCTCCTGTGGCAGCATATTCCAAACACCAATCACATGTTGTGTGAAGAAGCATTTCCTTTTATTAGTCCTAATGCTTCCCCCCAGCATTTTCAATGAATGCCCCCTGGATCTAGTATTGTGAGAAAGAGAGAAAAATTTCTCTCTGTCAACATTTTCTACCCCATGCATAATTTTATAGACTTCAATCATATCCCCCCTCAGATCCCTCCTCTCCAAACTAAAGAGTCCCCAACGCTGCAGCCTCTCCTCATAAGGAAGGTGCTCGAAAGTGCTCCCCCAAAGAGTGTTTCTGGCTTCTTTGGGGCCGGGACAAGCAAATGGGAGTGTTGTTCCAACAGGAGGGCCAAAGGTCCACAGGAGGGTTGTTCCAACAGGAGGGTCAAAGGTCCACAGGCAGAGGCCAAAGACTCGCCCAATCTTGTTCATAAAGAGTTGCACATAATGCTGGCAGATCTTGGAACCCACGGGATGCTTTGCCAGCATCGATGAGTAGTTTCTGGGGATTTTGGTGGACCTTCGTCCAATCAATATTCAGCAACCCAAGTTTACAAAGTACAGTTCTGCAACCAGGTGAGCATTTTGTGCGTCTCTGTGTGCATAACGCATAACCCACCCATCCCCTGCAAAGGAACCCAAGGCCACGCAAAGGAAGGTTGTTAATAACAGAGACTTCCAGCCAATAAAAAGAAAAACCCTCGGTCAGCTGAGTTTTTTAGTTATAACTCTTTGGACAGTTGCTGGTTTTGAAAAACACATCTGCTTGTGAGACAATTCAGTTGCATTCAGAGGAAAAACAGACTTTTTCCGGGGTGAGGAATAGCCGTTGCAGATTATAGACGTCCACATATTGTTTCATTAAAAACATTTGCTTCTCTTCTGGGGTGATGGGTCAGAACATTCGTTTAGAGCAGTGGTGGCGAACCTTTTCGAGACCGAGTGCCCAAACTGTAACCCCGAACTCACTTATTTATTGCAAAGTGCCAACACGGCAATTTAACCTGAATACTGAGGTTTTAGTTTAGAAAAAATGGTTGGCTCTGAGGCACGTGTTACTCGGGAATAAGCTCGGTGGTAGTTGTTGGCTTTGCTTTGAAGCAACCATGCAACTCTCCGAACGGGTGAATCACGACCATAGGAGGGTTTACTCAGAAGCAAGCCATATTGCCAGCAACTGAGCTTACTCTCAGGTAAAGGATTGTGCTTTTGTTCTTTGCATGAAAATCAGTGGGGTTTAACAGTGCTTAACAGGGTTACGTACACTGCTTCCCCAAAACTAGGTCTTAGGTTTAATGCTAATAATCGAACCCAGCTGCCCAGGACAGCCTGTGTGTGTGTGGGGGGGGGCGCACTCTGTTTGCACATGACCACAGAGAGGGCTCTGAGTGCCACCTCTGGCACCCGTGCCATAGGTTCGCCATCACTGGTTTAGAGCAGGAGTCCCCAAACTAAGGCCCGGGGGCCAAATGTGGCCCCCTGAAGGCATTTATCCGGCCCGCCAGGGGTAATGGACGGGTATGTATGGCTCCCATCACTCCATGCAGTGGGAGCCTCTGAGGGGAGAAGAGGAACCGGCCCCCAATGGCTGGGTTGATTGCATGTTACATGGATGGCACCCCCAAATCTCCAGCCGAATTTTCTGGACCCAGAGTTGGAAACCCACATGTGGCAAACGCCTCGTCTCGGGCCTTCCTCCTTGGCTACTCCATGTATTGCTTCCTAGGCTTTCTGTTCCGCCTCACCACCCCATTGGCATCAGCCAGGGCTTGGCTAATCAGCTCAGCTGCTAGGAGAGTAGAAGATACCTGATCCTGGGTTAGATGGAATGCTTCATTGGGAAAGTTCTGCTTTTTTTTTTTTTTTTTACAGGGGGAAGGTATTCCACAGCCTCCCCAACAATATTTGGAGCCCACCCTGTACTTGACATACTTTGGTCACTGTTCTAAAAATAGACCATGACAGAAAGGCTGAAAGGTGAAATCAAACATTTTACAATCATTTGTGCATAGGAATTTGTTCATAGTTTTTTTTAGTCCGGCCCTCCAACAGTCTGAGGGACAGTGAACTGGCCCCCTGTTTAAAAAGTTTGGGGATCCCTGGTTTAGAGGGCTGTCAAACAATGCAGGGCGAATAGCATTTACTTGGTTCATCTTGCAGTGCATCTCTCTGGATTTATGGGCATGCGTCATTTTGTTTCAGTTGGGGTCCTGTGTTTCGGAGTGGACTGCACTCCCCATTTTGTCAAGGGAGAAACGTGGGGGGAAACGTGGGGTGCTGTTTGGCTTCCTCGCTTCAGGCCCCCCAATCTCTTGGGCCGCCCCTTAGAGAACCAGTTGGTTGTACGGCTGACTGCACTGATGCAATCAGTGACTACGAGTGTTTTCTTCCTCTTCTGAGCTGCTTGTTATTTCTCAATCGGAAAGGATTGGGTCATTGCAGGGAAGTGGGGAGGCCAGCTGGAAACTCCTTCCCGCTCAGCGGTAAGTGATCCGAAGGCATCTAGCGCCTGGACAAGCGAAGACGTGCAAAAATTTCCCTGGGATTTGGAGCAGGCAGGTGTCAGCAAAGCTGTTGAGTGCAGGCTTAATCCCGAGCGACAGCAATTATGTTCTAAGCATTGTGTCCGGTTCCTGGCTATGGTTGCCAACTCTGGTTTGGGAAATTCCTGGAGATCAGGGGAGCAGAGCCTGGGGAAGGGAGGTATTTGGGGTGGGAGGAGCCCCAACAAAGTAGAATGGCGTAGAGCAGGGGTCTGCAACCTGCGGCTCTCCAGATATTCAAGGACTGCAAATCCCAGCAGCCCCTGCCAGCATGGCCAATTTGTAGCCTGGAGAGCCGCAGGTTGCAGACCCCTGGTGTAGAATTTGCTCTCCAAAGCAGCCCTTTGCTCCAGTGGAACTGATCCCTGTAGTCTGGAAATCAGTCGTAATTCCAGGATATACACAGACACCACCCAGAGGTTGCTGAAATACGCTCCCCATCAATCATCTCGATTTTATGTGCAATTTTTATTAGAGGCTAAGAATCCAAGGAAATCACTAATGGCTGCTCCTCTGAAGTCTTGAGAACCGGTGAACAAATTAACAAAGATACATGAGAGTATTGAATTTTTTTTTTCCTGCTGTGTATGAGCTGGTCTATTTCTGTATTTTGTCGTGAAAGAAAGAGGGGGTGTGAGCTGCCCCTTTCCTTATAGCTTAACCAAGAGCACCGGGTTCTTCAAATCCAGGTACTCTGAAACTGCTGGCGTTTCAAAGATTTTATGAAAACAGAGAACATAAAGGAAAAGTGAAAAAGGACAGAAAAAGGACTCCAGTTCCAAGATAAAGCTTTAGTATGTTCCTTTCTAGTCTGAAGGCTGAATCAGAATGAATCGGAATCTCCCTCCAATCCCTGTGATCTGACCGGTTCTGGTGGGTTTTCCGGGCTGCGTGGCCGTGGTCTGGTGGATCTTGTTCCTCACGTTACACACTGTGTAACAGACTTCCCTCTGTGATACACCTCTGAAGATGCCGGCCACAGATGCAGGCGAAACGTTAGGAACGCGATCTACCAGACCACGGCCATGCAGCCCGGAAAACCCACCAGAACCAGTTGAATCCGGCCGTGAAAGCCTTCGACAATACCTGTGATCTGAGTTATGAGGCCTTTTGTCTCCTTTTGGATGTCAGATCCATCTTCCTGATCTGACAGGCTGGGTTTTTAGTATGTGATCCTGGAAAACCTGATTTCCTTTGTGGAAACATAAACATAGTTTTATAGCTTTTCTTAGGGGCAAGGGGTCTCTTGTTTAGGACCGAGCCAGGCAGGCGTGCAGCTGCAATGGGGACATCCGGGGCAGCACCATTTCAGTCACATTCGGGGGCGTGGCATGTTGGGGGCAGGGAGGGTATACACGGGCAGTTCACGCCCCGGGCGCAATTCCCCCCTCCCTTCGTCACTGTAGCCAGGCCATGTCAACAGACCAAATGGTTTGTCCTTCTGGCGAGTTATCTCCCAGTAAGCTTAAAGGCAAAATTTATCCTCTCTTCACATTTGTGAGCTGAATTTTCTTTTTGTTTGGGTCTGCAGACTGTTTTTAATGAACTCGCTTATTTGGAGTTTGGCAACTCGGCCTGCTGGTGCTACTTTTTTAAACAAGGTGCATTGGGAATATGTTTTTTTACTGTTGCAAACTTACCCAACCGGCAAGGCTTTCAATGATCTTTTCTTATGAAGAATATAAGATGACAACCCACAGAGTGGCTGAGAAGTAGAGTCAGGACTGACAGAAGGAAGCTGTCCCCCTTCCTTCTCTCTCTCTTCCGAAGACTCAAACTCGGAGGCGTCTGGTGAAAGCTGACGGGCGGTAGATTCAGGACAGACAAGAGGAAGTACTTCTTTACACACTGAGTGATTAAAATGTGGCATTTGATACCAGAGAATACAGTGATGGCTACAGGCCCAGATGACATTAAAAGGGGACCAGACAGAATTACGAAGCGGAGGGAGGCCTATCCGTGGGGACTAAAGGGAACCTCCACATTCAGGGGCAGCCAATCTCCAAATCCCAGTGCCAAAGAGATAGCACCAGGAGAAGGCCTAATCCTCTTTGTGCCCCCCCCCCCGAAACTGATCAGCCACTGTGTAAGACAGGATGTTGAACTAGATCAGTGATGGCGAACCTATGGCATGGGTGCCAGAGGTGGCACTCAGAGCCCTCTCTGTGGGCACGCGCAAACAGAGTGCCCCCCACATACATCTAGGGTGGCCAGGGCCGCTGGGCTCGATTATTAGCATTAAACCTAAGACCTAGTTTTGGGGAAGCAGCATCGGTAACCCTGTTAAGCGCTGTTAAACCGCACTGATTTTCATGCGAAGAACTAAAGCGCAATCCTTTACCTGGGAGTAAGCTCGGTTGCTGGCAATGGGACTTGCTTCTGAGCAAACCCTCCTAGGGTCATGATTTACCCGTGGGAAGAGTTGCACGGTTGCTTCAACGCAAAGCGACCGACTACCACCAAGCTTACTCCCGAGTAACGCATGCCTCAGAGCCAACCGTTTTTTCTAAATTAAAACCTCAGCATTCAGGTTAAATTGCCGTGTTGGCACTTTGCGATAAATAAGTGGGTTTTGGGTTGTAATTTGGGCACTAGGTCTCAAAAAGGTTCACCATCACTGGACTAGATGGACCACTGGTCCAACCCAGCATGGCTCTTCTAATATTCTTATTAAGGGAAAACTTTGGCTTCTATGCCTTGTTGGCTGGACCTCCAGAGGTACTGGTTGGCCACTGTGTAAGCCAGGGTGCTGGACTAGATGGAGCCTCACTGGTCTGACCCAGAGGGGCTCTTCTGGTGTTCTTCCGACACCAGTAGAGCACTTAGGAATACTATTAACTTGCGTAACTCATTGCCACAGGATGTGGTCACAGCTGCTTGACATTAGTGGCTTCAAAAGCAAATTAGACAAATTCAGGGAGGACTGTTCCATCTGTGGGTGTGGCGAAATGGGAATCCCGTGCTTGGTGGCCAGCGATGGGTTGCAGAAATGCTGAAGGATGTGGGATGTTCTGTTTATTGATAAAGTCAACTAAGAGAGAACATGACCGAGATCTATAAAATTATGGGCTGGGTGGAGCGAGCGCACAAAGACGACTTTGCTCCCCAAATAGCAGAAGTTGAGGGCAGCCAGTGAAGCTGACGGGCAGGACAGACAAAAGTAAGTACTTCTTTGCACAGTGAGTGGTTGAAATGTGAAACTGGATGCTGGACTATGTAGTGATAACCTCAGGAGCAGCAGTGGCGTAGTGGTTAAGAGCAGGTGTACTCTAATCTGGGGAACTGGGTTTGATTCCCCGCTCTGCCACCTGAGCTGTGGAGGCTTATCTGGGGAATTCAGATTAGGCTGTGCACTCTCACACACGCCAGCTGGGTGACCTTGGGCTAGTGTCAGTTCTTCGGAGCTCTCTCAGCCCCACCTACCTCAAAGGGTGTTTGTTGTGAGGGGGGAAGGGCAAGGAGTTTGTCAGCCCCTTTGAGTCTCCTACAGGAGAGAAAGGGGGGGATATAAACCCAACTCTTCTTCATCTCAGGAACAGATGTCTTTAAAAGTGGACAAGACAGAGCCGTGGAGGAGACAGAGGTCTATCCATGGAGACTAAAGGGAGCCTCCATGTTTAGGGGCAGTCACCCTCTGAATCCCAGTGCTGAGAGGCAACACTGGGGAAGTCTGGATCTCTCTGATCTGATTCAACCGGGCTCTTCTGATGTGATCGAGATCAGTTTCCCAGGAGAAAAGGGAGGGTGGACTCTATGGCATCTGATCCCCATTAAGCTCTGTTTTCTCCAGCCCCCGCCCCCAAATCTCCCAAGAATGTCCCAGCCGAGAGTTGGCAGTCTTGCATGCTGAGATGTTTGCAATCTTATCTACAGCGCTCTGAGCTCTTAAGATGCACATCAGTCGAATTCCCTTTTCTGCAGAGCTGTGTAAGATCCAGGAGGGATTTTTGCCCTCTTTTCAGGGAGCAGCAGTGGCGTAGTGGCTAAGAGCAGGTGCACTCTGATCTGGAGGAACTGGGTTTGATTCCCAGCTCTGCCGCTTGAGTTGTGGAGGCTTCTCTGATTAGCCTGTGCACTCCCACACATGCCAGCTGGGTGACCTTGGGCTAGTCACAGCTTCTCGGAGCTCTCTCAGCCCCACCCACCTCACAGGGTGTTTGTTGTGAGGGGGGGAAGGGAAAGGAGATTGTAAGCCCCTTTGCGTCTCCTACAGGAGAGAAAGCGGGGATATAAATCCAAACTCTTCTTCTCTTCTTCTTATTCTCTGCCTCTCCTGCAATCAGAGTGGGACCGTCCTGCTTAATTGCCCACCTCAGCCTCTGGTCTTCTTGGGGTCTTTGGCCAGCCCATGAGTTTGGCTGCTGTGGACCAGTAGTCATGCCTGGCTTTCTTGAGACTCCCCCTCCCCTTCCTCCGGAGTCAAGATGAAAACCAGTAACGAAAGCACCCTCTGGAGTGTTTCAGGAGGGATGGGGGAGGGGGGGCAGGGGAGGAGTCCTCTTTTCTTCAGATCGCTTGGCAGTTTTTGAAACAGGATCAAGAGAGCTCTGCTAAGTCCAGCTAAACACCTCTGAAAAGCCTCCAAGAAGGGTGTTAGGGATTGTGCCTAGTTCAGTGGTGGCGAACCTTTGGCACTCCAGATGTTATGGACTACATAAGAACATAAGAACTAGCCTGCTGGATCAGACCAGAGTCCATCTAGTCCAGCTCTCTGCTACTCGCAGTGGCCCACCAGCTGCCTTTGGGAGCTCACATGCAGGATGTGAAAGCAATGGCCTTCTGCTGCTGCTCCCGGACACCTGGTCTGCTAAGGCATTTGCAATCTGATATCAAGAAGGATCAAGATTGGTAGCCGTAGATCGACTTCTCCATAAATCTGTCCAAGCCCTTTTTAAAGCTATCCAGGTTAGTGGCCATCACCACCTCCTGTGGCAGCATATTCCAAACACCAAGAAGTGTTTCCTTTTATTAGTCCTAATTCTTCCCCCCAGCATTTTCAATGAATGCCCCCTGGTTCTAGTATTGTGAGAAAGAGAGAAAAATTTATCTCTGTCCACATTTTCTACCCCATGCATAATTTTATAGACTTCAATCATATCCCCCCTCAGACGTCTCCTCTCCAATTGGTCATGCTGGCAGGGGCTGATGGGAATTGTAGTCCATAACATCTGGAGTGCCAAAGGTTCGCCACCACAGGCCTAGTTGATTGAGACGCATTCCTAGCTCAATGTAGTTGTTACAAAATATAATACTGGTGATTGTATCTAGTTCAGGGGTTTGCAACCCGCGGCTCCGGAGCCGCATGCTTCTTTCAGCCTTAAACTGCGGCTCCGCGTGGCCTGGAGGTCAGAGGGTAGCGTGGGCGTGTCCCTCCAGCCCTCTAGAGCAGTGCTAAAAGGAAAGGTGAGTGGAGGGGCCGAACCGGAGACGGCTCCGTGTGGAGCCGCCTCTCCGGCTCGGTAGATGTTCGGGGCCGTGAAAAACGGGTCCAAATGGCTCTTTGGGTGGTAAAGGTTGCTGACCCCTAATCTAGTTGATTGAGATGCAGTCCTTCCTCAATGTAATCGCTACAAAATATATGTAACCAGCCTGCTGTACGTTACCGCTGCTCTAATGGGACATTCTTTCCTTGATCTTTTCTTTATAGCTTCACACGCTCAGTAGAGAACTAGGCTTACCCCTGACACCCTTGCTCTCATGGGAACCAGATGTTTTTGCTGGTCTGTGGGGGCAGGAGGCCAAGTGGTTTTATCTCTATCTGTCGCTGACCTTGGGGCACCTCGGCTCCACAATAACTCTTTCTCATATTCTTTGGGAAAACGGGAGGAGGGATCGTTTTAGAAAAAAGGGGATAGCAAAAGCCAGGTTTGCCACACCTGGCTTTAACAAGCTGGGTGCTTCGTTGCTTTCCAATAAGCGCTGCTGCTCAAAAATACAGTTTGTTTATTGGTCCAAGGTCTGAGACCTAACAAAGGGTGCAAGGACCACACCCTGCCTGCCTTGTTCCCCCAGCACTAGGGTTGCCAGCTCCAGTCTGGGAAATTCCTGGAGATCTGAAGGGGGAACCTGGGGAGCTAAGGAACCCCTGCCATGGATAATGTCATAGATCCGTGGTGGCGAACCTATGGCACTCCAGATGTTCATGGACTACAATTCCCATCAGCCCCTGCCATCATGGCCAATTGGGAATTGTAGTCCATGAACATCTGGAGTGCCATAGGTTCACCACCACTACCATAGATTCTCTGTAATGTCGATGGTTTTCACAGCTGGAATCAACTGGTTGTTGCGGGTTTTCTGGCCCTTGTGGATGTGGTCAGAGCAAAACTTACCAGACCTTGGCCACACAGCCTGGAAAACATACAACAACAACAACAACAACAACAACATGATTACTATTATACAAATAACACAGCACAAGTGTCTGGAATTCCTCTCTGAATATCGAGTCCTTCCCAAGGACCTAGGATATTAGAGGTATTTGTGTAGAATGTGTGCTCCTCCTCCTCCTCTTCCTCTTCTTTCTTTTCTCCTCCTCCTCCTCCTCCTTTTTTCTTTTCTTCTTCTCTTCCTCCTCCTCCTCCTCCTCCTCCTTCTTTCTTTTCTCCTCCTCCTCCTCCTCCTCCTCCTCCTTCATTTTTCTTTTCTCCTCCTCCTCCTCCTCCTCCTCCTCCTTCTTTCTTTTCTCCTCCTCCTCCTTCTTTTTTCTTTTCTTCTTCTCTTCCTCCTCCTCCTCCTCCTCCTCCTTTCTTTTCTCCTCCTTTTTTCTTTTCTCCTCCTCCTCCTTCTCCTTTCTTTTCTCCTCCTCCTCCTTTTTTCTTTTCTTCTTCTCTTCCTCCTCTTCCTCCTCCTCCTTCTTTCTTTTCTCCTCCTCCTCCTCCTCCTCCTCCTCCTCCTCCTCCTTCTTCTTCTTCTTCTTCCGCCCTCCCCCAAAGGGCTCTGGGCTCTTCCCAAAGATCCCCCCTTATGAACATCCCCCCCTTATGAACCTCCTATTTTGTCCTGGAGAATTGATCTCTGTGTTCTGGAAATCCGTTGTGATTCTGGAGGCTCTCCAGCCACAAGTTGGCGGTTCTGTCTCCCACATCTGGTCCAGGGAGGTTCCATTTCACCCTCTCGTGAGCCAGCTTTGTCTGTGTTGGGACTACTCCCCCCACCCCACCCCTCCACTGCCTCACCCTTTGCTGTTGGGACTTACTGTCCTGACCCGGATGGCCCAGGCAACCTTTCTCTCATTAAATCCTGGAAGCTACGCAGGGTTGTGCCAGGTTAGTCCTTGGAGGGGAAACCACCCAAGAAACCCAGGGTTGCTACGCATAGACAGGCAATGGTAAACTACCCCTTTTCATCTCTTATTTTGACCAGGATGGCCCCGGCTAGCCCGTTCTCATCAGATCTCGGAAGCTGAGCCGGGTCATCCCTGGTTAGACCTTGGATGGGAGACCACCAAGGAAGTTCAGGGTTGCTATGCAGAGGCATGTAATGGTAAACCAGCTCTTGTTTTGACCTGGATGGCTCAGGCTAGCCCAGGGGTCGGGAACCTTTTTAGTTCAAAGAGCCATTTGGCTCGCTCGCACAGCCCCCCCCCCCCCCCCCCCCCCCCCCCCCCCCCCCCCCCCCCCCCCCCCCCCCCCCCCCCCCTCCCCCCCCCCCCCCCCCCCCCCCCCCCCCCCACCCCCCCCCCCCCCCACCCCCCCCCCCCCCCCCTTCCCCCCCCCCCCACCCCCCCCCCCCCCCACCCCCCCCCCCCCCCACCCCCCCCCCCCCCCACCCCCCCCCCCCCCCACCCCCCCCCCCCCCCACCCCCCCCCCCCCCCACCCCCCCCCCCCCCCACCCCCCCCCCCCCCCACCCCCCCCCCCCCCCACCCCCCCCCCCCCCCACCCCCCCCCCCCCCCACCCCCCCCCCCCCCCACCCCCCCCCCCCCCCACCCCCCCCCCCCCCCACCCCCCCCCCCCCCCACCCCCCCCCCCCCCCACCCCCCCCCCCCCCCACCCCCCCCCCCCCCCACCCCCCCCCCCCCCCACCCCCCCCCCCCCCCACCCCCCCCCCCCCCCACCCCCCCCCCCCCCCACCCCCCCCCCCCCCCACCCCCCCCCCCCCCCACCCCCCCCCCCCCCCACCCCCCCCCCCCCCCACCCCCCCCCCCCCCCACCCCCCCCCCCCCCCACCCCCCCCCCCCCCCACCCCCCCCCCCCCCCACCCCCCCCCCCCCCCACCCCCCCCCCCCCCCACCCCCCCCCCCCCCCACCCCCCCCCCCCCCCACCCCCCCCCCCCCCCACCCCCCCCCCCCCCCACCCCCCCCCCCCCCCACCCCCCCCCCCCCCCACCCCCCCCCCCCCCCACCCCCCCCCCCCCCCACCCCCCCCCCCCCCCACCCCCCCCCCCCCCCACCCCCCCCCCCCCCCACCCCCCCCCCCCCCCACCCCCCCCCCCCCCCACCCCCCCCCCCCCCCACCCCCCCCCCCCCCCACCCCCCCCCCCCCCCACCCCCCCCCCCCCCCACCCCCCCCCCCCCCCACCCCCCCCCCCCCCCACCCCCCCCCCCCCCCACCCCCCCCCCCCCCCACCCCCCCCCCCCCCCACCCCCCCCCCCCCCCACCCCCCCCCCCCCCCACCCCCCCCCCCCCCCACCCCCCCCCCCCCCCACCCCCCCCCCCCCCCACCCCCCCCCCCCCCCACCCCCCCCCCCCCCCACCCCCCCCCCCCCCCACCCCCCCCCCCCCCCACCCCCCCCCCCCCCCACCCCCCCCCCCCCCCACCCCCCCCCCCCCCCACCCCCCCCCCCCCCCACCCCCCCCCCCCCCCACCCCCCCCCCCCCCCACCCCCCCCCCCCCCCACCCCCCCCCCCCCCCACCCCCCCCCCCCCCCACCCCCCCCCCCCCCCACCCCCCCCCCCCCCCACCCCCCCCCCCCCCCACCCCCCCCCCCCCCCACCCCCCCCCCCCCCCACCCCCCCCCCCCCCCACCCCCCCCCCCCCCCACCCCCCCCCCCCCCCACCCCCCCCCCCCCCCACCCCCCCCCCCCCCCACCCCCCCCCCCCCCCACCCCCCCCCCCCCCCACCCCCCCCCCCCCCCACCCCCCCCCCCCCCCACCCCCCCCCCCCCCCACCCCCCCCCCCCCCCACCCCCCCCCCCCCCCACCCCCCCCCCCCCCCACCCCCCCCCCCCCCCACCCCCCCCCCCCCCCACCCCCCCCCCCCCCCACCCCCCCCCCCCCCCACCCCCCCCCCCCCCCACCCCCCCCCCCCCCCACCCCCCCCCCCCCCCACCCCCCCCCCCCCCCACCCCCCCCCCCCCCCACCCCCCCCCCCCCCCACCCCCCCCCCCCCCCACCCCCCCCCCCCCCCACCCCCCCCCCCCCCCACCCCCCCCCCCCCCCACCCCCCCCCCCCCCCACCCCCCCCCCCCCCCACCCCCCCCCCCCCCCACCCCCCCCCCCCCCCACCCCCCCCCCCCCCCACCCCCCCCCCCCCCCACCCCCCCCCCCCCCCACCCCCCCCCCCCCCCACCCCCCCCCCCCCCCACCCCCCCCCCCCCCCACCCCCCCCCCCCCCCACCCCCCCCCCCCCCCACCCCCCCCCCCCCCCACCCCCCCCCCCCCCCACCCCCCCCCCCCCCCACCCCCCCCCCCCCCCACCCCCCCCCCCCCCCACCCCCCCCCCCCCCCACCCCCCCCCCCCCCCACCCCCCCCCCCCCCCACCCCCCCCCCCCCCCACCCCCCCCCCCCCCCACCCCCCCCCCCCCCCACCCCCCCCCCCCCCCACCCCCCCCCCCCCCCACCCCCCCCCCCCCCCACCCCCCCCCCCCCCCACCCCCCCCCCCCCCCACCCCCCCCCCCCCCCACCCCCCCCCCCCCCCACCCCCCCCCCCCCCCACCCCCCCCCCCCCCCACCCCCCCCCCCCCCCACCCCCCCCCCCCCCCACCCCCCCCCCCCCCCACCCCCCCCCCCCCCCACCCCCCCCCCCCCCCACCCCCCCCCCCCCCCACCCCCCCCCCCCCCCACCCCCCCCCCCCCCCACCCCCCCCCCCCCCCACCCCCCCCCCCCCCCACCCCCCCCCCCCCCCACCCCCCCCCCCCCCCACCCCCCCCCCCCCCCACCCCCCCCCCCCCCCACCCCCCCCCCCCCCCACCCCCCCCCCCCCCCACCCCCCCCCCCCCCCACCCCCCCCCCCCCCCACCCCCCCCCCCCCCCACCCCCCCCCCCCCCCACCCCCCCCCCCCCCCACCCCCCCCCCCCCCCACCCCCCCCCCCCCCCACCCCCCCCCCCCCCCACCCCCCCCCCCCCCCACCCCCCCCCCCCCCCACCCCCCCCCCCCCCCACCCCCCCCCCCCCCCACCCCCCCCCCCCCCCACCCCCCCCCCCCCCCACCCCCCCCCCCCCCCACCCCCCCCCCCCCCCACCCCCCCCCCCCCCCACCCCCCCCCCCCCCCACCCCCCCCCCCCCCCACCCCCCCCCCCCCCCACCCCCCCCCCCCCCCACCCCCCCCCCCCCCCACCCCCCCCCCCCCCCACCCCCCCCCCCCCCCACCCCCCCCCCCCCCCACCCCCCCCCCCCCCCACCCCCCCCCCCCCCCACCCCCCCCCCCCCCCACCCCCCCCCCCCCCCACCCCCCCCCCCCCCCACCCCCCCCCCCCCCCACCCCCCCCCCCCCCCACCCCCCCCCCCCCCCACCCCCCCCCCCCCCCACCCCCCCCCCCCCCCACCCCCCCCCCCCCCCACCCCCCCCCCCCCCCACCCCCCCCCCCCCCCACCCCCCCCCCCCCCCACCCCCCCCCCCCCCCACCCCCCCCCCCCCCCACCCCCCCCCCCCCCCACCCCCCCCCCCCCCCACCCCCCCCCCCCCCCACCCCCCCCCCCCCCCACCCCCCCCCCCCCCCACCCCCCCCCCCCCCCACCCCCCCCCCCCCCCACCCCCCCCCCCCCCCACCCCCCCCCCCCCCCACCCCCCCCCCCCCCCACCCCCCCCCCCCCCCACCCCCCCCCCCCCCCACCCCCCCCCCCCCCCACCCCCCCCCCCCCCCACCCCCCCCCCCCCCCACCCCCCCCCCCCCCCACCCCCCCCCCCCCCCACCCCCCCCCCCCCCCACCCCCCCCCCCCCCCACCCCCCCCCCCCCCCACCCCCCCCCCCCCCCACCCCCCCCCCCCCCCACCCCCCCCCCCCCCCACCCCCCCCCCCCCCCACCCCCCCCCCCCCCCACCCCCCCCCCCCCCCACCCCCCCCCCCCCCCACCCCCCCCCCCCCCCACCCCCCCCCCCCCCCACCCCCCCCCCCCCCCACCCCCCCCCCCCCCCACCCCCCCCCCCCCCCACCCCCCCCCCCCCCCACCCCCCCCCCCCCCCACCCCCCCCCCCCCCCACCCCCCCCCCCCCCCACCCCCCCCCCCCCCCACCCCCCCCCCCCCCCACCCCCCCCCCCCCCCACCCCCCCCCCCCCCCACCCCCCCCCCCCCCCACCCCCCCCCCCCCCCACCCCCCCCCCCCCCCACCCCCCCCCCCCCCCACCCCCCCCCCCCCCCACCCCCCCCCCCCCCCACCCCCCCCCCCCCCCACCCCCCCCCCCCCCCACCCCCCCCCCCCCCCACCCCCCCCCCCCCCCACCCCCCCCCCCCCCCACCCCCCCCCCCCCCCACCCCCCCCCCCCCCCACCCCCCCCCCCCCCCACCCCCCCCCCCCCCCACCCCCCCCCCCCCCCACCCCCCCCCCCCCCCACCCCCCCCCCCCCCCACCCCCCCCCCCCCCCACCCCCCCCCCCCCCCACCCCCCCCCCCCCCCACCCCCCCCCCCCCCCACCCCCCCCCCCCCCCACCCCCCCCCCCCCCCACCCCCCCCCCCCCCCACCCCCCCCCCCCCCCACCCCCCCCCCCCCCCACCCCCCCCCCCCCCCACCCCCCCCCCCCCCCACCCCCCCCCCCCCCCACCCCCCCCCCCCCCCACCCCCCCCCCCCCCCACCCCCCCCCCCCCCCACCCCCCCCCCCCCCCACCCCCCCCCCCCCCCACCCCCCCCCCCCCCCACCCCCCCCCCCCCCCACCCCCCCCCCCCCCCACCCCCCCCCCCCCCCACCCCCCCCCCCCCCCACCCCCCCCCCCCCCCACCCCCCCCCCCCCCCACCCCCCCCCCCCCCCACCCCCCCCCCCCCCCACCCCCCCCCCCCCCCACCCCCCCCCCCCCCCACCCCCCCCCCCCCCCACCCCCCCCCCCCCCCACCCCCCCCCCCCCCCACCCCCCCCCCCCCCCACCCCCCCCCCCCCCCACCCCCCCCCCCCCCCACCCCCCCCCCCCCCCACCCCCCCCCCCCCCCACCCCCCCCCCCCCCCACCCCCCCCCCCCCCCACCCCCCCCCCCCCCCACCCCCCCCCCCCCCCACCCCCCCCCCCCCCCACCCCCCCCCCCCCCCACCCCCCCCCCCCCCCACCCCCCCCCCCCCCCACCCCCCCCCCCCCCCACCCCCCCCCCCCCCCACCCCCCCCCCCCCCCACCCCCCCCCCCCCCCACCCCCCCCCCCCCCCACCCCCCCCCCCCCCCACCCCCCCCCCCCCCCACCCCCCCCCCCCCCCACCCCCCCCCCCCCCCACCCCCCCCCCCCCCCACCCCCCCCCCCCCCCACCCCCCCCCCCCCCCACCCCCCCCCCCCCCCACCCCCCCCCCCCCCCACCCCCCCCCCCCCCCACCCCCCCCCCCCCCCACCCCCCCCCCCCCCCACCCCCCCCCCCCCCCACCCCCCCCCCCCCCCACCCCCCCCCCCCCCCACCCCCCCCCCCCCCCACCCCCCCCCCCCCCCACCCCCCCCCCCCCCCACCCCCCCCCCCCCCCACCCCCCCCCCCCCCCACCCCCCCCCCCCCCCACCCCCCCCCCCCCCCACCCCCCCCCCCCCCCACCCCCCCCCCCCCCCACCCCCCCCCCCCCCCACCCCCCCCCCCCCCCACCCCCCCCCCCCCCCACCCCCCCCCCCCCCCACCCCCCCCCCCCCCCACCCCCCCCCCCCCCCACCCCCCCCCCCCCCCACCCCCCCCCCCCCCCACCCCCCCCCCCCCCCACCCCCCCCCCCCCCCACCCCCCCCCCCCCCCACCCCCCCCCCCCCCCACCCCCCCCCCCCCCCACCCCCCCCCCCCCCCACCCCCCCCCCCCCCCACCCCCCCCCCCCCCCACCCCCCCCCCCCCCCACCCCCCCCCCCCCCCACCCCCCCCCCCCCCCACCCCCCCCCCCCCCCACCCCCCCCCCCCCCCACCCCCCCCCCCCCCCACCCCCCCCCCCCCCCACCCCCCCCCCCCCCCACCCCCCCCCCCCCCCACCCCCCCCCCCCCCCACCCCCCCCCCCCCCCACCCCCCCCCCCCCCCACCCCCCCCCCCCCCCACCCCCCCCCCCCCCCACCCCCCCCCCCCCCCACCCCCCCCCCCCCCCACCCCCCCCCCCCCCCACCCCCCCCCCCCCCCACCCCCCCCCCCCCCCACCCCCCCCCCCCCCCACCCCCCCCCCCCCCCACCCCCCCCCCCCCCCACCCCCCCCCCCCCCCACCCCCCCCCCCCCCCACCCCCCCCCCCCCCCACCCCCCCCCCCCCCCACCCCCCCCCCCCCCCACCCCCCCCCCCCCCCACCCCCCCCCCCCCCCACCCCCCCCCCCCCCCACCCCCCCCCCCCCCCACCCCCCCCCCCCCCCACCCCCCCCCCCCCCCACCCCCCCCCCCCCCCACCCCCCCCCCCCCCCACCCCCCCCCCCCCCCACCCCCCCCCCCCCCCACCCCCCCCCCCCCCCACCCCCCCCCCCCCCCACCCCCCCCCCCCCCCACCCCCCCCCCCCCCCACCCCCCCCCCCCCCCACCCCCCCCCCCCCCCACCCCCCCCCCCCCCCACCCCCCCCCCCCCCCACCCCCCCCCCCCCCCACCCCCCCCCCCCCCCACCCCCCCCCCCCCCCACCCCCCCCCCCCCCCACCCCCCCCCCCCCCCACCCCCCCCCCCCCCCACCCCCCCCCCCCCCCACCCCCCCCCCCCCCCACCCCCCCCCCCCCCCACCCCCCCCCCCCCCCACCCCCCCCCCCCCCCACCCCCCCCCCCCCCCACCCCCCCCCCCCCCCACCCCCCCCCCCCCCCACCCCCCCCCCCCCCCACCCCCCCCCCCCCCCACCCCCCCCCCCCCCCACCCCCCCCCCCCCCCACCCCCCCCCCCCCCCACCCCCCCCCCCCCCCACCCCCCCCCCCCCCCACCCCCCCCCCCCCCCACCCCCCCCCCCCCCCACCCCCCCCCCCCCCCACCCCCCCCCCCCCCCACCCCCCCCCCCCCCCACCCCCCCCCCCCCCCACCCCCCCCCCCCCCCACCCCCCCCCCCCCCCACCCCCCCCCCCCCCCACCCCCCCCCCCCCCCACCCCCCCCCCCCCCCACCCCCCCCCCCCCCCACCCCCCCCCCCCCCCACCCCCCCCCCCCCCCACCCCCCCCCCCCCCCACCCCCCCCCCCCCCCACCCCCCCCCCCCCCCACCCCCCCCCCCCCCCACCCCCCCCCCCCCCCACCCCCCCCCCCCCCCACCCCCCCCCCCCCCCACCCCCCCCCCCCCCCACCCCCCCCCCCCCCCACCCCCCCCCCCCCCCACCCCCCCCCCCCCCCACCCCCCCCCCCCCCCACCCCCCCCCCCCCCCACCCCCCCCCCCCCCCACCCCCCCCCCCCCCCACCCCCCCCCCCCCCCACCCCCCCCCCCCCCCACCCCCCCCCCCCCCCACCCCCCCCCCCCCCCACCCCCCCCCCCCCCCACCCCCCCCCCCCCCCACCCCCCCCCCCCCCCACCCCCCCCCCCCCCCACCCCCCCCCCCCCCCACCCCCCCCCCCCCCCACCCCCCCCCCCCCCCACCCCCCCCCCCCCCCACCCCCCCCCCCCCCCACCCCCCCCCCCCCCCACCCCCCCCCCCCCCCACCCCCCCCCCCCCCCACCCCCCCCCCCCCCCACCCCCCCCCCCCCCCACCCCCCCCCCCCCCCACCCCCCCCCCCCCCCACCCCCCCCCCCCCCCACCCCCCCCCCCCCCCACCCCCCCCCCCCCCCACCCCCCCCCCCCCCCACCCCCCCCCCCCCCCACCCCCCCCCCCCCCCACCCCCCCCCCCCCCCACCCCCCCCCCCCCCCACCCCCCCCCCCCCCCACCCCCCCCCCCCCCCACCCCCCCCCCCCCCCACCCCCCCCCCCCCCCACCCCCCCCCCCCCCCACCCCCCCCCCCCCCCACCCCCCCCCCCCCCCACCCCCCCCCCCCCCCACCCCCCCCCCCCCCCACCCCCCCCCCCCCCCACCCCCCCCCCCCCCCACCCCCCCCCCCCCCCACCCCCCCCCCCCCCCACCCCCCCCCCCCCCCACCCCCCCCCCCCCCCACCCCCCCCCCCCCCCACCCCCCCCCCCCCCCACCCCCCCCCCCCCCCACCCCCCCCCCCCCCCACCCCCCCCCCCCCCCACCCCCCCCCCCCCCCACCCCCCCCCCCCCCCACCCCCCCCCCCCCCCACCCCCCCCCCCCCCCACCCCCCCCCCCCCCCACCCCCCCCCCCCCCCACCCCCCCCCCCCCCCACCCCCCCCCCCCCCCACCCCCCCCCCCCCCCACCCCCCCCCCCCCCCACCCCCCCCCCCCCCCACCCCCCCCCCCCCCCACCCCCCCCCCCCCCCACCCCCCCCCCCCCCCACCCCCCCCCCCCCCCACCCCCCCCCCCCCCCACCCCCCCCCCCCCCCACCCCCCCCCCCCCCCACCCCCCCCCCCCCCCACCCCCCCCCCCCCCCACCCCCCCCCCCCCCCACCCCCCCCCCCCCCCACCCCCCCCCCCCCCCACCCCCCCCCCCCCCCACCCCCCCCCCCCCCCACCCCCCCCCCCCCCCACCCCCCCCCCCCCCCACCCCCCCCCCCCCCCACCCCCCCCCCCCCCCACCCCCCCCCCCCCCCACCCCCCCCCCCCCCCACCCCCCCCCCCCCCCACCCCCCCCCCCCCCCACCCCCCCCCCCCCCCACCCCCCCCCCCCCCCACCCCCCCCCCCCCCCACCCCCCCCCCCCCCCACCCCCCCCCCCCCCCACCCCCCCCCCCCCCCACCCCCCCCCCCCCCCACCCCCCCCCCCCCCCACCCCCCCCCCCCCCCACCCCCCCCCCCCCCCACCCCCCCCCCCCCCCACCCCCCCCCCCCCCCACCCCCCCCCCCCCCCACCCCCCCCCCCCCCCACCCCCCCCCCCCCCCACCCCCCCCCCCCCCCACCCCCCCCCCCCCCCACCCCCCCCCCCCCCCACCCCCCCCCCCCCCCACCCCCCCCCCCCCCCACCCCCCCCCCCCCCCACCCCCCCCCCCCCCCACCCCCCCCCCCCCCCACCCCCCCCCCCCCCCACCCCCCCCCCCCCCCACCCCCCCCCCCCCCCACCCCCCCCCCCCCCCACCCCCCCCCCCCCCCACCCCCCCCCCCCCCCACCCCCCCCCCCCCCCACCCCCCCCCCCCCCCACCCCCCCCCCCCCCCACCCCCCCCCCCCCCCACCCCCCCCCCCCCCCACCCCCCCCCCCCCCCACCCCCCCCCCCCCCCACCCCCCCCCCCCCCCACCCCCCCCCCCCCCCACCCCCCCCCCCCCCCACCCCCCCCCCCCCCCACCCCCCCCCCCCCCCACCCCCCCCCCCCCCCACCCCCCCCCCCCCCCACCCCCCCCCCCCCCCACCCCCCCCCCCCCCCACCCCCCCCCCCCCCCACCCCCCCCCCCCCCCACCCCCCCCCCCCCCCACCCCCCCCCCCCCCCACCCCCCCCCCCCCCCACCCCCCCCCCCCCCCACCCCCCCCCCCCCCCACCCCCCCCCCCCCCCACCCCCCCCCCCCCCCACCCCCCCCCCCCCCCACCCCCCCCCCCCCCCACCCCCCCCCCCCCCCACCCCCCCCCCCCCCCACCCCCCCCCCCCCCCACCCCCCCCCCCCCCCACCCCCCCCCCCCCCCACCCCCCCCCCCCCCCACCCCCCCCCCCCCCCACCCCCCCCCCCCCCCACCCCCCCCCCCCCCCACCCCCCCCCCCCCCCACCCCCCCCCCCCCCCACCCCCCCCCCCCCCCACCCCCCCCCCCCCCCACCCCCCCCCCCCCCCACCCCCCCCCCCCCCCACCCCCCCCCCCCCCCACCCCCCCCCCCCCCCACCCCCCCCCCCCCCCACCCCCCCCCCCCCCCACCCCCCCCCCCCCCCACCCCCCCCCCCCCCCACCCCCCCCCCCCCCCACCCCCCCCCCCCCCCACCCCCCCCCCCCCCCACCCCCCCCCCCCCCCACCCCCCCCCCCCCCCACCCCCCCCCCCCCCCACCCCCCCCCCCCCCCACCCCCCCCCCCCCCCACCCCCCCCCCCCCCCACCCCCCCCCCCCCCCACCCCCCCCCCCCCCCACCCCCCCCCCCCCCCACCCCCCCCCCCCCCCACCCCCCCCCCCCCCCACCCCCCCCCCCCCCCACCCCCCCCCCCCCCCACCCCCCCCCCCCCCCACCCCCCCCCCCCCCCACCCCCCCCCCCCCCCACCCCCCCCCCCCCCCACCCCCCCCCCCCCCCACCCCCCCCCCCCCCCACCCCCCCCCCCCCATGGCAGGGGCTGATGGGAATTGTAGTCCATAACATCTGGAGTGCCAAAGGTTCACCACCACTGATCTAGACTAAGGATTGTTAGAAATTACATTAGGACGAAAATGTGAGGCTAGTAAGAAGTGAACCAGATGTGTACCATTTTTTGTTTGTTTTGTTGTTTACGGTTGTGTAAATTGTGTATAATGGTTTTATGGGCGATAGATAGGTTGCTTGGTGTTTTGGAATGGATTTGGACTGTATTGTAATATACTGGTGGAAATTCAATAAAGACTTATTACAAAAAAAAAAAAAAAACAGCCAGAAAGCTTTTTTCAAAAGATGAAGGTAAAAGCGGTCTCGGAAGAAGTGAAAATTAAAAGCACCAAGATGCGTGCAAAAATCAGGAAGTGAGCCAAAGCAGTGCGGGGCCAAAAATGGCCCACACACAAAAAAATGAAAACGCCTGTTGTTCCCAAATGCCTGTCTCCACCTCCTCGGCTCCGAATTTTTACCCTACATGAATGTTCGTGTGCCGCTGTTTGGTTGACTTTGAGGTTCTTTGAGAATGGAGGAGTCTTAGCAATTATTTTTCTCCATGGGCGCACCACAGCAAAGGCAGTTTACTGGGAAGAAAGCGTGCCTCGTTTTTGTGCTTCCTCTTTCAGTCAAAACCGGCTCCTTCCTAACCGTCATCTCTGTTTTTTGCAGGATGTTCCAGACTTTATACAACTACTTCTGGTGGGACCGGCTCTGGTTGCCAGCAAACTTAACCTGGGCGCAACTCCAAGACCGAGATGGGGAGATTCACGCCAAGCCCTCTGATCTCTATATCACCTTCCCGTTGGCCATCCTCTTACTCATCCTCAGACATCTCTTCGAAAGGTGAGTCCTTGGTCCTGGGAGATCTCATGGGGTGGGGGAGAAGGCAACGGCTAAAAACACGAGATAGTGGTCCATCCATTCCTGCATCCCCCTTTTCCATAGGGTTGTGGTGGCATCGTTACTTACAAGGGCACCCCCTGCTGGACAAATTTTTTTTTTTGCTGATTTCGAAATGGTGATTTTCAAATGCAAATTCCTGAGTGCAAGAAACTTGAGAGTGGATCTGGAAAGCCTGGGTTCAAATGCTGAGTGATTTTGGGCCAGTCAAATCTTCTCAACCTAACCTACCTTGCAGGATTGTTGTTGGGATAATAAATGGAAGGGCCATGATTCCCACAGGGGAGATGGGGGAGGGGGTTTATAAATGAAATAAACGTAGGTATTGTTACACAGATGTACAAAAGAGGAGTTGCAACCCCCTCCCCTGTTGGTGATTTAAATTTGGGGGCGTCAAGGTAGATAGGTACTTTTAACAATCAATGACCAAAAATAACCAATAATAGCAGCAACTGGTCTAAAAAAAAGAATAAAATACCAATAATCATACCCCATTATAAAATTAATTAAAATAAATCAATAAAATTGATCAGAATCTTAAAATCGACTCTAAAGAGGATGTTGAGATGTTAAGCCGCTTTGAGTCTCCTTACAAGAGAGAAACACGAGGTATAAATCCAAAATTCTTCTTCTAAAAAAACCCCTTTTACCCTCATGTGCCGAGTGTTACATGTTGTTCTGCCAAATGTAACTTGGTCATCCTGTTCTTTGGGTCCAGCTAAGAATTTGAAAGTGAGAGCCTGCGGAGGAAGTGAAAATAAGCTGGGAATCCTAAGGACATAAGAACATAAGAACAAGCCTGCTGGATCAGACCAGAGTCCATCTAGTCCAGCACTCTGCTACTCGCAGTGGCCCACCAGGTGCCTTTGGGAGCTCACGTGCAGGATTTGAAAGCAATGGCCTTCTGCTGCTGCTGCTCCTGAGCACCTGGTCTGCTAAGGCATTTGCAATCTCAGATCAAGGAGGATCAAGATTGGTCGCCATAGATTGACTTCTCCTCCATAAATCTGTCCAAGCCCTTTTTAAAGCTATCCAGGTTAGTGGCCATCACCACCTCCTGTGGCAGCATATTCCAAACACCAATCACACGTTACGTGAAGAAGCGTTTCCTTTTATTAGTCCTAATTCTTCCCCACAGCATTTTCAATGAATGCCCCCTGGTTCTAGTATTGTGAGAAAGAGAGAAAAAATTCTCTCTGTCCACATTTTCTACCCCATGCATAATTTTATAGACTTCAATCATATCCCCCCTCAGACGTCTCCTCTCCAAACTAAAGAGTCCCAGGAAGGAAGGCAAAGAGACAACCTGACTCAGAACATAAGGGTTTCATATACAGGTTCTCACAGAGGGTGGCTGAAAATTTTATACCGGGTCTCCGAAATCATAATACTATATTCTTACCTACTACACCACACTGGCTCTCGCGAAAGGTCATAAGATCCATTTGAACATGGGGGCTGCCGAGAAATTTGAGACTGAACTGGAGGTTTCTGGCTACAACCGCTGCCTCTAGCACTTTAAACATTCTGGGATGATTAGCTTCGCCACCTCCTAGTTGGGAAATCCTTGGGAGATTTTTTTAGTGAAACTCGGAGAGGGCAGGGTTTAATGAGGGGAGAGACCTTAGCAAGGTGTAATGCCATCGAGGCTACACTCTGTTCTCCCTCCCAATTGATCTGCAATGTGGAGATCCAGTGTGGTTCCTCGGGATGTGCAGATACTACTTGGAAGCTGGTAACCCTATAATTGACCCAAATGGAATCCATGCCTCAATGACGCGGCTGGCCTCCACTCGGGCCAGGGCCTTTACAGCTCTGGCCCCTGCCTGGTGGAACGCTCTCCCTCCAGCTGTCCGGGCCCTGCAGGATCTTGGAGAGTTCCACAGGGCCTGTAAGACTGAGTTGTTCCACAGGGCTTTTGGGGAGGCCAGCCACTGAGGGTGCCCCCTCCCCCCTGGTCCATATGGATCCCTAACACCATCGGGACCCACTGTCTTTTCTTGGGAGGGTTTAAGCAAGGGTTTCGTGGGACGCTGTGTTAGGAAATAATTGTTGTTTTTAACTGTATTTATGATAGCAATATTGTGATGGTTTTATATATGACGTTTTTATGTTGTGCACTGCCCTGAGCCCTTCGGGGATAGGGCGGTATATCAAATTAACAACAACAACAACAACGATGCCCTGCGAACAGTGACTTAGGGAGCTGGGGATGCTGAGTCTGGAAAAGTGGAGGTTAAGGGAGGACATGATAGCCATGTTTAAATATTTGAAGGGCTGTCTCATTGAAGACAGAGCAAGCTTGTTTTCTTCTGCCTCAGAGACTAGGACCTGGAATAATGGGGTCAAGGTGCAGGAAAAGAGATTCCACCTAAACATTAGGAAGAACTTTCTGACGGTCAGGGCTGTTCGACAGTGGAATGCACTGCCTTGGAGATTGGTGGAGTCTCCTTCTTTGGAGGTTTTTAAACAGAGGCTGGATGATCATATGTCAGGAGTGCTTTGCAGGAGAGAAAGGGGGGATATAAATCCAAACAACTCCTCCTCCTCCTCCTCCTCCTCCTCCTCCTCCATCCCTTCCTCCTCCTCCTCCTCCTCCTCCTCCTCCTTCTTCTTCTTCTTCTTCTTCTTGATTGTGTGTTCCCGCAGGGCAGGAGGTTGGACTTGATAGCCCTGGTGGTCTCTTCTAACTCTATGATTCTATAACAGTGATGGCGAACCTTTTCGAGACCGAGTGCCCAGATTGCAACCCAGAACCCACTTATTTATCGCAAAGTGCCAACACGGCAATTTAACCTGAATAACCCCCTCGAGCAGGGGCCAGCCTGCTGTAGCCTCCAGCAAGTCCCACATGCGCCGCTCTGCGCCTCTCTAGCATCTCTGCCCCCTCTCCTCCCAGGCAGCAGCCACCTGGAGCATAGGCACCAGGCCCGCCAGCTGTAACGTAAAAGGGACACCACCCTGACTGGGGAACACAGACACTGACAGAAAGAAACACTGGAACAGATTTTAAATGAACAAAACTGAAAATGTTTATTTATGGCTTGACAGAGAGGCTTCTCAGGTGATTTGAGAGGTTTCAAAAGCTTGTCGGTTACAGAAAGAAAAACTTATTTCTTGAGATGTTACCTCACAGACACTAGATGGTCTCTGTTCCACACACCCCTTTCTCGTTCATATACCCCAAGTCTAAGTCTGGTAGGACTGGCACACACTAGCCACCTACCCTATCAGTCCCCTACTCGGGCCTAAAAA
The DNA here is from genome assembly GCF_021028975.2 of Sphaerodactylus townsendi. Lineage (NCBI taxonomy): Eukaryota > Metazoa > Chordata > Lepidosauria > Squamata > Sphaerodactylidae > Sphaerodactylus > Sphaerodactylus townsendi. The sequence goes on along the minus strand of NC_059425.1, from coordinate 13,406,861 downwards.
TGCCCCCTTTAGGACTGGACTTCTGGTGACTGGGTTTTAGAACAGAGGGACGGACAGACTATGTCTGGGCAGGCTAGCTGCCATGCACCTGAGCGGCGGTTCACACTCCACCAAGACTCAGGGCCTTCCACACACTCCCTCAAGCTTCCTCCGCTTGCGTCAGAATCCTTCTCTTGTCTGAGCTGACAGACTGCCCATCTCTGCTCCTGCTCTCTGACAGACTCCGATCAGCCCTGCCTTCACTCTCCGTGCTGTAAGCATACTAGCTCCCCCTAGCTTTTGCCAAACGTTATTGGACCTTTTCCACCTCAAACAGGTGGGTTCTCTACTTGTGGAGCCTTTTTCTCTTTTTCTGGCTGTTGCTAAGGCCTTCTCCCTTTGGCCTGCTGTACGCCAGCCCTTCAGGGTGGGGCAAGTTCGTTACACCAGCCAAGTCCATCCTGCTCGCTGAGGTGCACACACATCAAGTCTAGCGTCCCAGGTCAGCCTAGATGTGTGTGGGGGGGGATTTCTCCCCCACATGATGAACTCTGTGCGCGCGTGCCCACAGAGAGGCCTCTGAGTGCCACCTCTGGTACCCGTGCCATAGGTTCGCCACCACTGTTCTATAACTACATTATGTTTCCCCACCCCCCACCCCCACATGTGAATGTTTTTGTGTGCATGACAATTTGCATGACACATGCATGGTTTCAAATGGTGCCCGTACTGTGCAGTGTGGATGCATGAATTCTGCCTGCAGCTCCGGATTCCAGCCAGGCCGGCTTGTGCTAGGAGCCCCCTGAGCCCAGCCGTGGGACTCGGGTGAAGGCAGGAATGTTGCGCCCTTGACAGTAAATCCCTTGCCAAGAACCAGGAAAACAATCAAACAAGGAGAGAGGGTAAGGAGGCTGGCATCAGCAAAGGCCCAGCGCTGTTCCCGGACACAATTGCCCCTTTGTCCTGCTGGCCTCTTGGGACTGGGGGGCAGGCATTATCTCAGCACTGTCCAGCAACGGGCCCGGGACGCCGAGGCCGAAGTATTAAAGAGCAATTATTTAACACGTTTTGACAATCTCTCCAAGGAGAGGACGGAGACAAGCTGGGCTTTGTTATGGAGGCGAAGCCCTGAGCGCAGCTCTGCATAGCAGCTATGGGAGGGATAGGTGGGCGAGACGTAGGACCTGGCATGGACAGCCAAGGGACAGGAATATCTGGGGATTTTTAAATTTATTTTATTTATTGTTGATTTTATATACTGCCCCTCCCCCGAAGGGCTCTGGGCAGTGTACAACATAACATACAACAACAAAACCAGTGGAGCACATAAACAAATTACACCCCATTACTCCATATGCCCCATATGCCCCTACTCGCCCTCTGTGTTCGGCAGAGGCAAATTTACTGTTGGTCCCCGGCCCCTCTGTGATGCGGCTGGCCTCCACGCGGGCCAGGACCTTTACGGCCCTGGCCCCAGCCTGGTGGAACACTCTTCCACCAGCTGCCCGGGCCCTGTGGGATCTTGGTGAGTTCCGCAGGGCCTGCAAGACGGAGTTGTTCCGCCGGGCCTTTGGAGCAACCAGCCGCTGAGTATGGCGCCCCTGTTTGATTACATCAAGATTACATCCTCCTATGGAGGAGTCCGGTCACTCCCTAGGGGCGGGTTTTAAAGGAAAGGATTTACCGGGTGCCTTTTATTATGATATCACCGCTGTTTTAATGTAATTTAGTATATTTTAATGTTGGAGCTTAATGGGTCATTGTTGTTTTAATTGTATGGTTTGCCTTCTTATTTGCTTGTATTAAATTGTTGTGCACCGCCCGGAGCCCCTTGGGGATGGGGCGGTATAGAAATCGAAATAATATGAATGAATGAATGAATGAATGAATGAATGAATGAATGAATGAATGATATGGGCCCCAAGGTCTTAATGCTAAAATCTCTTTAAAATGCAGCAATCGAGACAAATTTGATGGCGTTGCGCAATTTAAAACCCACGTGAAAACCCTCCCCAAAAAGAGAGGGGGAACGGTGGTCCTGGTGATGTTAGCAGGACCCCAGATGTAGAGGGGAACAGAAGGGGGGCGCAGTTAGTGGCTGGCCCCATCAAAGGTCCCGGTGGAACAACTCAGTCTTGCAGGCCCTGCGGAACTCACCAAGATCCTGCAGGGCCCAGACAGATGGTGGAAGAGTGTTCCACCAGGCAGGGGCCAGGGCCGTGAAGGCCCTGGCCCGAGTGGAGGCCAGCCGCATCATCGAGGGGCCGGGGACTACCAGCAAATTGGCCTCTGCCAAATGCAGAGGTCAAGTAGGGACATATGGGGTAAGGCGGTCCCGGAGGTACGAAGGTCCCAGGCTGCGTAAGGCCTTAAAGGTCAACACCCTGGTGCCGGCACAGGATTTGGGAGGCGCAAGCTGCAGTCCAGAGTAGCCGGTTCTAACTTGGGACATTTGGGTGCAACTTGTGGGGACGACAGAGTTTGGCAGTTCAGGAGGGATGGAGAGAGTCTCCAGAGCCAATGTGATGTGGAGGTTAGAGTATCGCCTTCATATCTGGGAGACCCGGATTCGAATCCCCTCTCTGCCAAGGAAAGTCACTGGGGGACCTTGGGCCAGCAGGCTATCTTATTCTAATCTACCTCATAGGGTTGTTGTGAGGATAAAATGGAGGAGAGGAGAATGATGGAACTCGCTTCCGTAATTCCAGTGGGGGGAAACGCAGGGTTGTCTCTCGGTTTATTAAATACCGTCATAGACCAGCACAATAAAATTCGGAACAAAGTCGCTGAGGCCTCTTCCACACGTGCAGAATAATACACTTTCAGTTAACTTTCAATGCACTTGATTTTACTGTGCGGAATAGCAAAATCCACTTGCAAACAATTGTGAAAGTGGATTGAAAGTGCATTATTCTGCACGTGCGGAACGGGCCTGAGCAGCAACAATTCAAGAAGAACCCCTTTAGTTAGTACGTTTACCAACCAAAGCCTTCTGCATGTTATAAACACTGTAACAAAACTTTGCTACTGTGTGCGAAACTGTGTCATCCCTATCAGCCAGCAAATAGTTTATCACAAAGTCATGAAGAGGTCAAAGGTGGCCAAAAGGTCTGTACCAGGGGTCTGCAACCTGCGGCTCTCCGGATGTTCATGGACCACAAATCCCATCAGTCCCTGCCGGCATGGCCACCTGAAGATGGGGCCACAGAGGAGACAGGGTTGTTGCCGGAGATGCCTATCAGAGATGCTTTGGCAGGACAATTTAAAAGCCTGCCCCTGGGATGCCAGGGGGAGAAGAAAGAAACTGCTGCTCCTACACCAGCCTGGTGTATTAGTTAAGAGCAGGTGCAGTCCAATCTGGAGAACCGGGTTTGATTCCCCGCTCTGCCACTTGAGCTGTGGAGGCTTCTCTGGGGAACCAGATTAGCTTGTGCACTGCAACACATGCCAGCTGGATGACCTTGGACTAGTCACAGTTCTTCGGCGCTCTCTCAGCCCCACCCACCTCCCAGGGTGTTTGTTGTGTGTGTGCAGGGGAGGAGATTGTAAGGCCCTTTGAGTCTTTTTACAGGAGAAAAAGGGGGGATATGAATCCAACTCTTCTTCGTCGTCGTTTTTTTCTTCTTCCTCCTGCTCCTTGGCAAAGCTGGAATGTTGGAGTGGGTCAAATTCAGTGTTTGGCCGGACCCCGTTTTCTGTAGATATGCCTTGTTCATGTTTCTTGCCCCGCGAGGATCAGTTTTCTACATCCCATTGTATTTTTTCACACAACGGGCTTTATTGCTGATAAATAAACAAGGGGGGTTGGTTCCTCGGCTCTTCCTCGGGATAGCGCTTTGCTGCACACATTCCTCTGCCCACTGCAATGGTCAGCCGTGAACAGAGTCTGCCTGCCCATTAGGTAGTGCTGGAATTACAAGTCTCCTCCAGATGACAGATACTGGTTTCTCTGGGTGAAATGGCCATCTGGGGGTGGGGGTGGGGGTGGGGGCATCACATCCCGCCCTCCAAGCTGCCTCCCCAAACTCTGCCCTCCCCAGGTTATAACACAGATTTCTCAAGCTGGAATCGGCAACCCTAAATTTATAATTATTTGTAGCCTGGCTGCGTGGCGGTTCTATCCGGATCAGACTATTTCAGTCAGGGGGCCACAGATCTGGCTCCACGAACGGTGGTGTTTCACTCACTTACTCACTCACACATATACACACACACACACACCTGCCATGCACAGTAACTGCTGAGTCAGCAGGCCCCTACCTGGTGGAACGAGCTCCCAACTGAGATCAAGGGGTGGGGGACATTTGTGAGTTCCACAGGGCCTGGAAAACCGAGCACTTCCGCAGGGCCTGGAAGACCAAGTTCTGCAGGGCCTGGAAGACCAAGCACTTCCTGGAAGACCGAGCACTTCCGCAGGGCCTGGAAGACCGAGTTCTGCAGGGCCTGGAAGACCGAGCACTTCCTGGAAGACCGAGCACTTCCGCAGGGCCTGGAAGACCAAGTTCTGCAGGGCCTGGAAGACCATCCTGCTACTTCCCTCGGAGGAGCCGGAAGGAGCACTTCCACTTGGGGGCCTGGAAGACCAAGTTCTGCAGGGCCTGGAAGACCGAGCACTTCCTGGAAGACCGAGCACTTCCGCAGGGCCTGGAAGACCGAGTTCCGCAGGGCCTGGAAGACCGAGCACTTCCTGGAAGACCGAGCACTTATATCAGAACATTGTGACCTCCCTTGAATGCCTTATTATTATGGGGTTTTATCACCATCTTTTATTGTTTTAGAGTTTTTGCTGTTTAAAGTTTTCATAGATGTGTTGTCTTGTTGTTTTAATTGTTTTGTATGAGGTTTGCTGCCCTGAGCCCTATCGGGAAGGCCGGGGTATAAATAAAATAAATGAAATACCTGCTGTTCATGGAATGGAGGATCAATCCTGTGATAATTTCGTGGCTGTAACATTTCTTGACTCTGTTTTGGGTTAACTGTGTTCCCTCCTTGCCCTTCCAGGTATGTGGCCACCCCAATCGCTGGTCTCCTGAACATCAAGGACAAAGTACGATTAAAAGCCGCCCCGAATCCCGTGTTAGAAATCTTTTACTCCTCTTCTTCCAAACATCCCAAACAGGTAACGTGACTAAGCGCGTTGGAGGGTTGGATCTGCCCTTGGGGCCTGTGCGGCATTGTTTGTCTCTGAGAGAGGCCGCTGTTTCCCCTGACTTCCATTCACCAACCTCTCCCAACTCTCGCCAGGCCGAAGTCGAGACCCTTTCCAAGAAATGTGGCTGCACCGCACGGCAGGTGGAGCGGTGGTTTCGCCGGCGGCGCAACCAGGACCGTCCCAGTCTGCTCAAGAAGTTCCGAGAGGCCAGGTAAATGAGAGCCCGGCGGCGTTAGGGGGCTGGAGCAGAGATCTGGATCCAAATCCCAATACGGTCATGGAGCTCAGTGGGCAGCGTTTGGCCCAGATGTTGTAGTTGGCCATGCCCACCACGTAGGGTTGTTGTGAGGAGGAAGGGGGGCCCATGAAAGCCACCTGGTGCTTGGAAGGAAGGGCAGAACATTGTGGGGTTTGATAGAGAAAAGCACTTGGTTTCCACCCAATTGCTGTTCCTTCGACTGTTGTCATAAGCAGAGGTGCACAATCAAGTAAAATAAGCCAGGTAGGTGGCTCTGAATACCCTACATCACAGCCGCCCCCAAATACTTGGTTAGCTGTGCAGAAACTCTGTTTTCTGCCTCTCTTAACAACCAAGGAATGTCCTCATCTAGGGATTCTGGGACAACTCCAAGTAGCTTTAATCTTAAATCTGAACGCGCAGGACAATTTAAAATTACACGGTTGATAGAATCTATTCGATCTGAACCGCAAATACTCGATCGGCCAGAGAATGGTGTCTCTTGGTACCTTCCTGTTAAAACCAACGGTGCTCACACGAATGCCCGTCTATACCTGGTTACACTCAGCGGGAAAAAAGTATCTTGGGATTTTAATTGGAGGGGAAACGCCAGCTGTAAAAATAGAACACCCTCCAGGGATTGCACTTCTGCAGTCTGAATCCTTCGGATGACGTTCTATCAAATGGCTCAGTTTGGGTTTTTCCCAGCGCAGCCTCCTTTTCATTTTGTTGCATTCAAATAGAACTATTTGCTCTCTGCCATCTGGATTCGTCACGGTCACTTCTAACTAGGCCCAGAAGACCTTTTTCCCGATTAGATTTGAACATTTTTGGTGGTTAAATTAAATACTCTCCGTCACGCTTTATCCCCCAAAAGACATTTCTGCGTGCAAAACTACATCGGTAGCACATTTTGGGGGTCCCAGAATACAGCGTAAAAAGCTCAACGAAGGGCAGTCAAAGAATTGATCCTAATAGCTGTTGTGAACAATAAGTGTCTAGAATAGGGTGTTAAACATACAACCTCTTCCTCACTACCAATCTGGTTTGGTGAGCCCTTGTCCAGCCAGGTCGGGGTGGGGGTGTGACTCAGCTGGTTCATGGCAACCAGCCCACCCAACGGTGGGCTCACCAGTCCAGGCACCCCTGAAGCCATTTTGGGGCCAGCCAAAACAGCCACCCCCATCCCCTGAGCCTGCCCAAATTACATTTATGTCATATCCACCTCTCTAATCTGGAGAATCGGGTTTGATTCCCCACTCTGCCACTTGAGCTGTGGAGGTTTATCTGGTGAACCAGATTAGCTTGTGCACTCCCACACAGGCCAGCTGGGTGAGCTTGGGCTAGTCAACAGTTCTTTGGAGCTCTCTCAGCCCCACCCACCTCGCAGGGTGTTTGTTGTTGGGGAGGGGGGGAAAGGAAAGGAGTTTGTAAGCCCCTTTGAGTCTTCTTACAGGAGAGAAAGGAGGGGGGATATAAATCCAAACTCTTCTTCTTCTTCTTCAAAACAAATGAATTTGACACCCCTGGTTTAGAAGCCTCAGCACCGAAGGCATGAAAAGCAGATTGTTAGTGGGAGGTGGTCCTTCTCTCCCTCCCCTTGCCCTTATACAACACTAAGTTACTCTCCCATCCCTACAAGTTACAACAGCAGCTTTAGATGTGGGCTGGGAAATTTGGCTAACCTTTTGCCAGGTCTACATCTCCCTCTGCTAGGTTCTCTTGGGGGTTAGCAGCATTTCTTCTAGCCTGTGATAGCAGAATTGGGGTCTGGACCACTAGACGATAGGTGGCGGGTCACAGAACTGAAGAATGCTCCTCCCTACACACCCACGCAGATAATGCACTTTCAATCCACTTTCACAATTGTTTGCAAATGCATTTTTGCTATTCCACACAGTAAAATCCAGCTGCCAAGTGGATTGAAAGTGCATTGTTCTGGGGTAAGTCTCTCCCTGCATGCTGAAAGTTAGGTTATCAGGGGAGGCTCTGGCCTTGATATGCTAGGTTTCTGTTGTGAGTGATTTTAAAAAAACAAAGTATTTTATCCTTTTAAAGTGCAGGGGTTGAGAGGGAAATCCCAGGGAGGCCCATAAGAAGTGTGTTCAGTTTCTAAATGATGTTCAAGGTTTTAAAATTCATATTTAGTATTTCTCCCCCCCCCCCCGCCCCCCGTGGTTTTCATCTGTTCAGGAAAAAATTCCCTGTGCTTCCTTTTTCAGTTGGAGATTCACCTTTTACCTTCTTGCTTTCATTGCTGGCATGTGTGTTCTTGTAGATGTAAGTACAACTGTGTTTTTTTCTATTCACCCTCCCCCTTTAAATCCCCTTTTGAAAACTTCTGAATCATCTTCTGCTATGTCTTCCTAACTCATTCTTGGCTTCTCTCTTTGCCCTCCTGCTCTTACAGAAACCTTGGTTTTATGACTTGCAGAAAGTTTGGGAAGGTTACCCCTCTCAGGTAAGTCACTCGAATATCTCAAGATGCAGGGGCGTACCGCCGAGGGGGACATATGAGGTCAAATGTCCCCGGGCTGCAGCCATTTAGTCACGTGGGGGGTGGAAAATCTCACCCAGCACCTCTCCTCCTTCCCCCCAGTGATGGTGACCTGGCGCAAAAAAATTGTTTGGTCATGGTTGGGGGGCAGAAAGCTCAGGTTTTGCGCCAGTCTACATTTTCCCTAAATACGCCTCTGTCAAGATGCAAACGCTCACGCAGAAGCCCCCCTATGGGCACCCTGTTAGCAATACGCTGGACTAAAGGCAGAACTGAATCCAAATTTCCACTTCAGTGGCACAAGGCTGCCTGGTGTGGATCTGTCTGAGTCTCTGACCTGGCCTGACTTCTTTTTGCTGAAGTCTGACTGGCGTTATCACCCCCTTACAGACACTCAAGCCTGATAATGAGGAATGAGCGTTCATGTTTATGGAAAGAGAGGAAAGCCAGGATTTTTTTAAACATGAGAGGTGGTTGACAGTAAGAACATAAGAACATAAGAACGAGCCTGCTGGATCAGACCAGAGTCCATCAAGTCCAGCTCTCTGCTACTCGCAGTGGCCCACCAGGTGCCTTTGGGAGCTCACGTGCAGGAGGTGAAAGCAATGGCCTTCTGCTGCTGCTGCTGCTCCCGAGCACCTGGTCTGTTAAGGCATTTACAATCTCAGATCAAGGAGGATCAAGATTGGTAGCCATAGATCAGGGGTAGGGAACCTGCGGCTCTCCAGATGTTCAGGAACTACAATTCCCATCAGCCTCTGTCAGCATGGCCAATTTGCCATGCTGGTAGGGGCTGATGGGAATTGTAGTTCCTGAACATCTGGAGAGCCGCAGGTTCCCTACCCCTGCCATAGATCGACTTCTCCTCCATAAATCTGTCCAAGCCCCTTTTAAAGCTATTCAGGTTAGTGGCCATCACCACCTCCTGTGGCAGCATATTCCAAACACCAATCACACATTGCGTGAAGAAGTGTTTCCTTTTATTAGTCCTAATTCTTCCCCCCAGCATTTTCAATGAATGCCCCCTGGTTCTAGTATTGTGAGAAAGAGAGAAAAATTTCTCTCTGTCAACATTTTCTACCCCATGCATAATTTTATAGATTTCACTCATATCCCCCTCAGCCGTCTCCTCTCCAAACTAAAGAGCCCCAAACGCTGCAGCCTCTCCTCATAAGGAAGGTGCTCCAATCCTTCAATCATCCTCGTTGCCCTTCTCTGCACTTTTTCTATCTCTTCGATATCCTTTTTGAGATGTGGCGACCAGAACTGAACACAGTACTCCTCGTGCGGCCGCACCACGGCTTTATATAAGGGCATGACAATCCTTGCAGTTTTATTATCAACTCCTTTCCTAATGATCCCCAGCATAGAGTTTGCCTTTTTCACAGCTGCCCTGCATTGAGTTGACATTCCCATGGAACTATCAACTAAGACGCCCAAATCCCTTTCCTGGTCTGTGACTGATAGCAGGGGCTGATGGGAATTGTAGTCCAGGAACATCTGAAGCGCCAGATTCGAGCACCTAGAAATTAAGAGAAGCAGACTCCAATCTGTAGAACGGGCTTTAATTCCACATTCCCTCCACACGAGCGGCAAACTCTGATCTGGACAGCCAGGTTTGATTCCCCACTCTTCCACATGCCCAGGGGACTCTAATCTGGAGGACCGGGTTTGTTTCCCCACTCCTCCACATGAAGCCTGCTGGGTGACCTTGGGCTAGTTTCCGTTCTCTCAGCCCCACCTGCCTCACAAGGTGCCTGTTTTGAGGAGGGGAGGCGATTATCAGCTGCTTTGAGATGCCGTAAAAGTTGGGTATAAAAAAACCCGACTCTTCTTCTTTTTCCAGAACCTCCTCCCTTCCCAGTACTGGTACTATGTCCTCGAGCTGTCCTTCTACTGGTCCCTACTTTTCAGTGTTGCTTCAGATGTGAAGCGGAAGGTAGGTTTGTTTAGAGATGAATTTGGGGTACGCCGAACACTGGGCACCGAGGTGCCCTCTTGATCCTGGATTTGTTTAGGAGTGAATTTGGGGTATTAGAGAATATCCCACAAAATGAGCGTTGCTGTCGTTTCTGTCCTGATACAACTGATTCACTTTCTCATATTCTGCTTCACTGTTCAAAATACAACAACATCAGAACTGATTTGAGAACTGTATTACCAACAGGATTTATGCTCCTGTCTGATAAGATAAAAATGGCTAAGCTTCTAAGTAACTCTAATGCTGAAATCTCTGAAGCTGTTGCTACATTTTTACTCTGTGTACTGCAAGTTGTGCAATAGTGATCTTTTAATTGTATTTGGAATTTATGACACACACCGGTTTTATGCCTAATAAAGGATTTGGATTTGGGGTACGCTCAACTCTGGGCACCAGGATGCCCACTAGACAGGGGTGTACTGCCCATGGGGAGAGGGGTGTGGGTGAAATGACCCCGGGCACAAAATTGCCCCCACCTCCTTCCTCCCCTGCGATGACCCGACTCGGAAGAGCTGGGTCAGTGGTGGGGGGGGGGAGGTGCCTAAAGACAGAGCCGACCTGCTGCCAGGACCCAACCTGCTGCCGTGGCGCCTGTCCAAGCGGCCTCCTTCCCTCCTCAGGCTCTCTGAGGTGGGGGCAGCTTGGACGGTTGCCATGGCAGCAGGCCAGCCCATGAGCCCGCCTGCTGCTGCAGTGCCTGTCTGAACCACCCCTGTGTCCTGCCCCCGAGAGCAGAGTGGTGGTGCCTGGAGCAGGTGTTGTCCCCGGGCGCCATTTCCCCCCCGATACTCCCTGCCACTTGATCCACGCTTGTTCGCAGTTGGGTCCTGCCTGTCTTTCCCAGGAACAGCAGCACTTTGGTACGGGGGCGGAGTCTTTCCCCCTTTGCAAGGGGGGTAAGCAGCTCACCCCACAGAGGAAAAGCGTTGCTCTTCAGGGGAATGAATGGCACTCTGGCTTCCAGTCCTGCCGTTTTAAGCAGAGCTCCTCAATTGGCATCAGGTTTCGCTGTGTGCAATCGGAGCCTGACGGCAATCAGATCTGGAACACAGACCGGTTTTGAGTGTTTGTTTTTTTGCTCAACGAGGCCCAAGTTTGCTTTATGGTCAGCTTTGAACAGAGAGCTTTTTGATTGTGGCCGGTGAGGGCATTTGGGGTAACAGTCCAGCATTCACTAACACTCGACCACAATTATTCTCCCTGTTCGATTTCAAGTCATTTTTGTAATGATTTGATTCTTCTTTGTATAATACTTAGCCCCACGCAGGATTGGACTGTCTTTTTTGAAAATAAATGAATATCTAAATAATAGTTACTGGTGTAGTGGTTACGAGCAGGCTCACTCTAATCTGGAGAACCGGGCTTGATTCCCCGCCCTGCCACTTGAGCTGTGGAAACTTCTCTGGGGAACCAGATTAGCTTGTGCAGTCCAACACATGGGTGACTTTGGGATAGTCACAGCTCTTTGGAGCTCTCTCAGCCCCACCCACCTCACAGGGTGATTGTTGTGGCGGGGGGGGGGAGGGAAAGGAGATTGTAAGCCTCTTTGAGTCTCTTTTCAGGAGAGAAAGGGGGGGATATAAATCCAGACTCTTCTTCTCTTCTTTTGTTCGAGGGGAGGGTGGAAACGGGACACACCAGCAGAGTCGAGTTAGGCATTTTCCAAATTGTTGACATGCCCAGCCCAAAAGTTCACCATCATGGGTTTAGGTTTTCTGATTTTTATTTTGTATTATGGATCTGTGCTGTTTTATCTTTTGAGTGTTACAGTGATGGTGTCCTTCCAGCTGCCACAGGGGGGCGCCACTGCCGTTTTAAAGTAATTAAAAAATGCATGGGCCTGATCCTGGCCACTGAGCGTCCTTGCTTGTCGTATCAAGCTCAGGGAGAGGGGAAGATGCAGCCGCTTTGGCAGGACAGGATGCAAGTACCTCAGACCTGATACCTACGGGACCGTCTCACCCCTTACGTCCCGAGTCGTGCCCTCCGCTCTGCAGAGGCGAATCTACTGGTGGTCCCCGGCCCCTCCATAATGCGGCTGGCCTCCATGCGGCTGGCCTCCCCTCCATAATGCAGCTGGCCTCCACACGGGCCAGGGCGTTTACGGCCCTGGCCCCTGCCTGGTGGAACGCCCTTCCTCCAGCTGTCCGGGCCCTGCGGGACCTTGGAGAGTTCCGCAGGGCCTGCAAAACGGTGCTGTTCCACCGGGCTTTTGAGGGGGCCAGCTGCTGAGCCCGCCCCTCGTGTCGTCCTGCACACTGGCTATCTATTGGACCATCTGCCAATCCCCTCCCTTCCCAGGGTTTGATCACTGGGGTTGGGTGCCAGACGTCTTCTATTATTAATCAAATTATTTATTGAAGGCTACTACTGCTGCCGTAGTTTTATAGTTTTAAGGCCTTGTATTTTAACTGGGGTTATTCGATTTGTCTTATTGTATTGTTTGTTGTGCACCGTCCTGAGCCCTTTGGGGGTAGGGCAGTTTACCAAATCGAATAAATAATAATAATAATGATGATGATGATGATGATGATGATGATGATGATGATGATGATGATGATGATGATGATGATGATGATGATGATGATGATGATGATCAGCATCAGCATCAGCATCAGCATCAGCATCAGCATCATCGTCATCCGGATTGGGCTCTTGTGACATTTTGAAATGTTGTTCCAAACGGCAGTGGCATCCTCACGGTGGTAACGAGAGCGCCATTGCGTCACACGCGGCTCTTTGTCTTCCGTTGGTGTCTGACACAGCACAGAGAACGATGAGAAGCAATACGGAAATGATAATCTCGTTTGGCAAAAAGATGGGAGCGATGCACCTCCTTTTGTGGGCGTGATTCGGCTTTTCAGATAGGTAGAAAGGAACGAGAGCAGCGCACGGCGTCTCAGGACTGGCCTCCCTTTGATGAAAGGTGATCTTTGTTTCCCGTAGGATTTCACAGAGCAAATCATCCATCACGTGGCAACCATCGTCTTGATTACCTTCTCCTGGTTCACAAATTACATTCGGGCCGGGACTCTGGTTATGGCCTTGCACGATTCCTCGGATCACCTGCTAGAGGTGAGGGACTCTTCCCCCCCCCCTCCCCAAATCCCTATCTGGTCCTCATGTCATCATCAGTTGCAAAGACGAGAATTCCAGTGCTTGAACTGGGAAGGTGAATTTCTCATCCCAGCACCTTTCTGAACCGGCCCCGGTGTAATACAGTGAAACCATTTCCTTGCATATATGGGGATAAGAATTTGGGGCAGTCACAGTTGGGGGGGCATCCTAAAAATTCAGGGTTGGCTCCTTCTCTTTGGGCTTGCTGTAGCTCTCTGTGCTGTTCCCAAACCTGAGAGCCAGCGTGGTGTGGTGGTGAAGAACAGGTGGATTCTAATCTGGAGAACTGGGTTTGATTCCCCACTCCTCCACCTGAATGGCTGAGACTTATCTGGTGAACCAGATGTGTTTCTGTGCTCCGACATTCCTCTTTGGGCCGTTGACAGTTCTCTCTGAACTTTTTCAGCCCCACCTACCTCACAAGGGATCTGTTGTGGGGAGAGGAAGGGAAAGGAGTTTGTAAGAAGAAGAAGAGTTTGGATTTATATCCCCCCTTTCTCTCCTGTAGGAGACTCAAGGTAACTTACAAGCGCCTTCCTCTCCCCACACCTTGTGAGGTGGGTGGGACTGAGAGAGCTCCGGAAAGCTGTGACTAGCCCAAGGTCACCCAGCTGGCGTGTGTGGGAGTGCACAGGCTAATCTGAATTCCCCAGATAAGCCTCCACAGCTCAGGCAGCAGAGCTGGGAATCAAACCTGGTTCCTCCAGATCAGAGTGCACCTGCTCTTAGCCACTGCTCTTAGCCACTACGCCACTGCTGCTCCCTGAGTCTCCTTACAGGAGAGAAAGATGGGATATAAATCCAAACTTCTTCTTGCAAGTACTGGTGGTCCCAAGCAAGGAATGCTCTAAACATGGATTGGTAATTCCATCCCCTCCTGTGACATTGACGGCTGAACCCCGGCTGAGCATTGCACCTTTGTTGAGATGCGCTGAGCTGTCTCTGGGGTATCTTCTGTACAAAACCGGCCCTGGCTTCTCGTCTGATTATTTTTATTGAGGGGGTTTGGGTCCTCCTCTTCTCCTTTCTCTTTGCAGTCTGCAAAGATGTTTAACTACGCCGGCTGGAAAGATACATGCAACAACCTTTTCATCGTGTTTTCTGTGGTCTTCTTCATTTCACGGCTCATCATCTTTCCCTTCTGGTGAGACATTCTCATTTGTGTGTGTGTGTTTGTGTGTGTGGTGGGGGGATAAGACCAGAGACGTATCTACGGAAAATGTAGCCTGGTACAAAATCTGTGTTTTCTGCCCCCCGCCTCCATATGGGCGGCTGCCCTCTCCCCGCCGCCCCACACGACCAAACAACTTTTTTGGCACAAGGTCATCAGGGAAGGGGGGGCGATTTTCCACCCCCCACGTGACTAAATTGCTGCAGCCCACGGACATTTGACCCCGCTTGTCCCACTGGGCGGGTACTCCCCGGGTAACACATTTGTAAGGGCCGGTGAAAACAGATTTGTCTCCCAAGTTTGCTTTGGAGGTTTGCTCCAGTTCATGAGCCTGTGTGGGGGAGGGGGCGGTCTAGAACCGGACAGACCTGCGTTTGGATCCCTGCTCTGCCATGACGATCAATGGCGGATTCATACTCGTTGAAGCTAGCCTACCTCGCAGTGTTGTTGTCAGGATACAGTGGAGGAAATGTGATATATGCCAGCGTGGAGGAAGGGTGGGATGAGAATGGATGGGCTGACACACACACCCCACACCCCCAACCAAGCATTGCTTCACTAAACCCTGCTTTGACTCCCAAAGCTCTTAAAAGCTCATACCCAGTCCAAATTGGCTACCCTCTGAAACGTGTCTTCTAAGAACCATAAAGAACATCTGGCCTCCGTGGGTACGCAAAGGGGGGAGGGAGGGGTTGAAGCCATCTGCAAGTTTTAGTATTTTATGTATTATTATATGTTTTAAATTGTTTTTATGACTGATGGACACCGCCCTGAGCCTTTGGGGGAGGGCAGTAAATAAATATGACAGACAGACAGACAGACAGACAGACAGACAGACAGACAGACCGTGTTCCTGGATCAGGCAAAGATGCATTTAAGCCTCATGATGGCCAAAAATTGAACATATGGAACAAAGCTGATCACTTGCCCGTCTGCCCTATTTGGGGCCGGGGTTGCAGCTGGGGAATAATTTCCACTTTCCCCTCTTTTTCGACCAGGATCCTGCGCTGCACCATCATCTACCCCCTGGACTTGTACCCGGCCTTCTTCGGCTACTATTTCTTCAACTCCATGATGATTGTCCTTCAGTGTCTGCACATGTTTTGGGCATACTACATCCTGCGGATGGCCCAGAAATTCATAACTGGAAAGGTAAGTTGGCTGGGTTTTGTTCATTTGTTTTTAAACTTCTGTTTCTCTGGAATAAAGGAAAGGGTGGGGGAACTTCAAATTCTTACGTCTCCCTGACCCCCCCCCCACCCCCGACCTGTCTTCAAGAAACAAACAGGAACTCCTAGTACAGGGGTCTGCAACCTGCGGCTCTCCAGATGTTCATGGGCTACAATTCCCATCAGCCCCTGCCAACATGGCTGATTGGCCATGCTGGCAGGGGCTGATGGGATTTGTCGTCCACGAACATCTGGAGAGCCGCAGGTTGCAGACCCCTGCCCTAGTAGAATTGGCGCTGTTTTGCATGTAATTCTGCTTAGGGGGGCATAGTGAGAGATGGGGGGTAGGGGCAGTTTTCCACATGTTTTTATGATTCTGTAATCCGAATTTTATTGCATAGTGTGGCGCCCATGGTATCCACAAGGTATTTTTAGGAAATGGGTGGGAAACTTGGCTTCTGATTGGCTGACAGATTAAAATAAAACTGTTTCAGTGGCAGCTGATATCCACAATGGTGGATTTATTCTCTCTTGCTCCTCTTCCCCTGGTGTATATTATAAATTATCCCCATTCTCTGTTGCGCTTCAGTTTCCTCTCCTGAGGCGGCCATTTTGTAATTGTGCCCACCACCCTCTGTCAGAATTCCCAAAGTACCCACAGGCTCAGGAAGGTCATGGACTCCCAGTTTATCGGGTGTCCCACCCTCTTGATTATATTGATAATCAATCAAATCAATCAAACCATAATGCTGGGACTCTTACCTCAGGCTTCTTTACTGTGCAGTGGGGCCGTAGAGGGGTCTCCTCATGTTTCCCCATTTACACATGAGGAGACACATCAGTGCCTGCTGAATTTTCCTGGGTCTCTGCTTTTCCTGGTCCTCTTAACTCCACCCATCAGCTCACTCTTAAAGGCACAGATCTCATCCCCACTCCCATGAAAGAGGCAAAGCCATTATCTGGACCACACTCTGCTGAAGAAGAGGATCATGTCCTAGAACTGACATTCTCCCCACACACACACACACACATCATACACTTCCTGCCACTGCTGCTGCGGGTGGAGAGAGAGGCTTGTTATTTTTATATATCTTGGTATTTTAATATGCGTGCATTAGATCTGTCCTTATTTTGATCGATCTAATGTGGTACAAATGCTTGAAGTTGAAATAAAGTTTTTAAAAGCCCTGCCGATTATTAGAGAGGGCGGAAGTAGAGCAGGGGAGGTGGGGTGGAGCTAAGAAGCCCAAAGTAAAGAATAACGCAGGGCCATTTCTTTTGTCTTCCTGTGAAGAAAGGGGAAAAGTCGCTCTTCGCCCACTCTCACAAACAGCGAAGGTTATGGGATCTGCCACACAGTGACTGTGGTGTGTGTGTGTATGTGTGTGTCTGCAACAAAAGCTCTGTCCCCCCAAAAATATCCCTTTAGCGCGGGGCAGAGCACCAGTGTACCTTAGCCTTAGACTCTGTAATCTGCCTTGTATTTCATTGAGAAAGACCGATTATAAATAAGGTTAATAATAATAATAACTGGAGCATTTAAACAGACCCAATAGCTAGCCGAAAGGCTACTGTGTCATAGAGAACATAAGAACATAAGAACTAGCCAGCTGGATCAGACCAGAGTCCATCTAGTCCAGCTCTCTGCTACTCGCAGTGGCCCACCAGGTGCCTTTGGGAGCTCACATGTAGGATGTGAAAGCAATGGCCTTCTGCGGCTGTTGCTCCCGATCACCTGGTCTGTTAAGGCATTTGCAATCTCAGATCAAGGAGGATCAAGATTGGTAGCCATAGATTGACTTCTCCTCCATAAATCTCCATAAATAAAGAAGAACGTAAAGCGAGAAAGTGAGAAGCATGCGCAGGGCAAGAGGAAGTGCTTTGGGGCAGGAAATTTTGCCCTGATGCACCTCCTCTCTCAGCGCGCTGCAAAGAAGAAGTGCATCAGGACAAGATTTCTTGCCCCGATGCACTTCTGTTCCCACTGTGCACCAGAGTGCCAGTTGGGTAAATTGGCCATTGTGTTCTTTGAGACTCGCTTTTGGATCTTTTGTGTTTTGTCACATGGATATATGCACGTAATATATTTGGTTGTTTTTTGTTAACACTTTGCAGACCTCTTAGCTTTGTAATTTCTTGCTTGCTTTCTTTTGTGACAGGACCTCTCTCTCCTTTCCTTTTGATTCCTAGAGTTATTCCCTTCTCACTTCTGTACAGTTCTAGGAATCATCAGGAACTCGGTATCCAAAACGTCCTGTAAATAGACGAGGCCTTGTTTTTCTTTTGGGTTTTGCTGTAGTATTTTGCTGTCTCCCCCTTCCCAAAACCCAAAATTCACGCCAGGCAACCTACTCAGCAGGAAGTTGAACAAGAAGGTCTTTTGGTCACTTCCCATTTTGTGATTTCTTTTTTTCTTTCTTAACTGTCACAGCAGATGGTGAAGGATGAACGTAGTGACCACGACGAGACCGATAACACCGAGGAAGAAGAGAAAGAGGAGGTGGGGGCTCCAGCAGGGGGCAGCACCAAAAATGGCCCCCTCACCAACGGGCACCCTGTCTTGAACAATAACCACCGGAAAGTCGACTGATTTCCCTAACCCACTCCGGTTCCAGCAGACCCGTCGTTTCACTGCAAGCTGAGGATTTTGAGACTGTACCGAAAACTTTCTGCCGAGGCGAACTTAATTCCACCGAGAGCGGAAGGGGGCCTTCCCATTTCCGGCGTTTGACCCCTTCCTAAATGTTGGTGGCTGCGCCGGTCTCATCATGCACCAAGGCAGGAAGGGGGTTGGAAGCTCCTGCTGTCTTGCGGTTCTCGAAAAGCTGTCCTACCGGCCTCTGTTTGTGGACAGGAGCGGCAACTGAAAAGTTGGCGTCTTGTGGGGTGGGGAGATGGACGGTCTCTTTCTCTGGCCCTCAGTCCTTCACCAAACTGCCTTAAAAGATTTGGGGGTGAAGATGAACCCCAAGACTGCTGCCTTTTGATTTTCCCCCCTTCCCCCCCAAAAAACCCCCTACAAATTCACTCATGACCCGAAAGGTCCACAGGAAGTGCTGTGTGATCACGCTGACCTCCCCCTACTACACCCTCTTCTTTCTAATTCTGCTTTCAGTAACCACCCCTTCAATGACACAACGTCTTCTTGCAAATCACCATCCTCACTGAAATTTCCTTTCCGTGCCAAACACTTGACACATTTTTAATAAGATGGGCTTCGGCTCTCTGACTTCCCTTCCTGCTGTTCCCCCAAGAATCCAGGCACAGGGGAAAGAACCTGAAAAACCTCACGGCGCACCTATGTAGGATTTTTTTGAAGGGGGGGGAGAGAAAAGTTTGGGATGCGCATCAGTTATCTGTCGCACCCAGGTCTTTATGCGGCAACTCTGCTCTGGACTCAGCTGGTTTAAGGAGGAGGGTGGGCATCAGGTTTACACAAGAGTAGGACCCTAATCCCCGCTTCCTGGCCCTAAAAAGAGGAAAAAAAAACACAAACTGGGGCTCAGCTAGAAAGATGGGCCCAAGCTCCCAGGAGCAGATGGCAAACTAACCTCTAGCCACAAAGGGCTTGTGTGTATGGAGGGGTACACTGTCTTCAGACCAAATTTTTTAAAAAGTTAAATATATTAAAAACCTAAATAAAACTAATAAACATCTGTTTAAGAAGAGCTACTTGGAAGTGTGTTGTTTTGGCTTTGCTATCCTTGCTGTTCCTTAGGGAAGGTTCAGGATTCGAATTCAGTAGCACTTAAGAGACCAACAAGATTAGTCCTAGAGCTTGCAGGCGTAATTGGCACTCCAGATGTTATGGACTACAATTCCCATCAGCCCCTGCTAGCATGGCCAATTAGCCATGCTGGCAGGGGCTGATGGGAATTGTAGTCCACAGCATCTGGAGTGCCAAAGGTTCGCCACCACTGTCCTAGAGTGTTGGCATTCTAGACTCGAAGTTCACTTCATCAAATACAAGCAGAAATGAAGATCTCTGATCTCTGGAATGGGAGGGATGTTGCAAAAAAAGGGATCGGGATACTATGAAGGTGATTATGTTTTGAATGGGATCTATGTACCCCGACCCCTGAAAACCTTATTGGTCTCTAAGCTGCTATGGATTCCAATCTTGGTTTTTTATTGCATACCAGGAATAGATAAAGGCTACCAAATTAAAAACTGCTGTATAGCAAAAATACATGTGCATTTATTCACATTAAAATCATCATATCGTGGCAGACGATCCATGATAGTCTGCCTTGCGTGTATAAAATCACAATGACTTAAATACAAAGACATCCTACGTCACACTTTATGACCTAAAACCAAACACGTTTTGGCCCACTGGCCTTCTTCAGTGATCAAAAGTGATAATACAATGTGTGTGCTACCCGATTACAAGTACAAATGAATCATTTAAATGACGGAGATCAACTATTAGATGGTTGTATACTATTGGCACCCAGGTCTTCAACATGAAACCAGTGTCCACTCAAAATGAATAATACAGTGTGCCAGTCATGCCAAATTCTGTAATGGCAGCATCCTTTAATACCTCTGTTCAAAAGGGTTTCTTTAAGTCAGGAACAATAAGTTTAGGTTGGAAAGTGTGACACGGGATCTTTTGTGTTAAGCCACTGAGATTTGCATGTGTTTTGCCCTCTTCAGAGCTCGCTACTGAAATTCATTCGGTCAGTTTTGGCCCAGCTCTCTAATCTGTCCAGGTCATTTTGAATTCTGACCCTGTCCTCTGAGGTATTAGTTACCCCTCCTAATTTGGTATCATCTGCAAATGTGATTAGCATGCCCTCTATTCCATCATCCAAGTTACTGATAAAAATATTAAATAGCACTGGGCCCAGGACAGAACTGTGTGGCACCCCACTAGTCACTTCTCTCCAGGATGAAGATGAGCCATCTGTCGACCAATTACAAATCCATCTAACAGTAGCATTGTCTAGCCCACATTTTACTTGCTTGCAAAAATATCTTTGAGGACTTTGTCAAAGGCCTTACTGAAATCAAGGTACGCCACATCCACAGCATTCCCTTTATCTAGTTTGTCACTCTATCAAAAAAAAAGAGAGATAGAGATAAGATTAGTCTGGCATGACCTGTTTTTGAGAAACCCCGTGTTGACTTTTAGTGATCACAGCATTCCCTTCTACGCGCTTACAGACTGTCTGTTTAATTATTGGCTCTAGAACTTTTCCTGGTATTGATGTCAGGCTGACTGGGCGGTACTTGTTTGGGTCCTCTTTTTCCCCCTTTTTGAAGATGAGGACAACATTAGCTCTCCTCCACTGGGACTTCTCCTGTTCTCAAGGAGTTCTCAAAGATTATAGCAAGTGGTTCTGAGATTACTTCTGCAAGTTCTTTTAATACCCTGGCCTACAGTTCATCAGGCCCTGGAGATTTGAATTCATTTAAAGTAACCAGGTGTTCTTGTACTACCTTTTTATTTCTTCTGTGCTGAATTTTCCATTTCCCCTGGTTGAGCACTGTTTTCCTTTGGGGAAAAGACCGAAACAAAGAAAGCGTTGAGTAGTTCTGCCTTTTCTCTGTTCGCATTTTGCCGTCTTCTCCACGCAGTGACCCTACCGTATCCTTTTTCTTCCCTTTGCTACGGACTTAGCCAAAAAAGCCTTTTAAAAAAATTGTTTTTAACCGCTCTGGAAAGCCTGAGCTCATTCTGCACTTCAGCTGTTCTGACTTTCTCCCTAAACATCCTGGCTTGAGTTTGTGTGAAACAAGTCCTGCAGCAAGACAGGCCGAACTTTAATAAAGAGCGACATTTTATTACATGAACAAAAAACAAGGAAAACATCAAAGCAACAACATAAACGGAGGCGCTTTTGCAACATGTGACATCGGTACAACCAACAGCAAAATGCAAACAAGAACTGTGGGTTCTGAAGAGGGGGGGAGGCATGGGGAAAGCGGATGAGAGCAAGGAAACCTCGTTCCTCTTTACAGCAAGCGCCCGCGGCATTCGATAGCTCCACAACAACACAGGAGCTCCTTCCCTTCCACGCTGCCCACTTCGTAGTTATAATCCCACGTGAGCTCCGACCCAGCTCGGATCCGCCTGCGGGAATGAAATAGGGAAATGGTGAGAGAGGTTGTGCCCGTGGCACAGTGGCTAGTTCACTAAGACCGCAGGGAAAGGCACCTCTTACAGTCCCACCAATTAAAGATACTTGTCTGGTGAGCTCACAAGGCAGGGCCTTTTGGGTGGCAGCCCCACAATTACGTAGCAAACTCCCAACAGAAGTGGGCCTGGCTGCCTCACTATCGATCTTTGGGAAACAGATGGGCATATTTATTTAGGACTGTAGAAGAAGAGAAGAGGAGTTTGGATATATTCCCAGCTTTCCTGTAGGAGACTCAAAGGGGCTTACAATCTCCCCACCACCACCACCACCACAAACACCCTGTGAGGTGAGTGGGGCTGAGAGAGCTCTGAAGAACTGTGACCAGCTGAAGGTCACCCAGCTGGTGTGTGTTGGAGCGCACAAGCTAATCTGGTTTACCAGATAAGCATCCACAGCTCAAGTGGCAGAGCGAGGAATCAAACCGTTTATTTGTATTCTTTCCATGTTGAGTATTTGTGTTCTTTTCCACACTGAGTCTCATTCTGCACATGCAGAATAATGCACTTTCAAACTGCTTTCAGTGCTCTTTGAAGCTGTGCGGAATGGCAAAATCCACTTGCAAACAGTTGTGAAAGTGGTTTGAAAACGCATTATTTTGCGTGTGCGGAAGGGGCCTGAGTTAAGGCACAGCAACATAACTGGGCCGATGCTGTTGATGATAATGATATTTGTACATGTTGTGATGGTTGTACGTTGCCCAAAGCCTGAGGATGGGGAAGGGAGGCCTATAAATCAGTTAAATAAATAAATCCCTCAATTGTGAGTGTGCGTGCATGCATGTGTGCGTGTGAGAAAAAAATAAGGGGGAAAACACAGTTGTCAAATAAATAAATAAATGTCTACAAGGTTTTTTCCACTGTCCCAGAAGGTCAGTCCAGAACCAATGGATTGAAGTTAAATCAACAAAAGTTAGACAGTTAAAGCAGTTCCTTAGTGGAGCAGGCTTCCTTGGGAGGGCGTTGGCTCTCTTTCTTTGGCAGGTTTTTAAGCAGAGGCTAGACCAGGGGTCTGCAACCTGCGGCTCGCCAGATGTTCGTGGACTACAATTCCCATCAGCCCCTGCCAGCACGGCCAATTGTAGTCCATGGACATCTGGAGAGCTGCAGGTTGCAGACCCCTGAACGGACATCTGACAGCAGATCAGGACATCTGTGAACTTCGGCAGATCAGGAGAGGGAGAGAAGGGGTGAGCCAGCACTCGCGTCTCGTGGCCCTTTCTGAAGTGCTCAGGGAAATGCCAATCTCTACCTTTGGGGTCAGGAAGGAATTTTCCACCAGGCCTGATCAAGCAGGGAATCCTGGAGGTTTTCTGCCTTCCCCTGGCCATACAGCAGGGGGCGCTGGAGGGGAGAGTTAGTTGTGAATGTCCTGCATTGTGCAGGGGTTGGAACAGATGGCTCTTGAGGTTGCTTCCAGGTCATACTTCGACGTTTCCGGCATTGATTATCCCACCTTTTAAGTTTTAATAGCAGCTGTCAAAAAAGGGAGAGGGGACGAAATCTTCTTTGACAGTGGCTAAAGATCAGGAAAATCCTTTGCAGCGACGTTACCGTGTTTCCCCGAATATAAGACAGTGTCTTATATTAATTTTTGCTCCCCAAAATGCGCTATGTCTTATTTTCAGGGGATGTCTTATTTGTCCGCTCCACAGCTGCATGCTCTGATGTTCTGTTCAACGGGCATTCTTCCAAAGAAAAACTTTGCTACGTCTTACTTTCGGGGATGCTTTATATTTAGCACTTCAGCAAAACCTCTACTACGTCTTATTCTCAGGGCATGTCTTATTTTCGGGAAAACAGGGTAGTAATACAAACAAAATAACACAAAATTTCAGAAAAGGGGCAGGAAATTTGGCCAAGGCTCGCAGGGCCAGAAATAACGTTCCCTTCCCCCAATACAATCCACACAAGAGTGAGAAGTGAAGAAGGCAGGCCAACAGCTCTTACTTGCTCGCGAAGAAAGCCACCCACGGGAAACGGAGATCATGCGTGTCCACGAAGACGTTCTGGACAAAGAGGTTAGGGCTGCAGCTATGCTGGAAAGCGAAGAAAAGAAGGGGAGGGGGAGGGAGGGAGAAGACAATATGATTTTCAGAAAGGCAGAAAACATACAAAAGAGGAACCAGAGATTCATGATCTCCTTGTGTAAGTTCACCACATACTTTCAGAAGCATTCTGGTGGGTGTGCTACAATGACTGAACTATTTATTTTTAGGATGTTGTGGGTTTTCCAGGTTGTATGGCCGTGTTCCAGTATACAATGCAGAAAACCCACAACATCTTGGCTATTCAGGTTGTGAAAGCCTTCGACAATATATTTATTTTATTAGATTTATACCCCACCCATTCCCGGCCAAGGCCGGGCTTAGGGTGGCTTACAACAAAGTTAGACGCGCAAGCGATCTCTGAAAACAAATCCACATTTAAAACCTCGCGTTTACAATGGCGCACTGATCAGCATAATTTAGCCTAAAAATCCCTTCCATCTCCTCTTCTGACAGGAAGTACTCTCTATTTGCCAGGAGGAGAAGGGGGAGAGGTGCGCAAGTTGGAGATGTACAGAATAAAAGAGACAGGCTTCTTGTTGCTTCAATGGACTTGTGGGTGGCCTCAACCCAAGGCCTCGTGGAACATCCATCTTGCCGGCCCTGCGGACGGTGAAGGTGAAGGTGAAGAAGGTGAAAAAGGAGAAGGAGGAGAAGAAGAAGAAGGAGAAGAAGAAGGAGGAGGAGGAGGAGGAGGAGGAGGAGGAGAAGAAGAGGAGGAGGAGAAGAAGAGGAGGAGGAGGAGTTTGGATTTATATGTCACCTTTCTCTCCTATGAGGAGACTCAAGGTGGCTAACAAGCTCCTTTCCCTTCCTCTCCCCACAACAGGCACCTTGCGAGGCAGGTGGGGCTGAGAGAATTCTGGGAGAACTGTGACTAGTCCAAGGTCACCCAGCAGGAATGTAGGAGTGCGGAAACACATCTGGTTCACCAGATAAGCCTCTGCCACTCAGGTGGAGGAATGGGGAATCAAACCCGGTTCTCCAGATTAGAATCCACCTGCTCTTAACCACTACACCACGCTGATGTAGTGGATTCCACCTAAATATTAGGAAGAAATTTCTGACAGGGCTGTTTGAGAGTGGAATTCCCTGCCTCGGAGTGTGGCGGAGTCTCCTTCCTTGGAGGCTATTCAGCAGAGGCTAGATGGCCATCTGTCAGGAGTGCTCTGATTGTGTCTTCCTGCATGGACTGGATCGTGGGGTCTTCCAACTCTAGCATGGTTTTATATGGATAAACATTAATTTTTTAAAAAAATATATCAAAAGGAGCGTTCTGGTTGATCTTCTCTACAAAATGGTCAGTAAAAGAAGGCAAGGAGAGGAGGCTTACGTTAAGGTAGCGCCCAAGATTGCCCTCAAGTTTGGCATCGATGATGTAACAAGACTCCTCGCCGTCGTAGAACTGCCGCGTGCTCCTCCGGATGAGGAAGTTCTCCCCCGACGCCAGGTTGGTCGACTTGATGGCGATGCCGTGGGTCGACTTCAAGGCGAAGCCCCGAGTGGACTTTACAGCCACTTGCCTCTTCACGGGCCCTGCCGAACACACAGGGAGGGGGAAGGATCAAGGAAACGAGTCGATCACGGGGCCCGAAGAGATCTCAGAATGAGATCGGGAGGATCACCTGTTCCCACTGGAGTAGAGGCGTCTCTAGGCCTCTGTAGGCCGGTGAAAAATCGGAGTTTTCTGCCCCCTCCCCTCCTCTCCCCTCCCTGTATGGGCGGCCGCCCTCCCCCACCACGACCAAACAACGTTTTTTGCACCAGATCTTGAAGTCAGTGTATGGACCCAAGGGGAAGGGGTTTGGATTTTCGGAATGCAGCCCCCCTACAAACATCTTCCCAGTCGCCCCCTTTCACTCAATGTAGCAGGAATTACCGAGCCCAGAAGACATGTTCTTTTTCCCATCGGCCCCGTGTTCTTCCTCCGACCCGGAGGAAATGGTCTGGATGTCGTCGCTGTCGTTCGCGTTGCCCTGCGCTTGCCCTGAGGTGCCTTGCCCGTTGTCTCCGTCGCTGTCGGTGCTGCTCGAGAGCATCAGCACGTCCTGCCGAAGACAAGGAGAACCCCTCACCTGTCAATCACTTTCAATCCAACAAACCATCTTTCCCCCTATGCCCCTGTCTGGCCTCTGCGTTCTGCAGAGGCAAATTTGCTGGTCGTCTCTGACCCAGTGTTTCCCAACCTTTGCGACGTCGAGGTACCCTTGACCTCGCTCTTCATATCTCAAGGTACCCTTGAGGTTCATTTGAATTTTTTTTTGCATTTGTAATGGTTTTTTTCCTTTTTTGGCCTGTGGGTGGGGGGAGTGGCAAGCAGGGGGAGGGGAGGGAAAGCAGCATTGACAGCTGTGTTGTTGGTTTGCCTAAATTCGGCATGGATTTGGGGGGATTTAAAGGGAAAGCTCCCTTTAAATCTACCCCCTCAATCCACACCGCATTTAGGCAAATAAAACAATGCTGTTTTAAATGTTGTTTAAAGGAAGCCCATGAGGTTTCCAAAAACCCCTCCCCCCGCCCCTTTAAAATCCATTTGTTTCCGGTGGGGGGGGGGGGGGGCAGGTGGTAGCATTGTCAGGGTACCCCTGGGACGTGCTCATGGTACCCCAGGGTACTATGGAACCCTGGTTGAGAATCACTGCTCTGACCCCTCTACAGCGCGGCTGGTCTCGACCTGGGCCAGGGCTTTTACTGCTCTGGTCGCCACTGGTGGAATGCTCTACCTCCAGCCATCAGGGCCCTGCAAGGCCTAGAACAGTTCCACAGGGCCTGCAAGACCGAGCTGTTCCACCAGGCCATTGGGAAGGCCGGCTGCTACTGAGCTGTCCTCTTTATACCTTACAAATCTTTATACTTTCACAATCTGACTGATACCATCAATGCCTGATCCTCCCCTCAGGAGGTTAGAGTCGGAGTTTGTGTGGTCTGCCATCAGTATGTTTTGTAATTCTAATATGGAGCAGCAGTGGTGTAGGAGGTTAAGAGCAGGTGCACTCTGATCTGGAGGAACCGGGTTTGATTCCCAGCTCTGCCGCTTGAGTTGTGGAGGTTTATCTGGGGAATTCAGATTAGCCTGTGCACTCCCACACACGCCAGCTGGGTGACCTTGGGCTAGTCACAGCTTCTCGGAGCTCTCTCAGCCCCACCTACCTCACAGGGTGTTTGTTGTGAGGGGGGAAGGGCAAGGAGATTGTAAGCCCCTTTGAGTCTCCTACAGGAGAGAAAAGGTGGGATATAAATCCAAACTCTTCTTCTTCTTCTTGTGTTTTATATTTATTATTTATTTAGGGTTTTATATATGTTTAGTCTTGGATTGTACACTGCCCAGAGCCCTTCGGGGGCGGGCAGTATAGCAAAACCAACAATTAATTAATGAACTAACAAACCTTCTGAGTCCCCCTTCAAAATTTGCTCTATCTTCTCCGGCCTCCAGAAAGCCACAATCCAGCATATTGCCCACAGGTTCGTGGGCAGACTTGCCCCCCCCCCCCCCCGATCTTGCTCTGTTACCCACAAGAACCTCTGGGTTTTTTGTTTGTTTGTTTGTTTGGGGGGGGGGAGGGGAACTTAATCTAACGATGGCTCTTCACACACAAAGCAGCCTTATGCTGAAAAAGACCTCCCTAACCCCTCTCCGGAATCTCAGGTGGGGGTTTCCACATCAGCTGAACATGATTTCTAGGGACCGCCTCTTGAAGAGCTAAGCCAATACTCTTGTGGCAGTGAGGGTACCATCACCCCCTCCTCCATACGCATCCCAAATCCCAGGTAGGTTAAAATTAGGTTACCAGGTACCACTTCATCCACCTTGGAGAGAGGGGAAGAGGGACCGGCAGCTAGTTGTGGTCCACCCATCCTGGGAGGAAGGGTTGGGAGGGGGAGAAGGTAAGAGACCCGTCATCTGTCCGTAGCCCAACTACCTTGGGGGGAAGAATTGGGAAGGAGGGGGGGGGAAGGGGTCTGCCATTTTCTGCACACACACCCCCATGCAACTCAACGGTGTCTGCCTGGGGCACCAGTCCCCACCCAGCCCCGTGGAAGTTACGCCACTGGTGTACCAAACCCTGGTCAAAAACTTACATCTGCAGGGCTCTGCTGATGTGTCTCCATCTGCCTTCGGTTTTGATGCATGGCAGTTTTGCTGACTGGCCTCCGGATCCCTTCTGGTATCACTGGGTTCGGGTTGTAGCCATACACCCTGCTTGAACTGCTCACACTAGGAAATGACAAAAAAAAAATGGGGTTGTCAGTCACAGGATTTTTCTCAGCAGCCTACATTTCATCAGAGGCCAGGATAGTCAAGAGATGCCAGCAAGCTTAAGCGACGGCGTAAGAACGGGGTGAGAAAGCAGCAGGTCCTTACCGCTGAGCAATGAAGCCATCCATCATTGCCCTTTCAGCTAAGCAAATGCATACAGATGTAAAGAAGAATTAATTTTGAGGGGTCGAGATGACTTGGTTTGCGAAGATGACTTGGATTGCGAGGAGCTCCAAGTGGACCTTGATAAATTAGGTGAGGGGGCTAAGAAATGGCAAATGCAGTTCAATGTAGCAAAATGTAAAGTGATGCACATAGGGGCAAAAAATCCAAACTTCACATACACGCTACAGGGGTCAGTGCTATCAGTCACAGACCAGGAAAGGGATTTGGGAGTCTTAGTTGATAGTTCCATGGGAATGTCAACTCAATGCATGGCAGCTGTGAAAAAGGCAAACTCTATGCTGGGGATCATTAGGAAAGGAATTGATAATAAAACTGCAAAGATTGTCATGCCCTTATATAAAGTCGTGGTGCGACCGCACTTGGAGTCCTGTGTTCAGTTCTGGTCGCCACATCTCAAAAAGGATCTCGAAGAGATAGAAAAAGTGCAGAGAAGGGCAACGAGGATGATTGAGGGATTGGAGCACCTTCCTTATGAGGAGAGGCCGCAGTGTTTGGGACTCTTTAGTTTGGTGAGGAGACATCTGAGGGGGGATATGATTGAAGTCTATAAAATTATGCATTGGATAGAAAATGTTGACAGAGAGAAATTGTTCTCTCTTTCTCACAATACTCAATACACAATACTAGAACCAGGGGGCATACATTGAAAATGCTGGGGGGAAGAATTAGGACTAATAAAAGGAAACATTTCTTCACACAACGTGTGATTGGTGTTTGTAATATGCTGCCACAGGAGGTGGTGGTGGCCACTAACCTGGATAGCTTTAAAAGGGGCTTGGATAGATTTATGGAGGAGAAGTCGATTTATGGCTACCAATCTTGATCCTCTTTGATCTGGGATTGCAAATGCCTTAACAGACCAGGTGATTGGGAGCAACAGCCGCAGAAGGCCATTGCTTTCATATCCTGCATGTGAGCTCCCAAAGGCACCTGGTGGGCCACTGCAAGTAGCAGAGAGCTGGACTAGATGGACTCTGGTCTGATCCAGCTGGCTTGTTCTTATGTTCTTATGGTTGTGAGGATCTGCGATTATAGGGAAATCAAGCGGAAGGTGGGCAGATCTAGCCATCTTGGCAGGATCTATCAGGACACTCTCCCGGGAAAGCCCCACTGCAATTAATAGTTTCAGGTGGGTATCTGTGCTGAGTCTCCTTACGGGAGTGAAAAAGGGGGGATATAAATCCAAACTCCTCCTCCTTCTTCACACAGTGACCAGACAGTTCCTCTGGAATGCCAACAAACTGGGCACAGAGACTGAGGCCTTCTGATGTCACCTCCTAGCACTGGGGATTCCAGGCTGACTGCCTAAAAACATCAGAAGAGCCCTTTTCCCCTGCTCTAATCAAGCTCCTTACAATAGGCATTGGACCTGGGCACCCTGACTCGCTTCGTTGCAACACCCCTCCCAATTTCAGACTTGGGATTTAAGGGCTCGGGGAATCTCTATTTTTATTTATTTATTTATATTTATAATTAAACTTTGAGACTGTTCTCCCCCAAGGGCTCAGGGCAGTGAACAATTATATACAATAAAATCATAAAACAATAAAAACACGGCAGCTGGGTGACCTTGGGCTGGTAACAGTTCTTTGGAGCTCTCTCAGCCCCACCCACCTCACAGGGTGTTTGTTGTGGGGGGGGGAAGGGCAAGGAGATTGTCAGCCCCTTTGAGTCTCCTACAGGAGAGAAAGGGGGGATAGAAATCCAAACTCCTCTTCTTCTTATCTATCTATCTATCTATCTATCTATCTATCTATCTATCTATCTATCTATCTATCTATCTATCTATCTATCTATCTATCTATCTATCTATCTATCTATCTCTATCTCTCTATCTATCTACAGTAGACAGACAAACAGACAGATAGATATATACACATACTGTGATGGAATTGTACTGTAAATCTAACAGCATCACACATACATGTTAAAAGGGTCTTTGATCTCCAGATGGGGAAACCAAAAGGCCATGGAAATTTACCCAGGACAGGAAGATGCCCAAATAAGGAACTTCAAAGGCTTTGGGTAACCACATGGCAGTGATAGCAGTTTTCTTGGAGACTAAAGAACAAAGACCAGGTGACTCTATCATGGGCTAAGGTAAGAGAAGCACCTCTTGGCAGGAGGTCTCAATAGAACCGTAAGAATGTACTCAGCTGAGCAATCTCTGTAACTGCATTTATGTTTTATTTCTCTGTTTTGAATTTTTTCAATAAAAATCTTTGAGAACTCAGCTGGAGTGGAGTTTTGAAGCAAAGAAATCAGATCTTACAGAAGCAAGCTTGCCCCCACGCAGGCTTGGCGGGACATATACATACTATAAAAACAAACTATATCAGATGACGATAATTTCCCTTCCACTTAGCTATATCTGATGAAGGGAACTCTGACCCTCAAAAGTTCACACCCTGAAAATCGTAAACTAGGAGCACCCAAACGCTGACGCCTCACTTTATCTCTTCACGCCGGCCTTGAGAAAGCAACAGCTGTAGCATTCCTGTCCTGCTTCACTCTGCCTTTGATATGCAGTGAGAAAGGGGGAGAACTCGGGAAGGTTGTACTCAAAGACAGTTCTTTGGAACTGGCTTCTTTTGGGGCCATGCCGATGTCTGTCAATAAAGGCTACTGCTCTGAAATCCAGAGTCCTATATTTGTCTACAGATCAGGGGCTTGACAACATGCTCCTGGACTTGGATCTTGCTCTTGAAACGAATAGGCATGAATTCCCCCTAAACCAGTGATGGTGAACCTTTTCGAGACCGAGTGCCCAAATGGCAACCCCAAACCTACTTATTTATTGCAAAGTGCCAACATGGCAATTTAACCTGAATACTGAGTTTTTGTTTAGAAAAAAACGGTCGGCTCCGAGGCGTGCGTTACTCGGGAGTAAGCTTGGTGGGAGTCGGTGGCTTTGCTTTGAAGCAACCGTGCAACTCTTCCAACGGGTGACTCACGACCCTAGGAGGGTTCACTCAGAAGCAAGCCCCGTTGCCAGCAACCGAGCTTACTCCCAGGTACAGGCTCACACCTTAGTTCTTTGCATGAAAATCGGTGGGGTCTAACAGCGCTTAGTTACCTACACTGCTTCCCCAAAACTAGGTCTTAGGTTTAATGCTAATAACTGAACCCAGCGGCGCAGGCCAGCCAAGATGGGGGGGGGGGGGCCGACTCTGTTTGTGCGTACCCACAGAGAGGGCTCTGAGTGCCACCTCTGGCACCCGTGCCATGGGTTCGCCACCACTGCCCTAAACACACACCTGTCAGCACCCCAAACATCCTAGCAGGCATGCGTGTGTGTGTATGTGGGGGGGGGGGGGGGGCAGCCAAACTCTCCCTTCCACCTAGTTTTCTACATGCACAGACGTCCTTATAGATGCATTTCCAGTTTCTCAAGCCACAGTTTTGCACGGCACAAATCGAGGGCCAGCTTTACGGTGGGACTCAGTCGACTGTATAATGTGCTCTGGGGTTTTCCAAAAAAGCCAGATATAAGGAGGACTTACGGTGCTGATCTGCTGTGATCCTCAGGTTCCTACAAAACAAAACGAGCTGTGGTTAGCTAGTGTCGCTTTACTAGTTCCTTTGTACCTCGCATTCTCCCATATCACACAAGTACAAGAAGCTGCCTTATAGTAAGTCAATCGGATCTTTGATCCATCGTGGGCGGCATTGTCTACTCGGACTGGCAGCCGCTCTCCAGGGGTCTTAGACAGCAGTTTTTCACCACGCCTTACTCCTGGCCGTTCTGACTGGAGATGCCAGGGATTGAACCTGGAATCTTCTGCATCCCAAGCAGATGTTCTGACACTGAGCCTGGCCCCTCCCTCAACAACAACACAAGCCCCTCCAGAGCCCACCTGCTGAACTGCGCCACACGGCGGAGATTTATGCAGAGATGCACCAAGATGTTTGCTCAAATACAGTGTGGTGTCGTGGTTAAGAGCAGGTGGATTCTAATCTGGAGAACCAGGTTTGATTCCCCACTCCTCCACCTGAGTGGCAGAGGCTTGTCTGGTGAACCAGATGTGTTTCCCCACTCCTACATTTCCTGCTGAGTCACCTTAGGCTAGTCACAGTCCTCTCGGGACTCTCTCAGACCCCCCCCCCCACCTCACAAGGTGTCTGTTGTGGGGAGAGGAAGGGAAAGGAGCTTGTAGGCCACCTTGAGTCTCCTTACAGGAGAGAAAGGTGGGGTATAAATCCTCGTCTTCTTGTTCTTCTTCCTCTGCTGTAATTTTCCATGAAAAGTCTTCCCTGACATATTTTTCTACAGAAAGTGTTTCTGATCGATAAATGTATTCCTTCATAGAGTTATTTAGACTTTATCTAAGTCCAGGAGCACCTTAGAGACCAGCAAGATTTTTGAACGGGCATAAGCTTTTGACAGCCAAAGCTGCTTTGGTCAGACTCGAGTATGACTGGAAATCCCAAGTGTCGTCTCACGCCCTCCCACCTCCACCTTCAGACTGGGGGAAAAGGGCTCAGAGATCTCCATCCTTACATGAAGGGGGCTATGTCTCTTAGAAGCTTAGCCCCCAAAATCTTGTTGGTCTCCAGGCAAGAGGAATTTTCTGACTTACTGGTCCACAGAGTGCTCTTTTCAAAGGGCCGGCAGTGCCAGTTTGCCATGGAATAATAGAACAGAAGTCAGCTAACCCCTTAAGACTGGAGGAGAGTGCTGTTAAGTCGTTGTTGACTTACGTCAAACTTGTATGATTTTCAAGGCAAGAGATGGACAGTGAAGAAGAGGAAGGGTTCGGATTTATACCCCACTTTTCTCAACTGTCAGGAATCTCAAAGCGGCGCACAAACTCCTTCCCTGCTCCTTACACCTTGTGAGGGAAGTGGGGCTGAGAGAGTCCTGAGAGAACTGTGACTGGCCCAAGGTCACCCAGCAGGCTTCATGTGGAGGAGTAGGGAAACAACTCTGGTTTGCCAAATAAGACTCAGCCGCTCGTGTGCAGGAGTGGGGAACTGAGCGTGGATCTCCAGATTAGAGTCCACCTGTTCCTAACCACCCTACCACGCTGGTTCTTGTGGTGGTGGTATTTCCCTATCTCTGAAGAACAATGCTGGACTTCCTTGGGGGTCTCCCATCCAAATACTTACCAGGTCTGAGGCTGTTTAGCTTCTGAGTTCTGATGAGATCCGGATAGCTCGGGGTCAGAACCACCAATTCCCACATGAGCTTTCCGGAGAGAGAGGTTCCCTTTTTCAGATGCCTTTCAAAACTGTGACATTTCTCATAGGAAAATTTCAGTTCTGATGGGCCTGAGGGTGTGTAAACACAAGTCTTTAAGGGCACCCAAAGCCTCACACGTGGGTAACGTGTGGACAAGCAGACCAGCAGAACAAAGCTAATTAATGTTGTAGGAAGGAGGGAAAGGGACAAAAAAGGGGAGAGGGAAAAGGAACTTGCCTCTTTCTTCTTCACTTTCATGTCGGCATCTAGCCCAAACTCTTCCTTGAGTGCGGGTCCGACAGTCAAGGCCTTCTCGGTGTCTGCCCCTTCCACTTTGCTCGCCTTGGCTTCGATCGCCTCGTGGATCCGGAACGAGGACCTGCTGTCATCCTGGTAGCTGTCGGGCAGGGTGGAGCTCAGCCAGGAAGCCACCTTGTTCTTGGAAGTCTCTTCTGAGAGCGGAGGCTTGCATGGGGCGGCCTCTTCGTGACTGACCTGCCTGGCCAGGTCGGAGTCCTTGGAGGCCGTCTCCGACAAGCCGTTCTCCTTCTGGCCCCGCGTCTGGCGGCGGGTGGCGTAGCTGCGCCACACAGAGCTCGTGCTGAAGTCCTCGTCTTTGCAGAAGTTGTCGTCGGAACTGTCCTCGTTGGACTCCTCAGCCTCCTCGGAGCCCGAGTTGTCATCGTCGTCCTCCTTCAGGTTGACGCCGCTGCTGTCCGAGGAGCACTTGGCCTCGCTCTCGTAGCCCTCCTTCGAGTTCTCCACGCTCTCGATGTGGTCCAGATTGGCAAAATACTCGTCCCCCATTTCCAGGCCCTCCTTATCCGCAAAATCGTCCGTCAGGATTTTTTTCCTGAAGGAGGAATCACAAGATTAGGACCGCCGGGCGTCCACAACTGGGCATGAAGGGAGGGCTGGAATTCAGCAAAATAAGTCTCTTTTTTAATAATAGATTTTTAAAAACTTTCTCAACATAAAAAACATACATAATTTCTTAACAACCATTACATTAATACAAACTAAAAGCAAAAAATACAAAAAAGGGACACACACACACATAACACACACCCCACAAATCTTACAATAACGAAACACAACCTGTTATGTGTTTAATTATTTGTCTCTTCCTTCAACAAGAAGGAAGAGGCTCTGAGAATTAACAAAACTTGGCTACCAGTACCTAGAAACACCAGAATCAAAAGCCAAGGGCCTGCCACCCCCCCCCCCACCCCCCCCCCCCCCCACCCCCCCCCCCCCCCACCCCCCCCCCCCCCCCCCCCCCCCCCCCCCCCCCCCCCCCCCCCCCCCCCCCCCCCCCCCCCCCCCCCCCCGCCCCCCCCCCCCCCCCCCCCCCACCCCCGAACCCCCCCCCTCACCCCCCGCCCCCCACATCCCCCCCCCCCCAACCCCCCCCCCCCCCCCCCCCCCCCCCCCCCCCACCCCCCCCCCCCCCCCCCCCCCCCCCCCCCCCCAACCCCCCCCCCCGCCCCCCCCCCCCCCCACTCCGCCCCCCCCCCCCCCCACCCCCCCCCCCCCCCACCCCCCCCCCCCCCCACCCCCCCCCCCCCCCACCCCCCCCCCCCCCCACCCCCCCCCCCCCCCACCCCCCCCCCCCCCCACCCCCCCCCCCCCCCACCCCCCCCCCCCCCCACCCCCCCCCCCCCCCACCCCCCCCCCCCCCCACCCCCCCCCCCCCCCACCCCCCCCCCCCCCCACCCCCCCCCCCCCCCACCCCCCCCCCCCCCCACCCCCCCCCCCCCCCACCCCCCCCCCCCCCCACCCCCCCCCCCCCCCACCCCCCCCCCCCCCCACCCCCCCCCCCCCCCACCCCCCCCCCCCCCCACCCCCCCCCCCCCCCACCCCCCCCCCCCCCCACCCCCCCCCCCCCCCACCCCCCCCCCCCCCCACCCCCCCCCCCCCCCACCCCCCCCCCCCCCCACCCCCCCCCCCCCCCACCCCCCCCCCCCCCCACCCCCCCCCCCCCCCACCCCCCCCCCCCCCCACCCCCCCCCCCCCCCACCCCCCCCCCCCCCCACCCCCCCCCCCCCCCACCCCCCCCCCCCCCCACCCCCCCCCCCCCCCACCCCCCCCCCCCCCCACCCCCCCCCCCCCCCACCCCCCCCCCCCCCCACCCCCCCCCCCCCCCACCCCCCCCCCCCCCCACCCCCCCCCCCCCCCACCCCCCCCCCCCCCCACCCCCCCCCCCCCCCACCCCCCCCCCCCCCCACCCCCCCCCCCCCCCACCCCCCCCCCCCCCCACCCCCCCCCCCCCCCACCCCCCCCCCCCCCCACCCCCCCCCCCCCCCACCCCCCCCCCCCCCCACCCCCCCCCCCCCCCACCCCCCCCCCCCCCCACCCCCCCCCCCCCCCACCCCCCCCCCCCCCCACCCCCCCCCCCCCCCACCCCCCCCCCCCCCCACCCCCCCCCCCCCCCACCCCCCCCCCCCCCCACCCCCCCCCCCCCCCACCCCCCCCCCCCCCCACCCCCCCCCCCCCCCACCCCCCCCCCCCCCCACCCCCCCCCCCCCCCACCCCCCCCCCCCCCCACCCCCCCCCCCCCCCACCCCCCCCCCCCCCCACCCCCCCCCCCCCCCACCCCCCCCCCCCCCCACCCCCCCCCCCCCCCACCCCCCCCCCCCCCCACCCCCCCCCCCCCCCACCCCCCCCCCCCCCCACCCCCCCCCCCCCCCACCCCCCCCCCCCCCCACCCCCCCCCCCCCCCACCCCCCCCCCCCCCCACCCCCCCCCCCCCCCACCCCCCCCCCCCCCCACCCCCCCCCCCCCCCACCCCCCCCCCCCCCCACCCCCCCCCCCCCCCACCCCCCCCCCCCCCCACCCCCCCCCCCCCCCACCCCCCCCCCCCCCCACCCCCCCCCCCCCCCACCCCCCCCCCCCCCCACCCCCCCCCCCCCCCACCCCCCCCCCCCCCCACCCCCCCCCCCCCCCACCCCCCCCCCCCCCCACCCCCCCCCCCCCCCACCCCCCCCCCCCCCCACCCCCCCCCCCCCCCACCCCCCCCCCCCCCCACCCCCCCCCCCCCCCACCCCCCCCCCCCCCCACCCCCCCCCCCCCCCACCCCCCCCCCCCCCCACCCCCCCCCCCCCCCACCCCCCCCCCCCCCCACCCCCCCCCCCCCCCACCCCCCCCCCCCCCCACCCCCCCCCCCCCCCACCCCCCCCCCCCCCCACCCCCCCCCCCCCCCACCCCCCCCCCCCCCCACCCCCCCCCCCCCCCACCCCCCCCCCCCCCCACCCCCCCCCCCCCCCACCCCCCCCCCCCCCCACCCCCCCCCCCCCCCACCCCCCCCCCCCCCCACCCCCCCCCCCCCCCACCCCCCCCCCCCCCCACCCCCCCCCCCCCCCACCCCCCCCCCCCCCCACCCCCCCCCCCCCCCACCCCCCCCCCCCCCCACCCCCCCCCCCCCCCACCCCCCCCCCCCCCCACCCCCCCCCCCCCCCACCCCCCCCCCCCCCCACCCCCCCCCCCCCCCACCCCCCCCCCCCCCCACCCCCCCCCCCCCCCACCCCCCCCCCCCCCCACCCCCCCCCCCCCCCACCCCCCCCCCCCCCCACCCCCCCCCCCCCCCACCCCCCCCCCCCCCCACCCCCCCCCCCCCCCACCCCCCCCCCCCCCCACCCCCCCCCCCCCCCACCCCCCCCCCCCCCCACCCCCCCCCCCCCCCACCCCCCCCCCCCCCCACCCCCCCCCCCCCCCACCCCCCCCCCCCCCCACCCCCCCCCCCCCCCACCCCCCCCCCCCCCCACCCCCCCCCCCCCCCACCCCCCCCCCCCCCCACCCCCCCCCCCCCCCACCCCCCCCCCCCCCCACCCCCCCCCCCCCCCACCCCCCCCCCCCCCCACCCCCCCCCCCCCCCACCCCCCCCCCCCCCCACCCCCCCCCCCCCCCACCCCCCCCCCCCCCCACCCCCCCCCCCCCCCACCCCCCCCCCCCCCCACCCCCCCCCCCCCCCACCCCCCCCCCCCCCCACCCCCCCCCCCCCCCACCCCCCCCCCCCCCCACCCCCCCCCCCCCCCACCCCCCCCCCCCCCCACCCCCCCCCCCCCCCACCCCCCCCCCCCCCCACCCCCCCCCCCCCCCACCCCCCCCCCCCCCCACCCCCCCCCCCCCCCACCCCCCCCCCCCCCCACCCCCCCCCCCCCCCACCCCCCCCCCCCCCCACCCCCCCCCCCCCCCACCCCCCCCCCCCCCCACCCCCCCCCCCCCCCACCCCCCCCCCCCCCCACCCCCCCCCCCCCCCACCCCCCCCCCCCCCCACCCCCCCCCCCCCCCACCCCCCCCCCCCCCCACCCCCCCCCCCCCCCACCCCCCCCCCCCCCCACCCCCCCCCCCCCCCACCCCCCCCCCCCCCCACCCCCCCCCCCCCCCACCCCCCCCCCCCCCCACCCCCCCCCCCCCCCACCCCCCCCCCCCCCCACCCCCCCCCCCCCCCACCCCCCCCCCCCCCCACCCCCCCCCCCCCCCACCCCCCCCCCCCCCCACCCCCCCCCCCCCCCACCCCCCCCCCCCCCCACCCCCCCCCCCCCCCACCCCCCCCCCCCCCCACCCCCCCCCCCCCCCACCCCCCCCCCCCCCCACCCCCCCCCCCCCCCACCCCCCCCCCCCCCCACCCCCCCCCCCCCCCACCCCCCCCCCCCCCCACCCCCCCCCCCCCCCACCCCCCCCCCCCCCCACCCCCCCCCCCCCCCACCCCCCCCCCCCCCCACCCCCCCCCCCCCCCACCCCCCCCCCCCCCCACCCCCCCCCCCCCCCACCCCCCCCCCCCCCCACCCCCCCCCCCCCCCACCCCCCCCCCCCCCCACCCCCCCCCCCCCCCACCCCCCCCCCCCCCCACCCCCCCCCCCCCCCACCCCCCCCCCCCCCCACCCCCCCCCCCCCCCACCCCCCCCCCCCCCCACCCCCCCCCCCCCCCACCCCCCCCCCCCCCCACCCCCCCCCCCCCCCACCCCCCCCCCCCCCCACCCCCCCCCCCCCCCACCCCCCCCCCCCCCCACCCCCCCCCCCCCCCACCCCCCCCCCCCCCCACCCCCCCCCCCCCCCACCCCCCCCCCCCCCCACCCCCCCCCCCCCCCACCCCCCCCCCCCCCCACCCCCCCCCCCCCCCACCCCCCCCCCCCCCCACCCCCCCCCCCCCCCACCCCCCCCCCCCCCCACCCCCCCCCCCCCCCACCCCCCCCCCCCCCCACCCCCCCCCCCCCCCACCCCCCCCCCCCCCCACCCCCCCCCCCCCCCACCCCCCCCCCCCCCCACCCCCCCCCCCCCCCACCCCCCCCCCCCCCCACCCCCCCCCCCCCCCACCCCCCCCCCCCCCCACCCCCCCCCCCCCCCACCCCCCCCCCCCCCCACCCCCCCCCCCCCCCACCCCCCCCCCCCCCCACCCCCCCCCCCCCCCACCCCCCCCCCCCCCCACCCCCCCCCCCCCCCACCCCCCCCCCCCCCCACCCCCCCCCCCCCCCACCCCCCCCCCCCCCCACCCCCCCCCCCCCCCACCCCCCCCCCCCCCCACCCCCCCCCCCCCCCACCCCCCCCCCCCCCCACCCCCCCCCCCCCCCACCCCCCCCCCCCCCCACCCCCCCCCCCCCCCACCCCCCCCCCCCCCCACCCCCCCCCCCCCCCACCCCCCCCCCCCCCCACCCCCCCCCCCCCCCACCCCCCCCCCCCCCCACCCCCCCCCCCCCCCACCCCCCCCCCCCCCCACCCCCCCCCCCCCCCACCCCCCCCCCCCCCCACCCCCCCCCCCCCCCACCCCCCCCCCCCCCCACCCCCCCCCCCCCCCACCCCCCCCCCCCCCCACCCCCCCCCCCCCCCACCCCCCCCCCCCCCCACCCCCCCCCCCCCCCACCCCCCCCCCCCCCCACCCCCCCCCCCCCCCACCCCCCCCCCCCCCCACCCCCCCCCCCCCCCACCCCCCCCCCCCCCCACCCCCCCCCCCCCCCACCCCCCCCCCCCCCCACCCCCCCCCCCCCCCACCCCCCCCCCCCCCCACCCCCCCCCCCCCCCACCCCCCCCCCCCCCCACCCCCCCCCCCCCCCACCCCCCCCCCCCCCCACCCCCCCCCCCCCCCACCCCCCCCCCCCCCCACCCCCCCCCCCCCCCACCCCCCCCCCCCCCCACCCCCCCCCCCCCCCACCCCCCCCCCCCCCCACCCCCCCCCCCCCCCACCCCCCCCCCCCCCCACCCCCCCCCCCCCCCACCCCCCCCCCCCCCCACCCCCCCCCCCCCCCACCCCCCCCCCCCCCCACCCCCCCCCCCCCCCACCCCCCCCCCCCCCCACCCCCCCCCCCCCCCACCCCCCCCCCCCCCCACCCCCCCCCCCCCCCACCCCCCCCCCCCCCCACCCCCCCCCCCCCCCACCCCCCCCCCCCCCCACCCCCCCCCCCCCCCACCCCCCCCCCCCCCCACCCCCCCCCCCCCCCACCCCCCCCCCCCCCCACCCCCCCCCCCCCCCACCCCCCCCCCCCCCCACCCCCCCCCCCCCCCACCCCCCCCCCCCCCCACCCCCCCCCCCCCCCACCCCCCCCCCCCCCCACCCCCCCCCCCCCCCACCCCCCCCCCCCCCCACCCCCCCCCCCCCCCACCCCCCCCCCCCCCCACCCCCCCCCCCCCCCACCCCCCCCCCCCCCCACCCCCCCCCCCCCCCACCCCCCCCCCCCCCCACCCCCCCCCCCCCCCACCCCCCCCCCCCCCCACCCCCCCCCCCCCCCACCCCCCCCCCCCCCCACCCCCCCCCCCCCCCACCCCCCCCCCCCCCCACCCCCCCCCCCCCCCACCCCCCCCCCCCCCCACCCCCCCCCCCCCCCACCCCCCCCCCCCCCCACCCCCCCCCCCCCCCACCCCCCCCCCCCCCCACCCCCCCCCCCCCCCACCCCCCCCCCCCCCCACCCCCCCCCCCCCCCACCCCCCCCCCCCCCCACCCCCCCCCCCCCCCACCCCCCCCCCCCCCCACCCCCCCCCCCCCCCACCCCCCCCCCCCCCCACCCCCCCCCCCCCCCACCCCCCCCCCCCCCCACCCCCCCCCCCCCCCACCCCCCCCCCCCCCCACCCCCCCCCCCCCCCACCCCCCCCCCCCCCCACCCCCCCCCCCCCCCACCCCCCCCCCCCCCCACCCCCCCCCCCCCCCACCCCCCCCCCCCCCCACCCCCCCCCCCCCCCACCCCCCCCCCCCCCCACCCCCCCCCCCCCCCACCCCCCCCCCCCCCCACCCCCCCCCCCCCCCACCCCCCCCCCCCCCCACCCCCCCCCCCCCCCACCCCCCCCCCCCCCCACCCCCCCCCCCCCCCACCCCCCCCCCCCCCCACCCCCCCCCCCCCCCACCCCCCCCCCCCCCCACCCCCCCCCCCCCCCACCCCCCCCCCCCCCCACCCCCCCCCCCCCCCACCCCCCCCCCCCCCCACCCCCCCCCCCCCCCACCCCCCCCCCCCCCCACCCCCCCCCCCCCCCACCCCCCCCCCCCCCCACCCCCCCCCCCCCCCACCCCCCCCCCCCCCCACCCCCCCCCCCCCCCACCCCCCCCCCCCCCCACCCCCCCCCCCCCCCACCCCCCCCCCCCCCCACCCCCCCCCCCCCCCACCCCCCCCCCCCCCCACCCCCCCCCCCCCCCACCCCCCCCCCCCCCCACCCCCCCCCCCCCCCACCCCCCCCCCCCCCCACCCCCCCCCCCCCCCACCCCCCCCCCCCCCCACCCCCCCCCCCCCCCACCCCCCCCCCCCCCCACCCCCCCCCCCCCCCACCCCCCCCCCCCCCCACCCCCCCCCCCCCCCACCCCCCCCCCCCCCCACCCCCCCCCCCCCCCACCCCCCCCCCCCCCCACCCCCCCCCCCCCCCACCCCCCCCCCCCCCCACCCCCCCCCCCCCCCACCCCCCCCCCCCCCCACCCCCCCCCCCCCCCACCCCCCCCCCCCCCCACCCCCCCCCCCCCCCACCCCCCCCCCCCCCCACCCCCCCCCCCCCCCACCCCCCCCCCCCCCCACCCCCCCCCCCCCCCACCCCCCCCCCCCCCCACCCCCCCCCCCCCCCACCCCCCCCCCCCCCCACCCCCCCCCCCCCCCACCCCCCCCCCCCCCCACCCCCCCCCCCCCCCACCCCCCCCCCCCCCCACCCCCCCCCCCCCCCACCCCCCCCCCCCCCCACCCCCCCCCCCCCCCACCCCCCCCCCCCCCCACCCCCCCCCCCCCCCACCCCCCCCCCCCCCCACCCCCCCCCCCCCCCACCCCCCCCCCCCCCCACCCCCCCCCCCCCCCACCCCCCCCCCCCCCCACCCCCCCCCCCCCCCACCCCCCCCCCCCCCCACCCCCCCCCCCCCCCACCCCCCCCCCCCCCCACCCCCCCCCCCCCCCACCCCCCCCCCCCCCCACCCCCCCCCCCCCCCACCCCCCCCCCCCCCCACCCCCCCCCCCCCCCACCCCCCCCCCCCCCCACCCCCCCCCCCCCCCACCCCCCCCCCCCCCCACCCCCCCCCCCCCCCACCCCCCCCCCCCCCCACCCCCCCCCCCCCCCACCCCCCCCCCCCCCCACCCCCCCCCCCCCCCACCCCCCCCCCCCCCCACCCCCCCCCCCCCCCACCCCCCCCCCCCCCCACCCCCCCCCCCCCCCACCCCCCCCCCCCCCCACCCCCCCCCCCCCCCACCCCCCCCCCCCCCCACCCCCCCCCCCCCCCACCCCCCCCCCCCCCCACCCCCCCCCCCCCCCACCCCCCCCCCCCCCCACCCCCCCCCCCCCCCACCCCCCCCCCCCCCCACCCCCCCCCCCCCCCACCCCCCCCCCCCCCCACCCCCCCCCCCCCCCACCCCCCCCCCCCCCCACCCCCCCCCCCCCCCACCCCCCCCCCCCCCCACCCCCCCCCCCCCCCACCCCCCCCCCCCCCCACCCCCCCCCCCCCCCACCCCCCCCCCCCCCCACCCCCCCCCCCCCCCACCCCCCCCCCCCCCCACCCCCCCCCCCCCCCACCCCCCCCCCCCCCCACC
Organism: Sphaerodactylus townsendi; assembly: GCF_021028975.2. NCBI lineage: Eukaryota > Metazoa > Chordata > Lepidosauria > Squamata > Sphaerodactylidae > Sphaerodactylus > Sphaerodactylus townsendi. Next base: position 13,364,760 of record NC_059425.1, on the reverse strand, counting down.
CCCCCCCCCCCCCACCCCCCCCCCCCCCCACCCCCCCCCCCCCCCACCCCCCCCCCCCCCCACCCCCCCCCCCCCCCACCCCCCCCCCCCCCCACCCCCCCCCCCCCCCACCCCCCCCCCCCCCCACCCCCCCCCCCCCCCACCCCCCCCCCCCCCCACCCCCCCCCCCCCCCACCCCCCCCCCCCCCCACCCCCCCCCCCCCCCACCCCCCCCCCCCCCCACCCCCCCCCCCCCCCACCCCCCCCCCCCCCCACCCCCCCCCCCCCCCACCCCCCCCCCCCCCCACCCCCCCCCCCCCCCACCCCCCCCCCCCCCCACCCCCCCCCCCCCCCACCCCCCCCCCCCCCCACCCCCCCCCCCCCCCACCCCCCCCCCCCCCCACCCCCCCCCCCCCCCACCCCCCCCCCCCCCCACCCCCCCCCCCCCCCACCCCCCCCCCCCCCCACCCCCCCCCCCCCCCACCCCCCCCCCCCCCCACCCCCCCCCCCCCCCACCCCCCCCCCCCCCCACCCCCCCCCCCCCCCACCCCCCCCCCCCCCCACCCCCCCCCCCCCCCACCCCCCCCCCCCCCCACCCCCCCCCCCCCCCACCCCCCCCCCCCCCCACCCCCCCCCCCCCCCACCCCCCCCCCCCCCCACCCCCCCCCCCCCCCACCCCCCCCCCCCCCCACCCCCCCCCCCCCCCACCCCCCCCCCCCCCCACCCCCCCCCCCCCCCACCCCCCCCCCCCCCCACCCCCCCCCCCCCCCACCCCCCCCCCCCCCCACCCCCCCCCCCCCCCACCCCCCCCCCCCCCCACCCCCCCCCCCCCCCACCCCCCCCCCCCCCCACCCCCCCCCCCCCCCACCCCCCCCCCCCCCCACCCCCCCCCCCCCCCACCCCCCCCCCCCCCCACCCCCCCCCCCCCCCACCCCCCCCCCCCCCCACCCCCCCCCCCCCCCACCCCCCCCCCCCCCCACCCCCCCCCCCCCCCACCCCCCCCCCCCCCCACCCCCCCCCCCCCCCACCCCCCCCCCCCCCCACCCCCCCCCCCCCCCACCCCCCCCCCCCCCCACCCCCCCCCCCCCCCACCCCCCCCCCCCCCCACCCCCCCCCCCCCCCACCCCCCCCCCCCCCCACCCCCCCCCCCCCCCACCCCCCCCCCCCCCCACCCCCCCCCCCCCCCACCCCCCCCCCCCCCCACCCCCCCCCCCCCCCACCCCCCCCCCCCCCCACCCCCCCCCCCCCCCACCCCCCCCCCCCCCCACCCCCCCCCCCCCCCACCCCCCCCCCCCCCCACCCCCCCCCCCCCCCACCCCCCCCCCCCCCCACCCCCCCCCCCCCCCACCCCCCCCCCCCCCCACCCCCCCCCCCCCCCACCCCCCCCCCCCCCCACCCCCCCCCCCCCCCACCCCCCCCCCCCCCCACCCCCCCCCCCCCCCACCCCCCCCCCCCCCCACCCCCCCCCCCCCCCACCCCCCCCCCCCCCCACCCCCCCCCCCCCCCACCCCCCCCCCCCCCCACCCCCCCCCCCCCCCACCCCCCCCCCCCCCCACCCCCCCCCCCCCCCACCCCCCCCCCCCCCCACCCCCCCCCCCCCCCACCCCCCCCCCCCCCCACCCCCCCCCCCCCCCACCCCCCCCCCCCCCCACCCCCCCCCCCCCCCACCCCCCCCCCCCCCCACCCCCCCCCCCCCCCACCCCCCCCCCCCCCCACCCCCCCCCCCCCCCACCCCCCCCCCCCCCCACCCCCCCCCCCCCCCACCCCCCCCCCCCCCCACCCCCCCCCCCCCCCACCCCCCCCCCCCCCCACCCCCCCCCCCCCCCACCCCCCCCCCCCCCCACCCCCCCCCCCCCCCACCCCCCCCCCCCCCCACCCCCCCCCCCCCCCACCCCCCCCCCCCCCCACCCCCCCCCCCCCCCACCCCCCCCCCCCCCCACCCCCCCCCCCCCCCACCCCCCCCCCCCCCCACCCCCCCCCCCCCCCACCCCCCCCCCCCCCCACCCCCCCCCCCCCCCACCCCCCCCCCCCCCCACCCCCCCCCCCCCCCACCCCCCCCCCCCCCCACCCCCCCCCCCCCCCACCCCCCCCCCCCCCCACCCCCCCCCCCCCCCACCCCCCCCCCCCCCCACCCCCCCCCCCCCCCACCCCCCCCCCCCCCCACCCCCCCCCCCCCCCACCCCCCCCCCCCCCCACCCCCCCCCCCCCCCACCCCCCCCCCCCCCCACCCCCCCCCCCCCCCACCCCCCCCCCCCCCCACCCCCCCCCCCCCCCACCCCCCCCCCCCCCCACCCCCCCCCCCCCCCACCCCCCCCCCCCCCCACCCCCCCCCCCCCCCACCCCCCCCCCCCCCCACCCCCCCCCCCCCCCACCCCCCCCCCCCCCCACCCCCCCCCCCCCCCACCCCCCCCCCCCCCCACCCCCCCCCCCCCCCACCCCCCCCCCCCCCCACCCCCCCCCCCCCCCACCCCCCCCCCCCCCCACCCCCCCCCCCCCCCACCCCCCCCCCCCCCCACCCCCCCCCCCCCCCACCCCCCCCCCCCCCCACCCCCCCCCCCCCCCACCCCCCCCCCCCCCCACCCCCCCCCCCCCCCACCCCCCCCCCCCCCCACCCCCCCCCCCCCCCACCCCCCCCCCCCCCCACCCCCCCCCCCCCCCACCCCCCCCCCCCCCCACCCCCCCCCCCCCCCACCCCCCCCCCCCCCCACCCCCCCCCCCCCCCACCCCCCCCCCCCCCCACCCCCCCCCCCCCCCACCCCCCCCCCCCCCCACCCCCCCCCCCCCCCACCCCCCCCCCCCCCCACCCCCCCCCCCCCCCACCCCCCCCCCCCCCCACCCCCCCCCCCCCCCACCCCCCCCCCCCCCCACCCCCCCCCCCCCCCACCCCCCCCCCCCCCCACCCCCCCCCCCCCCCACCCCCCCCCCCCCCCACCCCCCCCCCCCCCCACCCCCCCCCCCCCCCACCCCCCCCCCCCCCCACCCCCCCCCCCCCCCACCCCCCCCCCCCCCCACCCCCCCCCCCCCCCACCCCCCCCCCCCCCCACCCCCCCCCCCCCCCACCCCCCCCCCCCCCCACCCCCCCCCCCCCCCACCCCCCCCCCCCCCCACCCCCCCCCCCCCCCACCCCCCCCCCCCCCCACCCCCCCCCCCCCCCACCCCCCCCCCCCCCCACCCCCCCCCCCCCCCACCCCCCCCCCCCCCCACCCCCCCCCCCCCCCACCCCCCCCCCCCCCCACCCCCCCCCCCCCCCACCCCCCCCCCCCCCCACCCCCCCCCCCCCCCACCCCCCCCCCCCCCCACCCCCCCCCCCCCCCACCCCCCCCCCCCCCCACCCCCCCCCCCCCCCACCCCCCCCCCCCCCCACCCCCCCCCCCCCCCACCCCCCCCCCCCCCCACCCCCCCCCCCCCCCACCCCCCCCCCCCCCCACCCCCCCCCCCCCCCACCCCCCCCCCCCCCCACCCCCCCCCCCCCCCACCCCCCCCCCCCCCCACCCCCCCCCCCCCCCACCCCCCCCCCCCCCCACCCCCCCCCCCCCCCACCCCCCCCCCCCCCCACCCCCCCCCCCCCCCACCCCCCCCCCCCCCCACCCCCCCCCCCCCCCACCCCCCCCCCCCCCCACCCCCCCCCCCCCCCACCCCCCCCCCCCCCCACCCCCCCCCCCCCCCACCCCCCCCCCCCCCCACCCCCCCCCCCCCCCACCCCCCCCCCCCCCCACCCCCCCCCCCCCCCACCCCCCCCCCCCCCCACCCCCCCCCCCCCCCACCCCCCCCCCCCCCCACCCCCCCCCCCCCCCACCCCCCCCCCCCCCCACCCCCCCCCCCCCCCACCCCCCCCCCCCCCCACCCCCCCCCCCCCCCACCCCCCCCCCCCCCCACCCCCCCCCCCCCCCACCCCCCCCCCCCCCCACCCCCCCCCCCCCCCACCCCCCCCCCCCCCCACCCCCCCCCCCCCCCACCCCCCCCCCCCCCCACCCCCCCCCCCCCCCACCCCCCCCCCCCCCCACCCCCCCCCCCCCCCACCCCCCCCCCCCCCCACCCCCCCCCCCCCCCACCCCCCCCCCCCCCCACCCCCCCCCCCCCCCACCCCCCCCCCCCCCCACCCCCCCCCCCCCCCACCCCCCCCCCCCCCCACCCCCCCCCCCCCCCACCCCCCCCCCCCCCCACCCCCCCCCCCCCCCACCCCCCCCCCCCCCCACCCCCCCCCCCCCCCACCCCCCCCCCCCCCCACCCCCCCCCCCCCCCACCCCCCCCCCCCCCCACCCCCCCCCCCCCCCACCCCCCCCCCCCCCCACCCCCCCCCCCCCCCACCCCCCCCCCCCCCCACCCCCCCCCCCCCCCACCCCCCCCCCCCCCCACCCCCCCCCCCCCCCACCCCCCCCCCCCCCCACCCCCCCCCCCCCCCACCCCCCCCCCCCCCCACCCCCCCCCCCCCCCACCCCCCCCCCCCCCCACCCCCCCCCCCCCCCACCCCCCCCCCCCCCCACCCCCCCCCCCCCCCACCCCCCCCCCCCCCCACCCCCCCCCCCCCCCACCCCCCCCCCCCCCCACCCCCCCCCCCCCCCACCCCCCCCCCCCCCCACCCCCCCCCCCCCCCACCCCCCCCCCCCCCCACCCCCCCCCCCCCCCACCCCCCCCCCCCCCCACCCCCCCCCCCCCCCACCCCCCCCCCCCCCCACCCCCCCCCCCCCCCACCCCCCCCCCCCCCCACCCCCCCCCCCCCCCACCCCCCCCCCCCCCCACCCCCCCCCCCCCCCACCCCCCCCCCCCCCCACCCCCCCCCCCCCCCACCCCCCCCCCCCCCCACCCCCCCCCCCCCCCACCCCCCCCCCCCCCCACCCCCCCCCCCCCCCACCCCCCCCCCCCCCCACCCCCCCCCCCCCCCACCCCCCCCCCCCCCCACCCCCCCCCCCCCCCACCCCCCCCCCCCCCCACCCCCCCCCCCCCCCACCCCCCCCCCCCCCCACCCCCCCCCCCCCCCACCCCCCCCCCCCCCCACCCCCCCCCCCCCCCACCCCCCCCCCCCCCCACCCCCCCCCCCCCCCACCCCCCCCCCCCCCCACCCCCCCCCCCCCCCACCCCCCCCCCCCCCCACCCCCCCCCCCCCCCACCCCCCCCCCCCCCCACCCCCCCCCCCCCCCACCCCCCCCCCCCCCCACCCCCCCCCCCCCCCACCCCCCCCCCCCCCCACCCCCCCCCCCCCCCACCCCCCCCCCCCCCCACCCCCCCCCCCCCCCACCCCCCCCCCCCCCCACCCCCCCCCCCCCCCACCCCCCCCCCCCCCCACCCCCCCCCCCCCCCACCCCCCCCCCCCCCCACCCCCCCCCCCCCCCACCCCCCCCCCCCCCCACCCCCCCCCCCCCCCACCCCCCCCCCCCCCCACCCCCCCCCCCCCCCACCCCCCCCCCCCCCCACCCCCCCCCCCCCCCACCCCCCCCCCCCCCCACCCCCCCCCCCCCCCACCCCCCCCCCCCCCCACCCCCCCCCCCCCCCACCCCCCCCCCCCCCCACCCCCCCCCCCCCCCACCCCCCCCCCCCCCCACCCCCCCCCCCCCCCACCCCCCCCCCCCCCCACCCCCCCCCCCCCCCACCCCCCCCCCCCCCCACCCCCCCCCCCCCCCACCCCCCCCCCCCCCCACCCCCCCCCCCCCCCACCCCCCCCCCCCCCCACCCCCCCCCCCCCCCACCCCCCCCCCCCCCCACCCCCCCCCCCCCCCACCCCCCCCCCCCCCCACCCCCCCCCCCCCCCACCCCCCCCCCCCCCCACCCCCCCCCCCCCCCACCCCCCCCCCCCCCCACCCCCCCCCCCCCCCACCCCCCCCCCCCCCCACCCCCCCCCCCCCCCACCCCCCCCCCCCCCCACCCCCCCCCCCCCCCACCCCCCCCCCCCCCCACCCCCCCCCCCCCCCACCCCCCCCCCCCCCCACCCCCCCCCCCCCCCACCCCCCCCCCCCCCCACCCCCCCCCCCCCCCACCCCCCCCCCCCCCCACCCCCCCCCCCCCCCACCCCCCCCCCCCCCCACCCCCCCCCCCCCCCACCCCCCCCCCCCCCCACCCCCCCCCCCCCCCACCCCCCCCCCCCCCCACCCCCCCCCCCCCCCACCCCCCCCCCCCCCCACCCCCCCCCCCCCCCACCCCCCCCCCCCCCCACCCCCCCCCCCCCCCACCCCCCCCCCCCCCCACCCCCCCCCCCCCCCACCCCCCCCCCCCCCCACCCCCCCCCCCCCCCACCCCCCCCCCCCCCCACCCCCCCCCCCCCCCACCCCCCCCCCCCCCCACCCCCCCCCCCCCCCACCCCCCCCCCCCCCCACCCCCCCCCCCCCCCACCCCCCCCCCCCCCCACCCCCCCCCCCCCCCACCCCCCCCCCCCCCCACCCCCCCCCCCCCCCACCCCCCCCCCCCCCCACCCCCCCCCCCCCCCACCCCCCCCCCCCCCCACCCCCCCCCCCCCCCACCCCCCCCCCCCCCCACCCCCCCCCCCCCCCACCCCCCCCCCCCCCCACCCCCCCCCCCCCCCACCCCCCCCCCCCCCCACCCCCCCCCCCCCCCACCCCCCCCCCCCCCCACCCCCCCCCCCCCCCACCCCCCCCCCCCCCCACCCCCCCCCCCCCCCACCCCCCCCCCCCCCCACCCCCCCCCCCCCCCACCCCCCCCCCCCCCCACCCCCCCCCCCCCCCACCCCCCCCCCCCCCCACCCCCCCCCCCCCCCACCCCCCCCCCCCCCCACCCCCCCCCCCCCCCACCCCCCCCCCCCCCCACCCCCCCCCCCCCCCACCCCCCCCCCCCCCCACCCCCCCCCCCCCCCACCCCCCCCCCCCCCCACCCCCCCCCCCCCCCACCCCCCCCCCCCCCCACCCCCCCCCCCCCCCACCCCCCCCCCCCCCCACCCCCCCCCCCCCCCACCCCCCCCCCCCCCCACCCCCCCCCCCCCCCACCCCCCCCCCCCCCCACCCCCCCCCCCCCCCACCCCCCCCCCCCCCCACCCCCCCCCCCCCCCACCCCCCCCCCCCCCCACCCCCCCCCCCCCCCACCCCCCCCCCCCCCCACCCCCCCCCCCCCCCACCCCCCCCCCCCCCCACCCCCCCCCCCCCCCACCCCCCCCCCCCCCCACCCCCCCCCCCCCCCACCCCCCCCCCCCCCCACCCCCCCCCCCCCCCACCCCCCCCCCCCCCCACCCCCCCCCCCCCCCACCCCCCCCCCCCCCCACCCCCCCCCCCCCCCACCCCCCCCCCCCCCCACCCCCCCCCCCCCCCACCCCCCCCCCCCCCCACCCCCCCCCCCCCCCACCCCCCCCCCCCCCCACCCCCCCCCCCCCCCACCCCCCCCCCCCCCCACCCCCCCCCCCCCCCACCCCCCCCCCCCCCCACCCCCCCCCCCCCCCACCCCCCCCCCCCCCCACCCCCCCCCCCCCCCACCCCCCCCCCCCCCCACCCCCCCCCCCCCCCACCCCCCCCCCCCCCCACCCCCCCCCCCCCCCACCCCCCCCCCCCCCCACCCCCCCCCCCCCCCACCCCCCCCCCCCCCCACCCCCCCCCCCCCCCACCCCCCCCCCCCCCCACCCCCCCCCCCCCCCACCCCCCCCCCCCCCCACCCCCCCCCCCCCCCACCCCCCCCCCCCCCCACCCCCCCCCCCCCCCACCCCCCCCCCCCCCCACCCCCCCCCCCCCCCACCCCCCCCCCCCCCCACCCCCCCCCCCCCCCACCCCCCCCCCCCCCCACCCCCCCCCCCCCCCACCCCCCCCCCCCCCCACCCCCCCCCCCCCCCACCCCCCCCCCCCCCCACCCCCCCCCCCCCCCACCCCCCCCCCCCCCCACCCCCCCCCCCCCCCACCCCCCCCCCCCCCCACCCCCCCCCCCCCCCACCCCCCCCCCCCCCCACCCCCCCCCCCCCCCACCCCCCCCCCCCCCCACCCCCCCCCCCCCCCACCCCCCCCCCCCCCCACCCCCCCCCCCCCCCACCCCCCCCCCCCCCCACCCCCCCCCCCCCCCACCCCCCCCCCCCCCCACCCCCCCCCCCCCCCACCCCCCCCCCCCCCCACCCCCCCCCCCCCCCACCCCCCCCCCCCCCCACCCCCCCCCCCCCCCACCCCCCCCCCCCCCCACCCCCCCCCCCCCCCACCCCCCCCCCCCCCCACCCCCCCCCCCCCCCACCCCCCCCCCCCCCCACCCCCCCCCCCCCCCACCCCCCCCCCCCCCCACCCCCCCCCCCCCCCACCCCCCCCCCCCCCCACCCCCCCCCCCCCCCACCCCCCCCCCCCCCCACCCCCCCCCCCCCCCACCCCCCCCCCCCCCCACCCCCCCCCCCCCCCACCCCCCCCCCCCCCCACCCCCCCCCCCCCCCACCCCCCCCCCCCCCCACCCCCCCCCCCCCCCACCCCCCCCCCCCCCCACCCCCCCCCCCCCCCACCCCCCCCCCCCCCCACCCCCCCCCCCCCCCACCCCCCCCCCCCCCCACCCCCCCCCCCCCCCACCCCCCCCCCCCCCCACCCCCCCCCCCCCCCACCCCCCCCCCCCCCCACCCCCCCCCCCCCCCACCCCCCCCCCCCCCCACCCCCCCCCCCCCCCACCCCCCCCCCCCCCCACCCCCCCCCCCCCCCACCCCCCCCCCCCCCCACCCCCCCCCCCCCCCACCCCCCCCCCCCCCCACCCCCCCCCCCCCCCACCCCCCCCCCCCCCCACCCCCCCCCCCCCCCACCCCCCCCCCCCCCCACCCCCCCCCCCCCCCACCCCCCCCCCCCCCCACCCCCCCCCCCCCCCACCCCCCCCCCCCCCCACCCCCCCCCCCCCCCACCCCCCCCCCCCCCCACCCCCCCCCCCCCCCACCCCCCCCCCCCCCCACCCCCCCCCCCCCCCACCCCCCCCCCCCCCCACCCCCCCCCCCCCCCACCCCCCCCCCCCCCCACCCCCCCCCCCCCCCACCCCCCCCCCCCCCCACCCCCCCCCCCCCCCACCCCCCCCCCCCCCCACCCCCCCCCCCCCCCACCCCCCCCCCCCCCCACCCCCCCCCCCCCCCACCCCCCCCCCCCCCCACCCCCCCCCCCCCCCACCCCCCCCCCCCCCCACCCCCCCCCCCCCCCACCCCCCCCCCCCCCCACCCCCCCCCCCCCCCACCCCCCCCCCCCCCCACCCCCCCCCCCCCCCACCCCCCCCCCCCCCCACCCCCCCCCCCCCCCACCCCCCCCCCCCCCCACCCCCCCCCCCCCCCACCCCCCCCCCCCCCCACCCCCCCCCCCCCCCACCCCCCCCCCCCCCCACCCCCCCCCCCCCCCACCCCCCCCCCCCCCCACCCCCCCCCCCCCCCACCCCCCCCCCCCCCCACCCCCCCCCCCCCCCACCCCCCCCCCCCCCCACCCCCCCCCCCCCCCACCCCCCCCCCCCCCCACCCCCCCCCCCCCCCACCCCCCCCCCCCCCCACCCCCCCCCCCCCCCACCCCCCCCCCCCCCCACCCCCCCCCCCCCCCACCCCCCCCCCCCCCCACCCCCCCCCCCCCCCACCCCCCCCCCCCCCCACCCCCCCCCCCCCCCACCCCCCCCCCCCCCCACCCCCCCCCCCCCCCACCCCCCCCCCCCCCCACCCCCCCCCCCCCCCACCCCCCCCCCCCCCCACCCCCCCCCCCCCCCACCCCCCCCCCCCCCCACCCCCCCCCCCCCCCACCCCCCCCCCCCCCCACCCCCCCCCCCCCCCACCCCCCCCCCCCCCCACCCCCCCCCCCCCCCACCCCCCCCCCCCCCCACCCCCCCCCCCCCCCACCCCCCCCCCCCCCCACCCCCCCCCCCCCCCACCCCCCCCCCCCCCCACCCCCCCCCCCCCCCACCCCCCCCCCCCCCCACCCCCCCCCCCCCCCACCCCCCCCCCCCCCCACCCCCCCCCCCCCCCACCCCCCCCCCCCCCCACCCCCCCCCCCCCCCACCCCCCCCCCCCCCCACCCCCCCCCCCCCCCACCCCCCCCCCCCCCCACCCCCCCCCCCCCCCACCCCCCCCCCCCCCCACCCCCCCCCCCCCCCACCCCCCCCCCCCCCCACCCCCCCCCCCCCCCACCCCCCCCCCCCCCCACCCCCCCCCCCCCCCACCCCCCCCCCCCCCCACCCCCCCCCCCCCCCACCCCCCCCCCCCCCCACCCCCCCCCCCCCCCACCCCCCCCCCCCCCCACCCCCCCCCCCCCCCACCCCCCCCCCCCCCCACCCCCCCCCCCCCCCACCCCCCCCCCCCCCCACCCCCCCCCCCCCCCACCCCCCCCCCCCCCCACCCCCCCCCCCCCCCACCCCCCCCCCCCCCCACCCCCCCCCCCCCCCACCCCCCCCCCCCCCCACCCCCCCCCCCCCCCACCCCCCCCCCCCCCCACCCCCCCCCCCCCCCACCCCCCCCCCCCCCCACCCCCCCCCCCCCCCACCCCCCCCCCCCCCCACCCCCCCCCCCCCCCACCCCCCCCCCCCCCCACCCCCCCCCCCCCCCACCCCCCCCCCCCCCCACCCCCCCCCCCCCCCACCCCCCCCCCCCCCCACCCCCCCCCCCCCCCACCCCCCCCCCCCCCCACCCCCCCCCCCCCCCACCCCCCCCCCCCCCCACCCCCCCCCCCCCCCACCCCCCCCCCCCCCCACCCCCCCCCCCCCCCACCCCCCCCCCCCCCCACCCCCCCCCCCCCCCACCCCCCCCCCCCCCCACCCCCCCCCCCCCCCACCCCCCCCCCCCCCCACCCCCCCCCCCCCCCACCCCCCCCCCCCCCCACCCCCCCCCCCCCCCACCCCCCCCCCCCCCCACCCCCCCCCCCCCCCACCCCCCCCCCCCCCCACCCCCCCCCCCCCCCACCCCCCCCCCCCCCCACCCCCCCCCCCCCCCACCCCCCCCCCCCCCCACCCCCCCCCCCCCCCACCCCCCCCCCCCCCCACCCCCCCCCCCCCCCACCCCCCCCCCCCCCCACCCCCCCCCCCCCCCACCCCCCCCCCCCCCCACCCCCCCCCCCCCCCACCCCCCCCCCCCCCCACCCCCCCCCCCCCCCACCCCCCCCCCCCCCCACCCCCCCCCCCCCCCACCCCCCCCCCCCCCCACCCCCCCCCCCCCCCACCCCCCCCCCCCCCCACCCCCCCCCCCCCCCACCCCCCCCCCCCCCCACCCCCCCCCCCCCCCACCCCCCCCCCCCCCCACCCCCCCCCCCCCCCACCCCCCCCCCCCCCCACCCCCCCCCCCCCCCACCCCCCCCCCCCCCCACCCCCCCCCCCCCCCACCCCCCCCCCCCCCCACCCCCCCCCCCCCCCACCCCCCCCCCCCCCCACCCCCCCCCCCCCCCACCCCCCCCCCCCCCCACCCCCCCCCCCCCCCACCCCCCCCCCCCCCCACCCCCCCCCCCCCCCACCCCCCCCCCCCCCCACCCCCCCCCCCCCCCACCCCCCCCCCCCCCCACCCCCCCCCCCCCCCACCCCCCCCCCCCCCCACCCCCCCCCCCCCCCACCCCCCCCCCCCCCCACCCCCCCCCCCCCCCACCCCCCCCCCCCCCCACCCCCCCCCCCCCCCACCCCCCCCCCCCCCCACCCCCCCCCCCCCCCACCCCCCCCCCCCCCCACCCCCCCCCCCCCCCACCCCCCCCCCCCCCCACCCCCCCCCCCCCCCACCCCCCCCCCCCCCCACCCCCCCCCCCCCCCACCCCCCCCCCCCCCCACCCCCCCCCCCCCCCACCCCCCCCCCCCCCCACCCCCCCCCCCCCCCACCCCCCCCCCCCCCCACCCCCCCCCCCCCCCACCCCCCCCCCCCCCCACCCCCCCCCCCCCCCACCCCCCCCCCCCCCCACCCCCCCCCCCCCCCACCCCCCCCCCCCCCCACCCCCCCCCCCCCCCACCCCCCCCCCCCCCCACCCCCCCCCCCCCCCACCCCCCCCCCCCCCCACCCCCCCCCCCCCCCACCCCCCCCCCCCCCCACCCCCCCCCCCCCCCACCCCCCCCCCCCCCCACCCCCCCCCCCCCCCACCCCCCCCCCCCCCCACCCCCCCCCCCCCCCACCCCCCCCCCCCCCCACCCCCCACCCCCCCCACGCCCCACCCCCCCCACCCCCCCCCCGCCCCACCCCCCCCCCCACCCTCCCCCCCCCCCACCTCCCCCCCCCCCGAACCACCCCCCCCCCCCCCACCCCCCCCGCCCCCCCAACACCCCCCCCGCCCCCCGCCTCCCCCCCCCCCCCACCCCCCCCCCCCCCCCCCCCCCCACCACCCCCCCCCCCCAACCCCCCCCCCACCATCCCCCCCCCCCCCCCCCCCCCCCCCCACCCCCCCCCCCCCCCACGCCACTAGTTCAGGGAGCTGTTAAAGAGGATTAGGTGAATCTGTGGAAAGATTCAGGTCTGTGATGACTACCTGGAGCCTGCACGTTCAAAGGCCTGTGCTGGGGGGAGAAATTGAATGCCTGTGCTGTGGGGAGGAAAAGGCCAACTTGGCCCCTGGGCCCCTGTTTGTGAACCCGTCGGGACTATCCAGTTGGTGCTCTGGGGAAAAGGATGCTAGGCCAGCCACGTTCTCATACACATTTTGTGAAGAGCAGCCGTGCTCCTCTGTGCCAGAGCTTTTGAAGAGCTGGGGTTGAAGGGAACGATTCAGAGACATAAGAACATAAGAACAAGCCAGCTGGATCAGACCAGAGTCCATCTAGTCCAGCTCTCTGCTACTCGCAGTGGCCCACCAGGTGCCTTTGGGAGCTCACGTGCAGGAGGTGAAAGCAATGAGACAACACAGGCAAGACAGGAAGGAGACACAGCTGGAGGAGGGAGACTCACGCGGCCGGCAGATCAAGTAGAGCTCTGACTGGACGACGTAAGAGGCATAACCGTCATCAAAGAAGATCAGGAACCTGGAAGGAAAGAACATGTCAAGTCCAGCCCTCTGCTATTGCTGTCGGAAGCACAGGAAGGAGAAGAGGCCTGCAGCTGGTAATGAAGTGACTCTATACTAGAAATACAAAGCTGGATGGCACCTCAAGGGTTGTTCAGTCCAGGGGTCTGCAACCTGCGGCTCTCCAGATGTTCATGGACTATAATTCCCATCAGCCCCTGCCAGCAGGGCCAATTTGCCTCTGGAACTCACTGCCACTAGTTCAGTGAGCTTTTAATTGGCCATGCTGGCAGGGGCTGATGGGATTTGTAGCCCATGAACATCTGGAGAGCCGCAGGTTGCAGACCCTGGTCTAGTCCAACCCAAGCACAAGGCAGGAAATTCGCAATGACCTTCCCTCCCACTCCCCTAATGACCCCTGCTCTAAGAACATAAGAACATAAGAACTAGCCTGCCGGATCAGACCAGAGTCCATCTAGTCCAGCTCTCTGCTACTCGCAGTGGCCCACCAGGTGCCTTTGGGAGCTCACGTGCAGGAGGTGAAAGCAATGGCCTTCTGCGGCTGCTGCTCCTGAGCACCTGGTCTGCTCAGGCATTTGCAATCTGAGATCAAGGAGGATCAAGGTTGGTAGCCATAGATCGACTTCTCCTCCTCTGTCCAAGCCCCTTTTAAAGCTATCCAGGTTAGTGGCCATCACCACCTCCTGTGGCAGCGTATTCCAAACACTCTATGGCCAGAGGAAGGCTAAAAACCTCCAGGATCCAACCTGGCCTGGAGGAAAATTCCTACCTGAACCCAACCCAGCGATCGAGTGGCATGATTGTGGGCATGTGAGAAAAGGCCTCGAGAGCCGAGAACTGGCTCATCCCGTCCTGCCCTCCCTGTTATCATAGTAGAGGAAGGTAAATGAAAGAGGGAAGATAAATCTGGGGAAGGGGACCCCTATCCAATCACCCACACTGTAAGCCTTCTGGAATCACTAGTGCAGTCAGTACAGAGTATTTTGGTATCTCAGGAAAGCCGGGGGAGGGTTGGGAGCACGGCAGGGGCTTATGAAATGATGCTCATAGTGAAGAAAGTGGACGGAGAGAGCTTTTCCCCCCTCTCTGATCATATTAGGACTTGGTGATGTCAAATTGTCGCTGCAACAGAGGTGGTTGCTCTGCAGAGCAAATTTAGATTTTCTCGGTGGTGTCCCATCCAAATACTAACCAGGGACGACCGTGGTTAGCTTCCAAGATCGGGCTGGTTTGTACAATCAAAGTCAGGGCAATACAAGAACTTGGGGGCAATAGATAAAGTTGTTGGGGGGAAAGTTCAAGAAGGAGAAGAGTTTGGATTTATACCCCACCTTTCTCTCCAGTAAGGGGGCTTACAAGCTCCTTTCCCTTCCTCTCCCCTATAACAGACACCTTGTGAGGCAGGTGGGGCTGAGAGAGTTCGGAAGAACTGTGACTAGCCCAAGGTCACCCAGCAGGAATGCAGGAGTGTGGAAACACAAGAGAAAACACCTTCCACAATGAGCGATTCAAATGGGGGATTCAGTGCCTTTGAAAACAGAGAAGGCCGCCAGCACAGACAGTTTTAGAAGGGGACTAGTAATCACACCCACGGCTTCTGAGTCAAAAAGATTATAAAAACCCACTGATCACTGGGATAAACCAGAAAACTGTACAATTGACATATTCAGTAAACAGAAAATGTACACCGTGTCTAACACAATGCCTCTAGTGTTTTGTTCCAGGGCTGCATCTTAAAAAACAGCCAGAAATCAAAACAAAATAGCTGTGTTATCAAGTCACACGCTGTTTCTCAGTCAAGAAAAAACAGAACATTAGAGGGCAGGAGGGAAGGCTGAGACCAATGCTGTCTTCGTTTAAGATATTATTACAAGACCAGGACAGAATTACTGGAACTCTGATTAAGTCAAGCTTTTCTTTACTGCTTTACTGCTTTCTTTACTTCTTTGCTGCTTTAAAGTAAAGCTTTACTTTAGTACAGCCATTCTCAACCAGGATTCCATGGTACCCTGGGGTGCCGTGAGCGTGTCCCAGGGGTACCGTGGCAACACTACCACCCCCTCCAGCAAGGACCTGGAGCTCGCCCATGGAGCAGGGCCTGCCGAAAGGTCAGCAGCCACACCACCACCACCCCCCCCCCCCGTGCTTCCCTTCATCCTGGGAGGGGAAGGTGGGGGGTGTGGCAAGCAGGGGCAATGGAAGGGGGTGGTGGGGGGTGGTGGCAGGGGTACCGTGAGATATAAAGAGTGCGGTCAAGGGTACCCTGACCTCGAAAAGGTTGGGAAACACTGCTTTAGTATATAGGAAGAAGGAGGAGGAGTCTGGATTAATATCCCCCTTTCTCAAAGGGGCTGACAATCTCCTTGCCCTTCCCCCCTCACAACAAACACCCTGTGAGGTGGGTGGGGCTGAGAGAGCTCCAAAGAACTGTGACTAGCCCAAGGTCACCCAGCAGGAATGTAGAAGAGCAGAAACACATCTTGTTCACCAGATAAGCCTCCACAGCTCAAGTGGCAGAACGGGGATTCAAACCTGGTTCTCCAGATTAGAGTGCTCCTGCTCTTAACCACTACACCACACTGGCTCCTGCTTAACCGGGGCTGCCTCAGCCTCTAAAGAGAGTATTTGCTCTAGCTCACATTATAAACATGTTGTCAGAAAATCCTTCAGTCCTAAAAAAGCTTTCGTGATTACTTTGAGTGTATTAAGTGTATACAAATAGCCTTAGTGGTGTGGGTAACTATTTTGTTGTACATTGACAGCACGGGAGTTTATTATTCTCCTTCTTGGTGGGATCGGAAGGCGTGTTTCAACACGAAGGCTTTTCCTGACGGAGAAACAGCGTGTGACTTGATTAACACATCTGGTTCACCAATTCAATAAGCCTTTATTGGCATATACACGATAGTATAAAAATACAGTTCCAGTTAAAAAGTGAATAGTAAAAAACTTCGCGTTTGTTATGCATTCAGTTTACAAACTTAAGAACATAAGAACAAGCCAGCTGGATCAGACCAGAGTCCATCTAGTCCAGCTCTCTGCTACTCGCAGTGGCCCACCAGGTGCCTTTGGGAGCTCACATGCAGGAGGTGAAAGCAATGGCCTTCTACAGCTGTTGCTCCCGATCACCTGGTCTGTTAAGGCATTTGCAATCTCAGATCAAAGAGGATCAAGATTGGTAGCCATAAATCGACTTCTCCTCCATAAATATGTCCAAGCCCCTTTTAAAGCTATCCAGGTGAGTGGCCATCACCACCTCCCGTGGCAGCATATTCCAAACACCAATCACACGTTGCGTGAAGAAGTGTTTCCTTTTATTAGTCCTAATTCTTCCCCCCAGCATTTTCAATGAATGCCCCCTGGTTCTAAAACTTCTGACAAAACTTCTGACAAAAACTTTGCCACTATAAGGCAACAATGAAAATCCTGACAGTTTAAAAGCTTTACTACTTTATCTGATTCAGTATAATCAATCATAGAGTCTATAGCTTGGGATAACAGACTGGATCGGAGTTCTTGGTCTAATAAGCAGTTCAGGAGAATGTGTGGGATGGAATCCAGCTGTCCTATGTTACAGGTACAGAACCTCTTATCGCTTGGAAGACCTTTAAGTCTTCCTCTATGTAGCGGAGATGGCATGATGTTAAACCTAGCTAGCATATAGGCTCTCTTGTGTATGGGATTTGTGAGCGCTGTAATATAATAGGCTGGATATCCCTGCATGAAAGGAATTGACATATTCATTGGTGAACAAGATTTATTTGCCAAGCTCTGCAGTTGTTGATAGTCCATTGCTAACAGCCTCTCTTTGATGAGGGCAAAAGTTTCAGTAAAGGTTAGCGTATTGAAGGAGTCACTGTCATAACCCAGTTCCCCGATCTTTGCTGTAACTATTGTGCACTATCTGGCTCACCAGATAAGAGTCTGCTACTCAGGTGGAGGAGTGGGGAATCAAACCCGGCTCTCCAGATTAGAATCCACCTGCTCTTAGCCAATAAAGCCCACTGACCCAAGGAAGAGTTCCATCCAGACAGATTCAAATTTCATAGCCAAAAGGCTCAGTTTTACCCAGCCTTTGAGCTTCCTAGGAGATCTGACTCCCGCTGTTTAAGAGGCAGAGACCAGACCTAAGCGGACAGCTGCCCCAACGCAACAAGGTTTTGAGCACGACGGTCTTCCCTGACCTCATTTTGTTCTTGATGTTCGGCGTCTCGGCCACAATGCCGGCGTACAGCCACATCTGATTCGCGTCCTTGTATTTCGCCACCACTCGGCTCCCGACTTGCAGGCCCTCGGCCGACGGGTGATAGTCGTACGCGATGTGGTTGCCCGACAGCAAGCTTTTCCCCTTGTTGTCAAACTTCACTTTGTACTTCTTCCCGGCCCCTGAGGGAGATGGCCAAAAGGGAGAGCAACTATCAGTCCCGACCTCTGGACAAAATGAAGAACAAGCCACGCAGACCTTCACAGGGCTGGCTTCAATGGACCTGTTCTGCTAACAGCGATGCCTTCCCCCTGCAAAAGGAGCGTTGCCTAGCAACGGGGAAAGATACTGCCATTGACAAAACAGATCCATGGGATTCAACCAGCTGAAGAAACCTCAAAACAGGGGTCCTCACGTGCCTTTTCAGGAACCCCCCTGAGTGCTTTTAGAAAGTAGGAGGGGTCAGTTGAGGCTTTTCCCAGCAAGGAGATCTGATTGGGTTTACAGATTTTTTAAAAACATGGTTTTGGCAGCGGCTGCTGTCACAGTAAGAGGCTCTTCACTGTACAACTGCAGGTAAACCGTGCAGCCCATTCGGGGTTGGCTCCGCTTCTTGTGACTGCCATTTTGTGACAGCCCATGATGTCGTCTCAGGTTTACGATGTGGAGATTCACAGGCTTCTTCACAAAACGACAAATCCCAGGGATCTTTGGATGGACTATGTGGCCCATTCGGAAATCTGGTTCCAATTAATCTTAGGATCATAGAGATGGAAGGGACCACACAGGCCATCTAGTCCAACTCCCTTCTCAATGCAGCAGCCGCCTAGAGAACTCCTGACCGCTGCTGAAAGCCTGCAAGTGAAGAGGGTGCTCGCCCCCTCCCAAGGCAACAGACTCCACTGCTGCACAACATTTAGGCCCACTTGCATGATGCGCTTTCTGCAGGGCTCCTAGCTCTGCGGTCCCACAGCGATGGGGTCTCCTCCCTATTTAAGTACAAAGAGCTGCCCCACTGTGTGCCCCACGAGTCGCTGTCATCTGCTCCCCACATTGCTCAAAGGGAAAGATCAAGGGAAAGAACAAGGAAAGAGTGATACTACCCTTTAAAGGTAGAATCATAGAGTTGGAAGAGACCGGAAGGGCCATCAAGTCCAACCCCCTGCAATGCAGGAACACACAATCAAAGCACTCTTGACAGATTGCCATCCAACCTCCAAAGAAGGAGACTCCACCACACTTCTGGATGTGCCATCAAAAATCCTGTCTGAGCAGAAACAAGAAGCAGACACGGAGCCTACCTGTCTTCTTATCCAGCCACATGGGAAATGACAAACAATCTATTGACCCACCTACAAGGCAGAAGTGACCCTGTTCACTCACCCACGGTTTGCATAGCGATCAGCGTCCCCTTGTGCCACGTCTTGGTCCGCTTCTTTCCCAGGATACGGTCGCCTACCACCAGGTCTCCGTCTTGGGTAATTTCGCACCCGGGGCTCACTTCCTGGAATCCTGCCGCAGAGTTCAAATCAGGCGCAGATTAAGAGGCCCCGCCTCCAACAGGGCCCCCACCCAACATCCGCCACCTCTTCTCTTCCCCCTCACTTATTCCCAGCAAATCCTAGCTGCCCAGTCATTTTTGTCAGGGGTAAGCAGCTGTGAAATTTACTTGGGAAAAGCAGCACCCCAGTGCTTCAAAACAAAACTCATCACGTTTGAAATACTGATTGCCTATTTTCTCCGCACAGGATTTTCAAAGCGTAGACTTAGAAGACTGTTTCTTCAAAGCAAAATAAACATAACCCTGGCTGGGCACCCACAGATGCAAAGCTGGAGGACTCTCATCCGACAGTAAGACAGCGTCACCCCCTCAATTATCCCACCAATTATCTGCCTTTTGTGGCTGCTCTTACCTTCAGAGGTGAGGTGGGCTGCAACTAGAGACAGGGCCTTTTCTGTGTTGGCCACTTGCCTTCGGAATGCCCTCCCCTTGAGGTTCATCTGGTGCCTACTTCGCTTTCTTTTTAGCCAAGGAAACACATCTGTTTACCCAGGCTTTTAACTGGGACTCTCTCTTAACAGTTTCTCTTAATAGGGTGTTGAGGGTTTTCTGGGTTGTATGACCGTGTTCCAGTAGCATTTCCTCCAGACGTTTCGCCTGCATCTCTGCTGGCATCTTCAGAGGATTTTTTTTTGCCCCCCCACGTGACCTAAATGGGGCGTGCCCGGGGTGGGGTGCCCCCCAATGTTGGCGCTACGCAACTGCATACTAGCAAACCCATTATGTAATTTTTTTTCACGGGCCCCCAAACGCTCTGGCGCGTCCCCTTGGGGGTACGTGAACCCCAGGTTGGGAACCCCTGTTCTAAAGAAATAAACACCCACTTAGAGAGTCTTGGCTGCCGGTCTTTTTGTTCACGGCGTCCATAAACTTCTGCACATCTTGAGCCGACTTCCTCATGGCCGCCATGGCTTCTCGGAGCTATGGGAAGAGAACCAAAAAGGGAGTCTTGATGCCCAGTCTTGAAGACTGCTAAAATTCACTGTGAGGTCAGATCCAGTGTATGAGAACCCACTTCTTCGGAGGCACGAAATCGGTCCTCAAATGGCAAATATATGCTGGTGAGAACAGAAACGCAAAGGGGCTGGAAGGACATGAAATGAAAGCGACAGGAGGAGAAGACGAGGAAGAAGAGGAGGAGGAGGAGTAGTTTGTATTTATACCCCACTTTTCTCTCCTGTAAGGAGACTCAAGGTGGCTTACAAGCTCCTTTCCCTTCCTCTCCCCACAACAGACACCTTGTGAGGCAGGTGGGGCTGAGAGAGTCCTGGGAGAACTGTGACTGGCCCTAGGTCACCCAGCAGGAATGCAGGAGTGCGGAAACACGTCGCGATCAGGTCGTATTACCCATATATCCCATACCCTTTTCTATTCCAAATCTACCTTCCAACCTATCTATATCTTAGGAACTCTGTGTGAGCATGTTTGCTGCATTGAATCAAATGCTCGTAAACCCCTTATCCCTACAACAAAGATTGTCAAACTTGCATTATATTCCTCTCTGAGGATTTTCTTCCAAGAGCTGAGCTTCGTAAACACTGGTATTAAAGATTCCTTACCTAGCCTTTTGCAACATTAATGAGCAGTCTGCTCTAAGCTAACATTCCCCACTATATTGTCGGCTTTCACGGCCAGAATCACTGAGGTGCTGTGTGGTTTCCGGGCTGTATGGCCGTGTTCTAGCAGCATTCTCTCCTGACGTTTCACCTGCATCTGTGGCTGGCATTTTCTGAAGATGCCAGCCACAGATGCAGGCGAAACGTCAGGAGAGAATGGTGCTAGAACACGTCCGTACAGCCCGGAAACCACACAGCACCTCAATTCCCCACTATACTGTGTCTCTACTTTGGGTAACACTGGAAATCACTCCAGCTAGGACCACGTTAGCAAAACAGAAGTTTTCATACATGCGTTAGCCTTTTATTGGCATAATCAGAAAGCAATATTAATACATCAGTAATAAAAGCAGAAAAGCCCCCAAAGGACCATAACAGATACAAACAGACGTTTTCACAATGCTGCCGGGCTGCCCCAGTTCTGCTCCACTTACCAAGGACTGATCCTTTGCCATTTTGCTACTTGCATCCCCTGCCATTAGGAGATAAAAATTAAGAGTCAGGACATCATTATTACTTTACATAATCAGATGACAGCTGACTTCAACAAATGGAATATGAGCCGGTGTAACCCCTCCATAGATTGGCCACCCCTGTCCTAACTCCTCAAAGGAAGTCCAAGACAGACTCCATTCCACGTGTGCCAACATGCGACAACATGCGACTGATGGAAGACAGTTATCTCTGGGGTACAGAATTCCCTTCCAACAGGTCTTTTCCTTGTCAGAACCAGGAAATCTGTAAAAAATTTCCACTGGTTAATTCAAGGGGTTTTCTTCCCACTCCCATCATTTGTCTCCATAATGATCAGCCTGGCCTCGACGAGGGGCAGGGCCTTTTCAGCCCTGGCCCCTACCTGGTGGAACAGGCTCCCTAGGGAGATCAGGGCCCTGTGGGACTTACAGAGTTTCCGCAGGGCCTGCAAGATGGACCTGTTCCGCCGGGCGTTTGGCCAGCCTGGTTAAAAATACATCTACCGTGTCATCTGGCCTCCTGTGGGCACAAGGGGGGGAGGGGGGGAGCCAGATGCCATCCACATTTTTAAATGGGTTATGTTTTTATATAATCGGTATTTAAATTATGTTTTAATTTATGTTTTAACCTTGTTGTGAACCGCCCTGAGCCCCAGGGGGAGGGCGGTATATAAAATTAATAATAAATAAATAAAAATAAACAGTTGCATGATAAACATTTATTTTAAATCTGTTTATTATTCTGGTCCCTGATCCATTTTGTAACCATAAAGTTTTGTGTACTTTTTAATGCTTTAAGAAGAAGAAGAAGCGTTTGGATTTATATCTCCCCTTTCTCTCGTGTAAGGAGACTTAAAGGGGCTGACAATCTCCTTGCCCTCACAACAAACACCCTGTGAGGTAGGTGGGGCTGAGAGAGCTCCAAAAAGCTCCGAAAAGCCCAAGGTCACCCAACTGGCGTGTGTGGGAGTGCACAGGCTAATCTGAATTTACTATTTTTTACACTGTGATTTGGAAGGAAGCTGCATGTTTTCCAAAATCAGTTATACAAATGAGATCGGGGAAAAAGTTCAGATGGCATAGAGGAAAAACAAAACCTCCATAGTCAGAGGCAGTATACCACTTATGGCCGGAAAGCTAGAGTCACACAATTGGGTAGCTCTTTCCAAATTAGAAGAAGATTATGGATTTTCACCTGACCTTTCTCTCCTATAAAGTGGCTTACAAACTCCTCCCTCTCCCCACAACAGACCCCTTATGGGGTAGGTGGGGCTGAGAGAGTTTGGAGGGAACTGTGATTGGCCCAAGGTCACCCAGCAGGCTCCATGTGGAGGAGCGGGGGAACAAATCCAGTTCGCCAGATGAGAGTTTGCTGCTCTTAACCACGCTGGCTCTCCAGCAAATTCCCCCAGGGCAACTTCCTGGCCACCGTAGGGCCGGGAAAAAGAACAGCGAGTCCGCTCTTGCGAGACTTCTCACCAGAATCAACGCTCATGACATCATCATCTTCATCGGGGATTTCAATCACTTCCATCGGTTTGGAAGAGGCATCGTCCTCATCAGAGTCCGTCTCGCGGTACTCCAAGCCCAGGTTGGAGTAGACGTCTTTGACCATCTCTTCGCACTTGTCAACGGCTCTGTGAGGATAGAGGCTCAGCATGAGACAACTTACTTACCAGCTTCTGCTTGCCTTTTCAAGAAGAAGAAGAAGAGTTGGATTTACAGCGGAACCTTGGTTTTCATTGCCTTCGGTTTTCATCGATTTTTTCAGTGAAAAATCTGTCTCGGTTTTCATTGATTTGCCTCAGTTTTCATCGATTTGCAGTAAGGTGCAGGTGTTTGTGGAGAAAAATCACCCGGACAAAGCTGTTGCAGGCCATGTCTGCAACTTGTTTAATGACAATGTCTTGCCCCATTTCAGACAAATCTTAAAGAGGCATCAGAAACAGACC
Organism: Sphaerodactylus townsendi; assembly: GCF_021028975.2. Lineage (NCBI taxonomy): Eukaryota > Metazoa > Chordata > Lepidosauria > Squamata > Sphaerodactylidae > Sphaerodactylus > Sphaerodactylus townsendi. The sequence continues at coordinate 13,342,145 of NC_059425.1, read as the reverse complement.
TCTTTGGACAGCTTTCTGGTGCGACATTGGTCCACCGGCTCTGAAGCTGGTCCTAGTGTTATTGTTTGTTACTATTTTCAGCATTAAACACTCTATTTATTCACCAAAAATGTGTTTTTGGTATGTTTTTTGGAGTGCCTCGAACAGATTAATTGGATTTACATTGATTCCTATGGAAAAGTTTGCCTCGGTTTTCATCGGTTTTGGTTTTCATGGATTCTTTTCGGACGGATTACCAACAAAAACCGAGGTTCCACTGTATATCCCCCCCCCGTTCTCTCCTGTAAGAAGACTAAAAGGGGCTTACAATCTCCTTTCCCTCCCCTCCCCACAACCTGTGAGGTGGGTGGGGCTGAGAGAGCTCTGAAGAACTGTGACTAGCCCAAGGTCACCCAGCTGGTGTGTGTTGGGATAAGCCTCCACAGCTCAAGTGGCAGAGTGGGGAATCAAACCCGGTTCTCCAGATTAGAGTGCACCTGCTCTTAACCAATGCACCATGTTGGTGCTAAACATGGTATCCTGGAAAGTTGTGGCTCCAATGTAATTTGGCTCATGAAATGCTACTCTCCAATGGTAAAAAATGCTTCCAAGGGAGGAGCCAGGAAAGTTTCTAACCTTCTGTTCGATCTACCATTTGGAGAAGATAAAGTTAAGGGGTGACATGATAACCATGTTTAAATATTTGAAAGGACGTCATGTTGAAGAGGGAGCAAGCTTGTTTTCTACGGCTGCAGAATCGGGATAAGGAGCAATGGATTCAAGGTGCAGGAAAAGAGATTTCGCCTGAACATCAGGGAAAACTTCCTGACACTAAGGGCTATTCATCAGTGGAATACGCTGCCTCAGAGGGCGGTGGAGTTGACTTCCTTGGAGGTTTTTAAACAGAGGCTGAGTGACCATCTGTCAAAGTGTTTTTTTATTGTGTGTTGTCCCCGCATGGCAGGGGTTTGGACCTGATAGCCCTTACATATCTTTTGTAAGCTACCTTTGGGAAAGACCAAATATAATTTTAAGGTGTCAGATAAATGTGTGATACATCCCGATAAATTAAGGCGACAGGACAGCGACCCCCCCCCTCCCCCCCGGCTGTCCCATGAATCCAATAAGCTCGTTCGGTGGGTACACTAAAAAGAGGCCTTCTCAGTGGTAGCCCCTCAACTACTGAACAACCTCCCCAAGAAAGTGAACCTGACCCTGTCACTCTTGATCTTCAGGAGACAGATGAAAATTATTTTATTTAGGACTGGACGTAATTAAAGCAGGCCAAAGTTGTGATTTTAAATGTTGGTTTTGTGTATTCCTGTATAATTTGTTTTTATATACTTTATTTTTTGTACTTTACTTAATTACTTTATTATTTTATGTACTTTACTTAATTACTTTATTATTTTATGTACTTTACTTAATTATTTTATGTACTTTATTTACTTTACTTAATTAATGTACTTTACTTAATTAACTTTACTTAATTAACTTTACTTAATGTACTTTACTGAATTATTTTATGTACTTTACTTAATTATGTATTTTATGTACTTTATTTACATTTTAAGCCACCTTGAGCTTTAGGGTGTTGTGGGTTTTCCGGGTTGTATGGCCATGTTCCAGCAGCATTTTCTCCTGACATTTCACCTGCATCTGTGGCTGGCATCTTCACAGGATCTGATCCTCTGAAGATGCCAGTCACAGATGCAGGCGAAATGCCAGTCATACAACCCGGAAAACCCACAACACCCTAGTGATTCCAGCCGTGAAAGCCTTCGACAATACACCTTGAGCTTTATAAGGAAGAATGGCAGTTAATGAAAGTTTTCCATAACTAAACAAATCAGAGCCTCGGTGGAACAAGCTTTCTGGGAAAGGGGTGCACTGAAGGGTAAGAGATTCAAAACATATAAATGGAAATATTTATTCACACAACCTGGTTACTAGCACGAAAGCAACAACTCCCCTCTTCCCCAGAACTCTATCCAGACACATGTTAATGCAGTTGCAAATACAATTGCAAGTTGTGTCATTCTCTATAAGGTTATTTAATTATTGTTATGCAACTGACTCAGTAATTATAGCTTATTCATACCCACCACTTTCTCTTGCCAAGAGCCTTTGTATAGCAGGTTTTGTTTTGTTCACGCCTATTGAAGAGGCCAGCCATAGAGGCGGGTGAGGCGTGAAAAGCAAAAACTACCAGACCACAGCCACACAACCCAGAAAAACCACAACAGCCAAGTACAAGTCATGATGCAAATCTATTCTCTCCAGTATCAATGGAGGAGGCCTATTATATTAGGAGCTGCTGATCACAGGCAGGGCAATGCTGCTCCCACTGCCTTGTTTGTGGGCTTTCCAGCAGCACCTGGTTGGCCACACTTCTTGGGCCTTGATCTAATCCAGCAAGACTTTTCTTATGTCCTTTTGTTCGTCTTTGGAGGTTTATAAACAGAGGCTACGTGGCCATCTGACAGCAAGACTGATTCTGTGAATTTAGGCACATCATGTGAAAGAAGGCGGAAGGGACAGTGGCGGAGCTACAAGGGGATGGGGGGTGCACTGTGCACTCGATGCATGCCTGGGGAGGGCACAGAAAATCGCCCCCAAGCCCCTCCCCCTTCCCCCCACAGTGCCCCTCCCTCATCCCCCCGCCCCCCCTTCCCACACTTACCTTAGTTCCTTTCCTTTCTGAGAACTTTTTCAGGCTGCAAAAGGCCTGTTCGCAGTAAAAACGGCCTGAGGAACTACAGTTCCCAGGAGACCTTGGGGCTCACAAGGTCTCCTAGTTCCCATCAGGCCGTTTTTACTGCGAACAGGCCTTTTGCAGCCTGAACAAGTTCTCAGAAAGGAAAGGAACTCCCCCCCCCCCCACCCCCCCCCCCCCCCCCCCCCCCCCCCCCCCCCCCCCCCCCCCCCCCCCCCCCCCCCCCCCCCCACCCCCCCCCCCCCCCCCCCCACCCCCCCCCCCCACCCCCCATCACTCCCGCCACCTTCCCCCCCCCCCCCCCCCCCCCCCCCCCCACCCCCCCCCCCCCCCCCCCCCCCCCCACCCCACCCCCCCCCCCCCCCACCCCCCCCCCCCCCCCCCCCCCCCCCCCCCCACCCCCCCCCCCCCCCACCCCCCCCCCCCCCCACCCCCCCCCCCCCCCACCCCCCCCCCCCCCCACCCCCCCCCCCCCCCACCCCCCCCCCCCCCCACCCCCCCCCCCCCCCACCCCCCCCCCCCCCCACCCCCCCCCCCCCCCACCCCCCCCCCCCCCCACCCCCCCCCCCCCCCACCCCCCCCCCCCCCCACCCCCCCCCCCCCCCACCCCCCCCCCCCCCCACCCCCCCCCCCCCCCACCCCCCCCCCCCCCCACCCCCCCCCCCCCCCACCCCCCCCCCCCCCCACCCCCCCCCCCCCCCACCCCCCCCCCCCCCCACCCCCCCCCCCCCCCACCCCCCCCCCCCCCCACCCCCCCCCCCCCCCACCCCCCCCCCCCCCCACCCCCCCCCCCCCCCACCCCCCCCCCCCCCCACCCCCCCCCCCCCCCACCCCCCCCCCCCCCCACCCCCCCCCCCCCCCACCCCCCCCCCCCCCCACCCCCCCCCCCCCCCACCCCCCCCCCCCCCCACCCCCCCCCCCCCCCACCCCCCCCCCCCCCCACCCCCCCCCCCCCCCACCCCCCCCCCCCCCCACCCCCCCCCCCCCCCACCCCCCCCCCCCCCCACCCCCCCCCCCCCCCACCCCCCCCCCCCCCCACCCCCCCCCCCCCCCACCCCCCCCCCCCCCCACCCCCCCCCCCCCCCACCCCCCCCCCCCCCCACCCCCCCCCCCCCCCACCCCCCCCCCCCCCCACCCCCCCCCCCCCCCACCCCCCCCCCCCCCCACCCCCCCCCCCCCCCACCCCCCCCCCCCCCCACCCCCCCCCCCCCCCACCCCCCCCCCCCCCCACCCCCCCCCCCCCCCACCCCCCCCCCCCCCCACCCCCCCCCCCCCCCACCCCCCCCCCCCCCCACCCCCCCCCCCCCCCACCCCCCCCCCCCCCCACCCCCCCCCCCCCCCACCCCCCCCCCCCCCCACCCCCCCCCCCCCCCACCCCCCCCCCCCCCCACCCCCCCCCCCCCCCACCCCCCCCCCCCCCCACCCCCCCCCCCCCCCACCCCCCCCCCCCCCCACCCCCCCCCCCCCCCACCCCCCCCCCCCCCCACCCCCCCCCCCCCCCACCCCCCCCCCCCCCCACCCCCCCCCCCCCCCACCCCCCCCCCCCCCCACCCCCCCCCCCCCCCACCCCCCCCCCCCCCCACCCCCCCCCCCCCCCACCCCCCCCCCCCCCCACCCCCCCCCCCCCCCACCCCCCCCCCCCCCCACCCCCCCCCCCCCCCACCCCCCCCCCCCCCCACCCCCCCCCCCCCCCACCCCCCCCCCCCCCCACCCCCCCCCCCCCCCACCCCCCCCCCCCCCCACCCCCCCCCCCCCCCACCCCCCCCCCCCCCCACCCCCCCCCCCCCCCACCCCCCCCCCCCCCCACCCCCCCCCCCCCCCACCCCCCCCCCCCCCCACCCCCCCCCCCCCCCACCCCCCCCCCCCCCCACCCCCCCCCCCCCCCACCCCCCCCCCCCCCCACCCCCCCCCCCCCCCACCCCCCCCCCCCCCCACCCCCCCCCCCCCCCACCCCCCCCCCCCCCCACCCCCCCCCCCCCCCACCCCCCCCCCCCCCCACCCCCCCCCCCCCCCACCCCCCCCCCCCCCCACCCCCCCCCCCCCCCACCCCCCCCCCCCCCCACCCCCCCCCCCCCCCACCCCCCCCCCCCCCCACCCCCCCCCCCCCCCACCCCCCCCCCCCCCCACCCCCCCCCCCCCCCACCCCCCCCCCCCCCCACCCCCCCCCCCCCCCACCCCCCCCCCCCCCCACCCCCCCCCCCCCCCACCCCCCCCCCCCCCCACCCCCCCCCCCCCCCACCCCCCCCCCCCCCCACCCCCCCCCCCCCCCACCCCCCCCCCCCCCCACCCCCCCCCCCCCCCACCCCCCCCCCCCCCCACCCCCCCCCCCCCCCACCCCCCCCCCCCCCCACCCCCCCCCCCCCCCACCCCCCCCCCCCCCCACCCCCCCCCCCCCCCACCCCCCCCCCCCCCCACCCCCCCCCCCCCCCACCCCCCCCCCCCCCCACCCCCCCCCCCCCCCACCCCCCCCCCCCCCCACCCCCCCCCCCCCCCACCCCCCCCCCCCCCCACCCCCCCCCCCCCCCACCCCCCCCCCCCCCCACCCCCCCCCCCCCCCACCCCCCCCCCCCCCCACCCCCCCCCCCCCCCACCCCCCCCCCCCCCCACCCCCCCCCCCCCCCACCCCCCCCCCCCCCCACCCCCCCCCCCCCCCACCCCCCCCCCCCCCCACCCCCCCCCCCCCCCACCCCCCCCCCCCCCCACCCCCCCCCCCCCCCACCCCCCCCCCCCCCCACCCCCCCCCCCCCCCACCCCCCCCCCCCCCCACCCCCCCCCCCCCCCACCCCCCCCCCCCCCCACCCCCCCCCCCCCCCACCCCCCCCCCCCCCCACCCCCCCCCCCCCCCACCCCCCCCCCCCCCCACCCCCCCCCCCCCCCACCCCCCCCCCCCCCCACCCCCCCCCCCCCCCACCCCCCCCCCCCCCCACCCCCCCCCCCCCCCACCCCCCCCCCCCCCCACCCCCCCCCCCCCCCACCCCCCCCCCCCCCCACCCCCCCCCCCCCCCACCCCCCCCCCCCCCCACCCCCCCCCCCCCCCACCCCCCCCCCCCCCCACCCCCCCCCCCCCCCACCCCCCCCCCCCCCCACCCCCCCCCCCCCCCACCCCCCCCCCCCCCCACCCCCCCCCCCCCCCACCCCCCCCCCCCCCCACCCCCCCCCCCCCCCACCCCCCCCCCCCCCCACCCCCCCCCCCCCCCACCCCCCCCCCCCCCCACCCCCCCCCCCCCCCACCCCCCCCCCCCCCCACCCCCCCCCCCCCCCACCCCCCCCCCCCCCCACCCCCCCCCCCCCCCACCCCCCCCCCCCCCCACCCCCCCCCCCCCCCACCCCCCCCCCCCCCCACCCCCCCCCCCCCCCACCCCCCCCCCCCCCCACCCCCCCCCCCCCCCACCCCCCCCCCCCCCCACCCCCCCCCCCCCCCACCCCCCCCCCCCCCCACCCCCCCCCCCCCCCACCCCCCCCCCCCCCCACCCCCCCCCCCCCCCACCCCCCCCCCCCCCCACCCCCCCCCCCCCCCACCCCCCCCCCCCCCCACCCCCCCCCCCCCCCACCCCCCCCCCCCCCCACCCCCCCCCCCCCCCACCCCCCCCCCCCCCCACCCCCCCCCCCCCCCACCCCCCCCCCCCCCCACCCCCCCCCCCCCCCACCCCCCCCCCCCCCCACCCCCCCCCCCCCCCACCCCCCCCCCCCCCCACCCCCCCCCCCCCCCACCCCCCCCCCCCCCCACCCCCCCCCCCCCCCACCCCCCCCCCCCCCCACCCCCCCCCCCCCCCACCCCCCCCCCCCCCCACCCCCCCCCCCCCCCACCCCCCCCCCCCCCCACCCCCCCCCCCCCCCACCCCCCCCCCCCCCCACCCCCCCCCCCCCCCACCCCCCCCCCCCCCCACCCCCCCCCCCCCCCACCCCCCCCCCCCCCCACCCCCCCCCCCCCCCACCCCCCCCCCCCCCCACCCCCCCCCCCCCCCACCCCCCCCCCCCCCCACCCCCCCCCCCCCCCACCCCCCCCCCCCCCCACCCCCCCCCCCCCCCACCCCCCCCCCCCCCCACCCCCCCCCCCCCCCACCCCCCCCCCCCCCCACCCCCCCCCCCCCCCACCCCCCCCCCCCCCCACCCCCCCCCCCCCCCACCCCCCCCCCCCCCCACCCCCCCCCCCCCCCACCCCCCCCCCCCCCCACCCCCCCCCCCCCCCACCCCCCCCCCCCCCCACCCCCCCCCCCCCCCACCCCCCCCCCCCCCCACCCCCCCCCCCCCCCACCCCCCCCCCCCCCCACCCCCCCCCCCCCCCACCCCCCCCCCCCCCCACCCCCCCCCCCCCCCACCCCCCCCCCCCCCCACCCCCCCCCCCCCCCACCCCCCCCCCCCCCCACCCCCCCCCCCCCCCACCCCCCCCCCCCCCCACCCCCCCCCCCCCCCACCCCCCCCCCCCCCCACCCCCCCCCCCCCCCACCCCCCCCCCCCCCCACCCCCCCCCCCCCCCACCCCCCCCCCCCCCCACCCCCCCCCCCCCCCACCCCCCCCCCCCCCCACCCCCCCCCCCCCCCACCCCCCCCCCCCCCCACCCCCCCCCCCCCCCACCCCCCCCCCCCCCCACCCCCCCCCCCCCCCACCCCCCCCCCCCCCCACCCCCCCCCCCCCCCACCCCCCCCCCCCCCCACCCCCCCCCCCCCCCACCCCCCCCCCCCCCCACCCCCCCCCCCCCCCACCCCCCCCCCCCCCCACCCCCCCCCCCCCCCACCCCCCCCCCCCCCCACCCCCCCCCCCCCCCACCCCCCCCCCCCCCCACCCCCCCCCCCCCCCACCCCCCCCCCCCCCCACCCCCCCCCCCCCCCACCCCCCCCCCCCCCCACCCCCCCCCCCCCCCACCCCCCCCCCCCCCCACCCCCCCCCCCCCCCACCCCCCCCCCCCCCCACCCCCCCCCCCCCCCACCCCCCCCCCCCCCCACCCCCCCCCCCCCCCACCCCCCCCCCCCCCCACCCCCCCCCCCCCCCACCCCCCCCCCCCCCCACCCCCCCCCCCCCCCACCCCCCCCCCCCCCCACCCCCCCCCCCCCCCACCCCCCCCCCCCCCCACCCCCCCCCCCCCCCACCCCCCCCCCCCCCCACCCCCCCCCCCCCCCACCCCCCCCCCCCCCCACCCCCCCCCCCCCCCACCCCCCCCCCCCCCCACCCCCCCCCCCCCCCACCCCCCCCCCCCCCCACCCCCCCCCCCCCCCACCCCCCCCCCCCCCCACCCCCCCCCCCCCCCACCCCCCCCCCCCCCCACCCCCCCCCCCCCCCACCCCCCCCCCCCCCCACCCCCCCCCCCCCCCACCCCCCCCCCCCCCCACCCCCCCCCCCCCCCACCCCCCCCCCCCCCCACCCCCCCCCCCCCCCACCCCCCCCCCCCCCCACCCCCCCCCCCCCCCACCCCCCCCCCCCCCCACCCCCCCCCCCCCCCACCCCCCCCCCCCCCCACCCCCCCCCCCCCCCACCCCCCCCCCCCCCCACCCCCCCCCCCCCCCACCCCCCCCCCCCCCCACCCCCCCCCCCCCCCACCCCCCCCCCCCCCCACCCCCCCCCCCCCCCACCCCCCCCCCCCCCCACCCCCCCCCCCCCCCACCCCCCCCCCCCCCCACCCCCCCCCCCCCCCACCCCCCCCCCCCCCCACCCCCCCCCCCCCCCACCCCCCCCCCCCCCCACCCCCCCCCCCCCCCACCCCCCCCCCCCCCCACCCCCCCCCCCCCCCACCCCCCCCCCCCCCCACCCCCCCCCCCCCCCACCCCCCCCCCCCCCCACCCCCCCCCCCCCCCACCCCCCCCCCCCCCCACCCCCCCCCCCCCCCACCCCCCCCCCCCCCCACCCCCCCCCCCCCCCACCCCCCCCCCCCCCCACCCCCCCCCCCCCCCACCCCCCCCCCCCCCCACCCCCCCCCCCCCCCACCCCCCCCCCCCCCCACCCCCCCCCCCCCCCACCCCCCCCCCCCCCCACCCCCCCCCCCCCCCACCCCCCCCCCCCCCCACCCCCCCCCCCCCCCACCCCCCCCCCCCCCCACCCCCCCCCCCCCCCACCCCCCCCCCCCCCCACCCCCCCCCCCCCCCACCCCCCCCCCCCCCCACCCCCCCCCCCCCCCACCCCCCCCCCCCCCCACCCCCCCCCCCCCCCACCCCCCCCCCCCCCCACCCCCCCCCCCCCCCACCCCCCCCCCCCCCCACCCCCCCCCCCCCCCACCCCCCCCCCCCCCCACCCCCCCCCCCCCCCACCCCCCCCCCCCCCCACCCCCCCCCCCCCCCACCCCCCCCCCCCCCCACCCCCCCCCCCCCCCACCCCCCCCCCCCCCCACCCCCCCCCCCCCCCACCCCCCCCCCCCCCCACCCCCCCCCCCCCCCACCCCCCCCCCCCCCCACCCCCCCCCCCCCCCACCCCCCCCCCCCCCCACCCCCCCCCCCCCCCACCCCCCCCCCCCCCCACCCCCCCCCCCCCCCACCCCCCCCCCCCCCCACCCCCCCCCCCCCCCACCCCCCCCCCCCCCCACCCCCCCCCCCCCCCACCCCCCCCCCCCCCCACCCCCCCCCCCCCCCACCCCCCCCCCCCCCCACCCCCCCCCCCCCCCACCCCCCCCCCCCCCCACCCCCCCCCCCCCCCACCCCCCCCCCCCCCCACCCCCCCCCCCCCCCACCCCCCCCCCCCCCCACCCCCCCCCCCCCCCACCCCCCCCCCCCCCCACCCCCCCCCCCCCCCACCCCCCCCCCCCCCCACCCCCCCCCCCCCCCACCCCCCCCCCCCCCCACCCCCCCCCCCCCCCACCCCCCCCCCCCCCCACCCCCCCCCCCCCCCACCCCCCCCCCCCCCCACCCCCCCCCCCCCCCACCCCCCCCCCCCCCCACCCCCCCCCCCCCCCACCCCCCCCCCCCCCCACCCCCCCCCCCCCCCACCCCCCCCCCCCCCCACCCCCCCCCCCCCCCACCCCCCCCCCCCCCCACCCCCCCCCCCCCCCACCCCCCCCCCCCCCCACCCCCCCCCCCCCCCACCCCCCCCCCCCCCCACCCCCCCCCCCCCCCACCCCCCCCCCCCCCCACCCCCCCCCCCCCCCACCCCCCCCCCCCCCCACCCCCCCCCCCCCCCACCCCCCCCCCCCCCCACCCCCCCCCCCCCCCACCCCCCCCCCCCCCCACCCCCCCCCCCCCCCACCCCCCCCCCCCCCCACCCCCCCCCCCCCCCACCCCCCCCCCCCCCCACCCCCCCCCCCCCCCACCCCCCCCCCCCCCCACCCCCCCCCCCCCCCACCCCCCCCCCCCCCCACCCCCCCCCCCCCCCACCCCCCCCCCCCCCCACCCCCCCCCCCCCCCACCCCCCCCCCCCCCCACCCCCCCCCCCCCCCACCCCCCCCCCCCCCCACCCCCCCCCCCCCCCACCCCCCCCCCCCCCCACCCCCCCCCCCCCCCACCCCCCCCCCCCCCCACCCCCCCCCCCCCCCACCCCCCCCCCCCCCCACCCCCCCCCCCCCCCACCCCCCCCCCCCCCCACCCCCCCCCCCCCCCACCCCCCCCCCCCCCCACCCCCCCCCCCCCCCACCCCCCCCCCCCCCCACCCCCCCCCCCCCCCACCCCCCCCCCCCCCCACCCCCCCCCCCCCCCACCCCCCCCCCCCCCCACCCCCCCCCCCCCCCACCCCCCCCCCCCCCCACCCCCCCCCCCCCCCACCCCCCCCCCCCCCCACCCCCCCCCCCCCCCACCCCCCCCCCCCCCCACCCCCCCCCCCCCCCACCCCCCCCCCCCCCCACCCCCCCCCCCCCCCACCCCCCCCCCCCCCCACCCCCCCCCCCCCCCACCCCCCCCCCCCCCCACCCCCCCCCCCCCCCACCCCCCCCCCCCCCCACCCCCCCCCCCCCCCACCCCCCCCCCCCCCCACCCCCCCCCCCCCCCACCCCCCCCCCCCCCCACCCCCCCCCCCCCCCACCCCCCCCCCCCCCCACCCCCCCCCCCCCCCACCCCCCCCCCCCCCCACCCCCCCCCCCCCCCACCCCCCCCCCCCCCCACCCCCCCCCCCCCCCACCCCCCCCCCCCCCCACCCCCCCCCCCCCCCACCCCCCCCCCCCCCCACCCCCCCCCCCCCCCACCCCCCCCCCCCCCCACCCCCCCCCCCCCCCACCCCCCCCCCCCCCCACCCCCCCCCCCCCCCACCCCCCCCCCCCCCCACCCCCCCCCCCCCCCACCCCCCCCCCCCCCCACCCCCCCCCCCCCCCACCCCCCCCCCCCCCCACCCCCCCCCCCCCCCACCCCCCCCCCCCCCCACCCCCCCCCCCCCCCACCCCCCCCCCCCCCCACCCCCCCCCCCCCCCACCCCCCCCCCCCCCCACCCCCCCCCCCCCCCACCCCCCCCCCCCCCCACCCCCCCCCCCCCCCACCCCCCCCCCCCCCCACCCCCCCCCCCCCCCACCCCCCCCCCCCCCCACCCCCCCCCCCCCCCACCCCCCCCCCCCCCCACCCCCCCCCCCCCCCACCCCCCCCCCCCCCCACCCCCCCCCCCCCCCACCCCCCCCCCCCCCCACCCCCCCCCCCCCCCACCCCCCCCCCCCCCCACCCCCCCCCCCCCCCACCCCCCCCCCCCCCCACCCCCCCCCCCCCCCACCCCCCCCCCCCCCCACCCCCCCCCCCCCCCACCCCCCCCCCCCCCCACCCCCCCCCCCCCCCACCCCCCCCCCCCCCCACCCCCCCCCCCCCCCACCCCCCCCCCCCCCCACCCCCCCCCCCCCCCACCCCCCCCCCCCCCCACCCCCCCCCCCCCCCACCCCCCCCCCCCCCCACCCCCCCCCCCCCCCACCCCCCCCCCCCCCCACCCCCCCCCCCCCCCACCCCCCCCCCCCCCCACCCCCCCCCCCCCCCACCCCCCCCCCCCCCCACCCCCCCCCCCCCCCACCCCCCCCCCCCCCCACCCCCCCCCCCCCCCACCCCCCCCCCCCCCCACCCCCCCCCCCCCCCACCCCCCCCCCCCCCCACCCCCCCCCCCCCCCACCCCCCCCCCCCCCCACCCCCCCCCCCCCCCACCCCCCCCCCCCCCCACCCCCCCCCCCCCCCACCCCCCCCCCCCCCCACCCCCCCCCCCCCCCACCCCCCCCCCCCCCCACCCCCCCCCCCCCCCACCCCCCCCCCCCCCCACCCCCCCCCCCCCCCACCCCCCCCCCCCCCCACCCCCCCCCCCCCCCACCCCCCCCCCCCCCCACCCCCCCCCCCCCCCACCCCCCCCCCCCCCCACCCCCCCCCCCCCCCACCCCCCCCCCCCCCCACCCCCCCCCCCCCCCACCCCCCCCCCCCCCCACCCCCCCCCCCCCCCACCCCCCCCCCCCCCCACCCCCCCCCCCCCCCACCCCCCCCCCCCCCCACCCCCCCCCCCCCCCACCCCCCCCCCCCCCCACCCCCCCCCCCCCCCACCCCCCCCCCCCCCCACCCCCCCCCCCCCCCACCCCCCCCCCCCCCCACCCCCCCCCCCCCCCACCCCCCCCCCCCCCCACCCCCCCCCCCCCCCACCCCCCCCCCCCCCCACCCCCCCCCCCCCCCACCCCCCCCCCCCCCCACCCCCCCCCCCCCCCACCCCCCCCCCCCCCCACCCCCCCCCCCCCCCACCCCCCCCCCCCCCCACCCCCCCCCCCCCCCACCCCCCCCCCCCCCCACCCCCCCCCCCCCCCACCCCCCCCCCCCCCCACCCCCCCCCCCCCCCACCCCCCCCCCCCCCCACCCCCCCCCCCCCCCACCCCCCCCCCCCCCCACCCCCCCCCCCCCCCACCCCCCCCCCCCCCCACCCCCCCCCCCCCCCACCCCCCCCCCCCCCCACCCCCCCCCCCCCCCACCCCCCCCCCCCCCCACCCCCCCCCCCCCCCACCCCCCCCCCCCCCCACCCCCCCCCCCCCCCACCCCCCCCCCCCCCCACCCCCCCCCCCCCCCACCCCCCCCCCCCCCCACCCCCCCCCCCCCCCACCCCCCCCCCCCCCCACCCCCCCCCCCCCCCACCCCCCCCCCCCCCCACCCCCCCCCCCCCCCACCCCCCCCCCCCCCCACCCCCCCCCCCCCCCACCCCCCCCCCCCCCCACCCCCCCCCCCCCCCACCCCCCCCCCCCCCCACCCCCCCCCCCCCCCACCCCCCCCCCCCCCCACCCCCCCCCCCCCCCACCCCCCCCCCCCCCCACCCCCCCCCCCCCCCACCCCCCCCCCCCCCCACCCCCCCCCCCCCCCACCCCCCCCCCCCCCCACCCCCCCCCCCCCCCACCCCCCCCCCCCCCCACCCCCCCCCCCCCCCACCCCCCCCCCCCCCCACCCCCCCCCCCCCCCACCCCCCCCCCCCCCCACCCCCCCCCCCCCCCACCCCCCCCCCCCCCCACCCCCCCCCCCCCCCACCCCCCCCCCCCCCCACCCCCCCCCCCCCCCACCCCCCCCCCCCCCCACCCCCCCCCCCCCCCACCCCCCCCCCCCCCCACCCCCCCCCCCCCCCACCCCCCCCCCCCCCCACCCCCCCCCCCCCCCACCCCCCCCCCCCCCCACCCCCCCCCCCCCCCACCCCCCCCCCCCCCCACCCCCCCCCCCCCCCACCCCCCCCCCCCCCCACCCCCCCCCCCCCCCACCCCCCCCCCCCCCCACCCCCCCCCCCCCCCACCCCCCCCCCCCCCCACCCCCCCCCCCCCCCACCCCCCCCCCCCCCCACCCCCCCCCCCCCCCACCCCCCCCCCCCCCCACCCCCCCCCCCCCCCACCCCCCCCCCCCCCCACCCCCCCCCCCCCCCACCCCCCCCCCCCCCCACCCCCCCCCCCCCCCACCCCCCCCCCCCCCCACCCCCCCCCCCCCCCACCCCCCCCCCCCCCCACCCCCCCCCCCCCCCACCCCCCCCCCCCCCCACCCCCCCCCCCCCCCACCCCCCCCCCCCCCCACCCCCCCCCCCCCCCACCCCCCCCCCCCCCCACCCCCCCCCCCCCCCACCCCCCCCCCCCCCCACCCCCCCCCCCCCCCACCCCCCCCCCCCCCCACCCCCCCCCCCCCCCACCCCCCCCCCCCCCCACCCCCCCCCCCCCCCACCCCCCCCCCCCCCCACCCCCCCCCCCCCCCACCCCCCCCCCCCCCCACCCCCCCCCCCCCCCACCCCCCCCCCCCCCCACCCCCCCCCCCCCCCACCCCCCCCCCCCCCCACCCCCCCCCCCCCCCACCCCCCCCCCCCCCCACCCCCCCCCCCCCCCACCCCCCCCCCCCCCCACCCCCCCCCCCCCCCACCCCCCCCCCCCCCCACCCCCCCCCCCCCCCACCCCCCCCCCCCCCCACCCCCCCCCCCCCCCACCCCCCCCCCCCCCCACCCCCCCCCCCCCCCACCCCCCCCCCCCCCCACCCCCCCCCCCCCCCACCCCCCCCCCCCCCCACCCCCCCCCCCCCCCACCCCCCCCCCCCCCCACCCCCCCCCCCCCCCACCCCCCCCCCCCCCCACCCCCCCCCCCCCCCACCCCCCCCCCCCCCCACCCCCCCCCCCCCCCACCCCCCCCCCCCCCCACCCCCCCCCCCCCCCACCCCCCCCCCCCCCCACCCCCCCCCCCCCCCACCCCCCCCCCCCCCCACCCCCCCCCCCCCCCACCCCCCCCCCCCCCCACCCCCCCCCCCCCCCACCCCCCCCCCCCCCCACCCCCCCCCCCCCCCACCCCCCCCCCCCCCCACCCCCCCCCCCCCCCACCCCCCCCCCCCCCCACCCCCCCCCCCCCCCACCCCCCCCCCCCCCCACCCCCCCCCCCCCCCACCCCCCCCCCCCCCCACCCCCCCCCCCCCCCACCCCCCCCCCCCCCCACCCCCCCCCCCCCCCACCCCCCCCCCCCCCCACCCCCCCCCCCCCCCACCCCCCCCCCCCCCCACCCCCCCCCCCCCCCACCCCCCCCCCCCCCCACCCCCCCCCCCCCCCACCCCCCCCCCCCCCCACCCCCCCCCCCCCCCACCCCCCCCCCCCCCCACCCCCCCCCCCCCCCACCCCCCCCCCCCCCCACCCCCCCCCCCCCCCACCCCCCCCCCCCCCCACCCCCCCCCCCCCCCACCCCCCCCCCCCCCCACCCCCCCCCCCCCCCACCCCCCCCCCCCCCCACCCCCCCCCCCCCCCACCCCCCCCCCCCCCCACCCCCCCCCCCCCCCACCCCCCCCCCCCCCCACCCCCCCCCCCCCCCACCCCCCCCCCCCCCCACCCCCCCCCCCCCCCACCCCCCCCCCCCCCCACCCCCCCCCCCCCCCACCCCCCCCCCCCCCCACCCCCCCCCCCCCCCACCCCCCCCCCCCCCCACCCCCCCCCCCCCCCACCCCCCCCCCCCCCCACCCCCCCCCCCCCCCACCCCCCCCCCCCCCCACCCCCCCCCCCCCCCACCCCCCCCCCCCCCCACCCCCCCCCCCCCCCACCCCCCCCCCCCCCCACCCCCCCCCCCCCCCACCCCCCCCCCCCCCCACCCCCCCCCCCCCCCACCCCCCCCCCCCCCCACCCCCCCCCCCCCCCACCCCCCCCCCCCCCCACCCCCCCCCCCCCCCACCCCCCCCCCCCCCCACCCCCCCCCCCCCCCACCCCCCCCCCCCCCCACCCCCCCCCCCCCCCACCCCCCCCCCCCCCCACCCCCCCCCCCCCCCACCCCCCCCCCCCCCCACCCCCCCCCCCCCCCACCCCCCCCCCCCCCCACCCCCCCCCCCCCCCACCCCCCCCCCCCCCCACCCCCCCCCCCCCCCACCCCCCCCCCCCCCCACCCCCCCCCCCCCCCACCCCCCCCCCCCCCCACCCCCCCCCCCCCCCACCCCCCCCCCCCCCCACCCCCCCCCCCCCCCACCCCCCCCCCCCCCCACCCCCCCCCCCCCCCACCCCCCCCCCCCCCCACCCCCCCCCCCCCCCACCCCCCCCCCCCCCCACCCCCCCCCCCCCCCACCCCCCCCCCCCCCCACCCCCCCCCCCCCCCACCCCCCCCCCCCCCCACCCCCCCCCCCCCCCACCCCCCCCCCCCCCCACCCCCCCCCCCCCCCACCCCCCCCCCCCCCCACCCCCCCCCCCCCCCACCCCCCCCCCCCCCCACCCCCCCCCCCCCCCACCCCCCCCCCCCCCCACCCCCCCCCCCCCCCACCCCCCCCCCCCCCCACCCCCCCCCCCCCCCACCCCCCCCCCCCCCCACCCCCCCCCCCCCCCACCCCCCCCCCCCCCCACCCCCCCCCCCCCCCACCCCCCCCCCCCCCCACCCCCCCCCCCCCCCACCCCCCCCCCCCCCCACCCCCCCCCCCCCCCACCCCCCCCCCCCCCCACCCCCCCCCCCCCCCACCCCCCCCCCCCCCCACCCCCCCCCCCCCCCACCCCCCCCCCCCCCCACCCCCCCCCCCCCCCACCCCCCCCCCCCCCCACCCCCCCCCCCCCCCACCCCCCCCCCCCCCCACCCCCCCCCCCCCCCACCCCCCCCCCCCCCCACCCCCCCCCCCCCCCACCCCCCCCCCCCCCCACCCCCCCCCCCCCCCACCCCCCCCCCCCCCCACCCCCCCCCCCCCCCACCCCCCCCCCCCCCCACCCCCCCCCCCCCCCACCCCCCCCCCCCCCCACCCCCCCCCCCCCCCACCCCCCCCCCCCCCCACCCCCCCCCCCCCCCACCCCCCCCCCCCCCCACCCCCCCCCCCCCCCACCCCCCCCCCCCCCCACCCCCCCCCCCCCCCACCCCCCCCCCCCCCCACCCCCCCCCCCCCCCACCCCCCCCCCCCCCCACCCCCCCCCCCCCCCACCCCCCCCCCCCCCCACCCCCCCCCCCCCCCACCCCCCCCCCCCCCCACCCCCCCCCCCCCCCACCCCCCCCCCCCCCCACCCCCCCCCCCCCCCACCCCCCCCCCCCCCCACCCCCCCCCCCCCCCACCCCCCCCCCCCCCCACCCCCCCCCCCCCCCACCCCCCCCCCCCCCCACCCCCCCCCCCCCCCACCCCCCCCCCCCCCCACCCCCCCCCCCCCCCACCCCCCCCCCCCCCCACCCCCCCCCCCCCCCACCCCCCCCCCCCCCCACCCCCCCCCCCCCCCACCCCCCCCCCCCCCCACCCCCCCCCCCCCCCACCCCCCCCCCCCCCCACCCCCCCCCCCCCCCACCCCCCCCCCCCCCCACCCCCCCCCCCCCCCACCCCCCCCCCCCCCCACCCCCCCCCCCCCCCACCCCCCCCCCCCCCCACCCCCCCCCCCCCCCACCCCCCCCCCCCCCCACCCCCCCCCCCCCCCACCCCCCCCCCCCCCCACCCCCCCCCCCCCCCACCCCCCCCCCCCCCCACCCCCCCCCCCCCCCACCCCCCCCCCCCCCCACCCCCCCCCCCCCCCACCCCCCCCCCCCCCCACCCCCCCCCCCCCCCACCCCCCCCCCCCCCCACCCCCCCCCCCCCCCACCCCCCCCCCCCCCCACCCCCCCCCCCCCCCACCCCCCCCCCCCCCCACCCCCCCCCCCCCCCACCCCCCCCCCCCCCCACCCCCCCCCCCCCCCACCCCCCCCCCCCCCCACCCCCCCCCCCCCCCACCCCCCCCCCCCCCCACCCCCCCCCCCCCCCACCCCCCCCCCCCCCCACCCCCCCCCCCCCCCACCCCCCCCCCCCCCCACCCCCCCCCCCCCCCACCCCCCCCCCCCCCCACCCCCCCCCCCCCCCACCCCCCCCCCCCCCCACCCCCCCCCCCCCCCACCCCCCCCCCCCCCCACCCCCCCCCCCCCCCACCCCCCCCCCCCCCCACCCCCCCCCCCCCCCACCCCCCCCCCCCCCCACCCCCCCCCCCCCCCACCCCCCCCCCCCCCCACCCCCCCCCCCCCCCACCCCCCCCCCCCCCCACCCCCCCCCCCCCCCACCCCCCCCCCCCCCCACCCCCCCCCCCCCCCACCCCCCCCCCCCCCCACCCCCCCCCCCCCCCACCCCCCCCCCCCCCCACCCCCCCCCCCCCCCACCCCCCCCCCCCCCCACCCCCCCCCCCCCCCACCCCCCCCCCCCCCCACCCC
The DNA here is from genome assembly GCF_021028975.2 of Sphaerodactylus townsendi. Lineage (NCBI taxonomy): Eukaryota > Metazoa > Chordata > Lepidosauria > Squamata > Sphaerodactylidae > Sphaerodactylus > Sphaerodactylus townsendi. Next base: position 13,324,488 of record NC_059425.1, on the reverse strand, counting down.
CCCCCCCCCCCACCCCCCCCCCCCCCCACCCCCCCCCCCCCCCACCCCCCCCCCCCCCCACCCCCCCCCCCCCCCACCCCCCCCCCCCCCCACCCCCCCCCCCCCCCACCCCCCCCCCCCCCCACCCCCCCCCCCCCCCACCCCCCCCCCCCCCCACCCCCCCCCCCCCCCACCCCCCCCCCCCCCCACCCCCCCCCCCCCCCACCCCCCCCCCCCCCCACCCCCCCCCCCCCCCACCCCCCCCCCCCCCCACCCCCCCCCCCCCCCACCCCCCCCCCCCCCCACCCCCCCCCCCCCCCACCCCCCCCCCCCCCCACCCCCCCCCCCCCCCACCCCCCCCCCCCCCCACCCCCCCCCCCCCCCACCCCCCCCCCCCCCCACCCCCCCCCCCCCCCACCCCCCCCCCCCCCCACCCCCCCCCCCCCCCACCCCCCCCCCCCCCCACCCCCCCCCCCCCCCACCCCCCCCCCCCCCCACCCCCCCCCCCCCCCACCCCCCCCCCCCCCCACCCCCCCCCCCCCCCACCCCCCCCCCCCCCCACCCCCCCCCCCCCCCACCCCCCCCCCCCCCCACCCCCCCCCCCCCCCACCCCCCCCCCCCCCCACCCCCCCCCCCCCCCACCCCCCCCCCCCCCCACCCCCCCCCCCCCCCACCCCCCCCCCCCCCCACCCCCCCCCCCCCCCACCCCCCCCCCCCCCCACCCCCCCCCCCCCCCACCCCCCCCCCCCCCCACCCCCCCCCCCCCCCACCCCCCCCCCCCCCCACCCCCCCCCCCCCCCACCCCCCCCCCCCCCCACCCCCCCCCCCCCCCACCCCCCCCCCCCCCCACCCCCCCCCCCCCCCACCCCCCCCCCCCCCCACCCCCCCCCCCCCCCACCCCCCCCCCCCCCCACCCCCCCCCCCCCCCACCCCCCCCCCCCCCCACCCCCCCCCCCCCCCACCCCCCCCCCCCCCCACCCCCCCCCCCCCCCACCCCCCCCCCCCCCCACCCCCCCCCCCCCCCACCCCCCCCCCCCCCCACCCCCCCCCCCCCCCACCCCCCCCCCCCCCCACCCCCCCCCCCCCCCACCCCCCCCCCCCCCCACCCCCCCCCCCCCCCACCCCCCCCCCCCCCCACCCCCCCCCCCCCCCACCCCCCCCCCCCCCCACCCCCCCCCCCCCCCACCCCCCCCCCCCCCCACCCCCCCCCCCCCCCACCCCCCCCCCCCCCCACCCCCCCCCCCCCCCACCCCCCCCCCCCCCCACCCCCCCCCCCCCCCACCCCCCCCCCCCCCCACCCCCCCCCCCCCCCACCCCCCCCCCCCCCCACCCCCCCCCCCCCCCACCCCCCCCCCCCCCCACCCCCCCCCCCCCCCACCCCCCCCCCCCCCCACCCCCCCCCCCCCCCACCCCCCCCCCCCCCCACCCCCCCCCCCCCCCACCCCCCCCCCCCCCCACCCCCCCCCCCCCCCACCCCCCCCCCCCCCCACCCCCCCCCCCCCCCACCCCCCCCCCCCCCCACCCCCCCCCCCCCCCACCCCCCCCCCCCCCCACCCCCCCCCCCCCCCACCCCCCCCCCCCCCCACCCCCCCCCCCCCCCACCCCCCCCCCCCCCCACCCCCCCCCCCCCCCACCCCCCCCCCCCCCCACCCCCCCCCCCCCCCACCCCCCCCCCCCCCCACCCCCCCCCCCCCCCACCCCCCCCCCCCCCCACCCCCCCCCCCCCCCACCCCCCCCCCCCCCCACCCCCCCCCCCCCCCACCCCCCCCCCCCCCCACCCCCCCCCCCCCCCACCCCCCCCCCCCCCCACCCCCCCCCCCCCCCACCCCCCCCCCCCCCCACCCCCCCCCCCCCCCACCCCCCCCCCCCCCCACCCCCCCCCCCCCCCACCCCCCCCCCCCCCCACCCCCCCCCCCCCCCACCCCCCCCCCCCCCCACCCCCCCCCCCCCCCACCCCCCCCCCCCCCCACCCCCCCCCCCCCCCACCCCCCCCCCCCCCCACCCCCCCCCCCCCCCACCCCCCCCCCCCCCCACCCCCCCCCCCCCCCACCCCCCCCCCCCCCCACCCCCCCCCCCCCCCACCCCCCCCCCCCCCCACCCCCCCCCCCCCCCACCCCCCCCCCCCCCCACCCCCCCCCCCCCCCACCCCCCCCCCCCCCCACCCCCCCCCCCCCCCACCCCCCCCCCCCCCCACCCCCCCCCCCCCCCACCCCCCCCCCCCCCCACCCCCCCCCCCCCCCACCCCCCCCCCCCCCCACCCCCCCCCCCCCCCACCCCCCCCCCCCCCCACCCCCCCCCCCCCCCACCCCCCCCCCCCCCCACCCCCCCCCCCCCCCACCCCCCCCCCCCCCCACCCCCCCCCCCCCCCACCCCCCCCCCCCCCCACCCCCCCCCCCCCCCACCCCCCCCCCCCCCCACCCCCCCCCCCCCCCACCCCCCCCCCCCCCCACCCCCCCCCCCCCCCACCCCCCCCCCCCCCCACCCCCCCCCCCCCCCACCCCCCCCCCCCCCCACCCCCCCCCCCCCCCACCCCCCCCCCCCCCCACCCCCCCCCCCCCCCACCCCCCCCCCCCCCCACCCCCCCCCCCCCCCACCCCCCCCCCCCCCCACCCCCCCCCCCCCCCACCCCCCCCCCCCCCCACCCCCCCCCCCCCCCACCCCCCCCCCCCCCCACCCCCCCCCCCCCCCACCCCCCCCCCCCCCCACCCCCCCCCCCCCCCACCCCCCCCCCCCCCCACCCCCCCCCCCCCCCACCCCCCCCCCCCCCCACCCCCCCCCCCCCCCACCCCCCCCCCCCCCCACCCCCCCCCCCCCCCACCCCCCCCCCCCCCCACCCCCCCCCCCCCCCACCCCCCCCCCCCCCCACCCCCCCCCCCCCCCACCCCCCCCCCCCCCCACCCCCCCCCCCCCCCACCCCCCCCCCCCCCCACCCCCCCCCCCCCCCACCCCCCCCCCCCCCCACCCCCCCCCCCCCCCACCCCCCCCCCCCCCCACCCCCCCCCCCCCCCACCCCCCCCCCCCCCCACCCCCCCCCCCCCCCACCCCCCCCCCCCCCCACCCCCCCCCCCCCCCACCCCCCCCCCCCCCCACCCCCCCCCCCCCCCACCCCCCCCCCCCCCCACCCCCCCCCCCCCCCACCCCCCCCCCCCCCCACCCCCCCCCCCCCCCACCCCCCCCCCCCCCCACCCCCCCCCCCCCCCACCCCCCCCCCCCCCCACCCCCCCCCCCCCCCACCCCCCCCCCCCCCCACCCCCCCCCCCCCCCACCCCCCCCCCCCCCCACCCCCCCCCCCCCCCACCCCCCCCCCCCCCCACCCCCCCCCCCCCCCACCCCCCCCCCCCCCCACCCCCCCCCCCCCCCACCCCCCCCCCCCCCCACCCCCCCCCCCCCCCACCCCCCCCCCCCCCCACCCCCCCCCCCCCCCACCCCCCCCCCCCCCCACCCCCCCCCCCCCCCACCCCCCCCCCCCCCCACCCCCCCCCCCCCCCACCCCCCCCCCCCCCCACCCCCCCCCCCCCCCACCCCCCCCCCCCCCCACCCCCCCCCCCCCCCACCCCCCCCCCCCCCCACCCCCCCCCCCCCCCACCCCCCCCCCCCCCCACCCCCCCCCCCCCCCACCCCCCCCCCCCCCCACCCCCCCCCCCCCCCACCCCCCCCCCCCCCCACCCCCCCCCCCCCCCACCCCCCCCCCCCCCCACCCCCCCCCCCCCCCACCCCCCCCCCCCCCCACCCCCCCCCCCCCCCACCCCCCCCCCCCCCCACCCCCCCCCCCCCCCACCCCCCCCCCCCCCCACCCCCCCCCCCCCCCACCCCCCCCCCCCCCCACCCCCCCCCCCCCCCACCCCCCCCCCCCCCCACCCCCCCCCCCCCCCACCCCCCCCCCCCCCCACCCCCCCCCCCCCCCACCCCCCCCCCCCCCCACCCCCCCCCCCCCCCACCCCCCCCCCCCCCCACCCCCCCCCCCCCCCACCCCCCCCCCCCCCCACCCCCCCCCCCCCCCACCCCCCCCCCCCCCCACCCCCCCCCCCCCCCACCCCCCCCCCCCCCCACCCCCCCCCCCCCCCACCCCCCCCCCCCCCCACCCCCCCCCCCCCCCACCCCCCCCCCCCCCCACCCCCCCCCCCCCCCACCCCCCCCCCCCCCCACCCCCCCCCCCCCCCACCCCCCCCCCCCCCCACCCCCCCCCCCCCCCACCCCCCCCCCCCCCCACCCCCCCCCCCCCCCACCCCCCCCCCCCCCCACCCCCCCCCCCCCCCACCCCCCCCCCCCCCCACCCCCCCCCCCCCCCACCCCCCCCCCCCCCCACCCCCCCCCCCCCCCACCCCCCCCCCCCCCCACCCCCCCCCCCCCCCACCCCCCCCCCCCCCCACCCCCCCCCCCCCCCACCCCCCCCCCCCCCCACCCCCCCCCCCCCCCACCCCCCCCCCCCCCCACCCCCCCCCCCCCCCACCCCCCCCCCCCCCCACCCCCCCCCCCCCCCACCCCCCCCCCCCCCCACCCCCCCCCCCCCCCACCCCCCCCCCCCCCCACCCCCCCCCCCCCCCACCCCCCCCCCCCCCCACCCCCCCCCCCCCCCACCCCCCCCCCCCCCCACCCCCCCCCCCCCCCACCCCCCCCCCCCCCCACCCCCCCCCCCCCCCACCCCCCCCCCCCCCCACCCCCCCCCCCCCCCACCCCCCCCCCCCCCCACCCCCCCCCCCCCCCACCCCCCCCCCCCCCCACCCCCCCCCCCCCCCACCCCCCCCCCCCCCCACCCCCCCCCCCCCCCACCCCCCCCCCCCCCCACCCCCCCCCCCCCCCACCCCCCCCCCCCCCCACCCCCCCCCCCCCCCACCCCCCCCCCCCCCCACCCCCCCCCCCCCCCACCCCCCCCCCCCCCCACCCCCCCCCCCCCCCACCCCCCCCCCCCCCCACCCCCCCCCCCCCCCACCCCCCCCCCCCCCCACCCCCCCCCCCCCCCACCCCCCCCCCCCCCCACCCCCCCCCCCCCCCACCCCCCCCCCCCCCCACCCCCCCCCCCCCCCACCCCCCCCCCCCCCCACCCCCCCCCCCCCCCACCCCCCCCCCCCCCCACCCCCCCCCCCCCCCACCCCCCCCCCCCCCCACCCCCCCCCCCCCCCACCCCCCCCCCCCCCCACCCCCCCCCCCCCCCACCCCCCCCCCCCCCCACCCCCCCCCCCCCCCACCCCCCCCCCCCCCCACCCCCCCCCCCCCCCACCCAGGTGTTTGTTGTGAGGGGGAAAGGGGAGATATAAATCCAAACTCTTCTTCTTCTTCTAATAGCGGTACCTTTTTTTTGCTTCTTCCCACCTGTAACTGCTGATACTATACAATGCTACCTCATTCCAGCTAGAGTCTGTTGTTGTTGTTTTGACAATAAGACTTGCTTGCTTTTTGTTACAACCACTAAGCAATCATGTATAAGTTTTATATTTTGATTTTAGTTGGTTCAATAGTTTTGTCTTTATTTGCTCTTATTCAACTGATGGTATGCATAGGATGCCAGCTGACTATAGTTTGTTGAATGGCACTGAGTTCAATAAACTTCAGAAATATGTTTTAAAAGCAATTTTTTTTTCTGAGTCGGGTGTGCGCTCAAAATCCTGATCCACATTTAAGGAAAGTAGTTAACTCTTCCTCTACAGTGCCGGTTGCAGCTTCTACTGCTACTGTATTTGATAAAGTGGTCCTGATCTGGGTCATATTACCCAAAGCACCTGTAGCAACAAGGTGCCGGATATGACATAAATGTGACCTGGCCGGGCTGAGCCCTGAGGTGGGGTGGCTACCTTGGCTGGCCCCAGAATGGCACCCTTTGGGGGAGGGGGTGGTGTCTGGACTGGATAACTGCACCATGTTCTGGTGACTGCCCTGAGGGACTTATCAGGCCCACCAGCCAGCTGAGGCAACCCCACTTGCTCTGACAATCTGGCTTTGTGGGCTTGCGATGCTACATCGGGAGCAACGTGGGAGGGATGCAGAGGTGGGATCCAGCAGGTCCTCACAGGTTCCCGAGAGTAGGTTACTAATTATTTGTGTGTGCCGAGAGGGGGTTACTAATGGGTGATTTTGCCACGTGATTTTTGCCCTAGTTACGTCCCTCCTCTCAGCAGTAGCGCGCAGAACTTGAAGCAGTCTAGCAGGAGGTGCACCGGCGTGCGTGGCAGCCTGCGCCTGCGTGCATTCGTTTCCTGCCCAAGGACCGGCACAGCGGCTGCGTCCTTGTCACAGCCCCGCCCAGGAATGCCCCGCCCCCGGAATCCCCGGCCACGCCCCCGGAATGCCCCGCCCAGCCCCATTGGTGCTACGCCACAGTTTGAATCCCACCACCATGGGAACGTGTTACTAAAATTTTTGGATCGCACCACTGGAGGGACGCCTCAGTTGGCTTGCCCCTCAAAGGGCTGAATCCAGCCCCTCAGCTGCATGTTTGACGCCCCTGATTTAAGGCATCGCCGATCTCTTTGTCATGGTACCTGTCGCCAATTTGAGGTGTAAAGCACCTCAGGAAGGTTAGGACCAAGAAGAAGCAGACGATGACTGAAGAAGTTGTTATCCCCATGCGGACTGGAGCTAAGCAGATGGCTCTTCAGATGATGGGGTTCAGGAACTGTGTTGGAGTTCTGCTGTGTTTCCGACGGGCCTGAAAGCAGAGGAATTAAATTTCACCCTGGCCTTGCAAACTAGGCTGGAGAGAAAACGCTGGACTGAACAGTGATCAGAGACTACTGCTCGAAAAGACAGATGTGTTAACACTCATTACGAATGCCAACTCCAGCTTGGAGCATCCCTGCAGTTTTGGGGGTGGTACCTGGGGGGGGGGACAGGGTTTGGGGAGGCAGCTCAGTGGGCATATGGTACCAGAAGAAGAAGAGTAGTTTGGATTTATACTCCACCTGTAAGGGCACTCAAGGTGGCTGACAAGCTCCTTTCCCTTCCTCTCCCCACAACAGATACCTTGTGAGGTCGGTGGGGCTGAGAGAGTCCTGAGAGAACTGTGACTGGCCCAAGATCGCCCAGCAGGAATGTAGGAGTGCGGAAACACATCTGGTTCACCAGATAAGCCTCTGCCACTCAGGTGGAGGAGTGGGGAATCAAACCCAGTTCTCCAGATTAGAATCCACCTGCTCTTAACCACTTGGCTCTGGCCTTTTCCTCCTGATCTCTGAAGTCTGATGATCAGTTGTAATTGTTGGATAACTCCCGGGCAAACTGGGGGGGTTGTCCCTCCCCCCAGATCCACTTCTGCTGAATGGAAGTGGAAAAGACCCACAGGACCCAACCTAGGACAGTCAAAATGTTCAATGGAAGCAAATCTTATAAAAATTTCCCATTGTTTTGAGACAACAGTGGCAACCCGCTCTCACTCCCTGCTTCTTCTTTTGCCCCAGCTGTTCCCCAACAGCAGGAGGAGGAGGAGGAAGAGGAGTTTGGATTTATACCCCACTTTTCTCAACCATAAGAAGTCTCAAAGCAGATTACAAACGCCTTCCCTTCCTCTTCCCACAACAGACACCCAGAGGTGGGATCCAGCAGATTCCCACAGGTTCCCGAGAGTAGGTTACTAATTATTTGTGTGTGCCGAGAGGGGGTTACTAATTGGTGATTTTGCCACGTGCTTTTTGCCTTAGTTATGCCCCTCCTCTCAGCAGTAGCGCGCAGAACTTGAAGCAGTCTAGCAGGAGGTGCACCGGCGTGCGTGGCAGCCTGGGCCTGCGTGCATTCGTTTCCCGCCCAAGGACCGGCGCAGCGGCTGCGTCCTTGTCACAGCCCCGCCCAGGAATGCCCCACCCCCGGAATGCCCGGCCACGCCCCCGTCGTGCCCCGCCCAGCCCCATTGGTGCTACGCCACTGTTTGAATCCCACCACCATGGGAACCTGTTACTAAAATTTTTGGATCCCACCACTGCAGACACCTTGTGAGTCTGAAAGACTACTTGGGTGGAAGCCCAGCAAACCAGATAGGGGCTGCTATACAGAGGAAGACAATGGCAAACCACCTCTGTCCCTGGAACACCTCACAGTTGGGGTCACCACAAGTCAGTTGTCACTCAACAGCACATCCTTCCTCCTTAGCCTTACAGAGTTTGGACGCAGTTGTCCTCAACTGGAGTGGAGATGAGACGATCCGCCGCTCTGGAGTGAGACAGGCCTTGGTCCTTCTGTTTGTTCTGCAAAGATGGCTCTCAGTTGATCTGCTCTTCCTCCCAAGTAGAGGTGGGGATGGCGGTATAGGGATCCACAATCAGGTTTGCGCACCGCACTATCATGATCATCAGGAAGAAGGACATCAGGGCAACGAAGCCGATGCAGATGCCTTTGTCCACATCGATAAATGTTGGCGCTGTTGGATTTTCCATGGATCTTCCAGACGGTCAGTGTTCCATCCCCTGCCGTGAAAAATATAGGAGTATATATACATACACAGAGAGAGAGAGAGATCTCCTTTTATCCTGACCTGGATGCCCTAGGGCACAGGTGTCAAACTCGTGGCCCTCCAGATGTTGTGGACATGCTGGCAGGGGATGATGGGAACTGTAGTCCATAACATCTGGAGGGCAGCGAGTTGGACACCTCTGCCCTAGGGCCTAGGCTATCCCGATCTTGTCAGATCTCAGAAACTAAGGGGGATCAGCCCTGCTTGGTACTTAGATGGAAACCGTGAAGGAAGACTAGGGCTGCTATGCAGAGGTAGGCTATGACAAACCACCTCTGTTCATCTCTTGCCTTGACCTGGATGGCCCCAGGCTACCCCGATCTCATCAAATGTCAGAAGCTAAGCAGGGTTGACCCTGGTCAGTACTTAGGAGACCATGAAGGAAGACAGGGGTTGCTGCGCAGAGGCAGGTTATGGCAAACCACCTCTGTTCATCTTTTGCCTTGACCTGGATGGCCCAGGCTACCCCAATCTCATCAGATGTCAGAAGCTAAGCAGGGTTGACCCTGGTTGGTACTTAGATGGGAGACCATGAAGGAAGACAGAGGTTGCTACACAGAGGCAGGCTATGGCAAACCACCTCTGTTCATCTCTTGCCTTGACCTGGATGGCCCAGGCTACCCCAATCTCATCAGATGTCAGAAGCTAATCAGGGTTGACCCTGGTCAGTACTTAGGAGACCATGAAGGAAGACAGGGGTTGCTACGCAGAGGCAGGCTATGGCAAACCACCTCTGTTCATCTCTTGCCTTGACCTGGATGGCCCAGGCTACCCCGATCTCATCAGATGTCAGAAGCTAAGCAGGGTTGACCCTGGTCAGTACTTAGGAGACCATGAAGGAAGACAGAGGTTGCTACGCAGAGGCAGGCTATGGCAAACCACCTCTGTTCATCTCTTGCCTTGACCTGGATGGCCCAGGCTACCCTGATCTCATCAGATGTCAGAAGCTAATCAGGGTTGACCCTGGTCAGTACTTAGGAGACCATGAAGGAAGACAGGGGTTGCTACGCAGAGGCAGGCTATGGCAAACCACCTCTGTTCATCTCTTGCCTTGACCTGGATGGCCCAGGCTACCCCAATCTCATCAGATGTCAGAAGCTAAGCAGGGTTGACCCTGGTTGGTACTTAGATGAAAGACCATGAAGGATGACAGCGGTTGCTACGCAGATGTAGGCAATAATAAACCCCCTCTTTTAGGAGCAGCAGTGGCGGAGTGGTTAAGAGCAGGTGTACTCTAATCTGGAGGAACAGGGTTCGATTCCCCGCTCTGCCATCTGAACTGTGGAGGCTTATCTGGGGAATTCAGATTAGCCTGTACACTCCAACACACGCCAGCTGGGTGACCTTGGGCTAGTCCAGGGGTCTGCAACCTGTGGCTCTCCAGATGTTCATGGACTACAATTCCCATCAGCCCTTGCCAGCATGGCCAATGATGGGAATTGTAGTCCATGAACATCTGGAGAGCCACAGGTTACAGGCCCCTGGGCTAGTCACAGTTCTTCTGAGCTCTCTCAGCCCCACCTACCTCACAGGGTGTTTGTTGTGAGGGGAGGAGGAAAAGGAGATTGTAAGCTAGGCTGACCAGACATCCCGCTTTTGGCGGGACAGTCCTGCCTTAAAACAATTTGTCCCGTGTCCCACGGGTTTTTTCAAGTGTCCCGGTTTTTGGAAGGCTGCCGCACTGCCTTCTGGGGCGCAAGGCAGTGCGGCAGCCTCCCGCGTGCGGCCGCAGGAGCGCACGGCCTTCTGGGGCACTCACATTTCCTGCCCTGTGACAGGGCGGGAAATGGGAGCACCCCAGAAGGCCGTGTGCTCCTGTGGCTGTGCGCGCATGCGCGTGCGTGGTCACCCGCCCGTCCCGGTTCACAAAGGTGATCATCTGGTCACCTTATTGTAAGCCCCTTTGAATCTCCTTACAGGAGAGAAAGGGAGGATATAAATCCAACTCTTCTTCTTTCATCTCTTGCCTTGACCTGGACACTACAGCCCAAACTACCCCACTCTCATCAGATCTTAGAAGCTAAGTTAGTACTTGAAAGGGGGCCTATCAAAGAAGACGCTACGCAGCGGCAGGCAATAGCAAACCACCTCCGAACATCTCTGGCCTTGAAAATCCAAGAAGGGATAAGTCGGTTGCAACTTGATGGCTATTAATTATTATCTCTTATCGATGTGCCACCCATTTGTATTATACCTTTATTTACCAAATTATGTTATTTTACAGTCTGCTTCTCCCACTTGAGACTCAAGGTGTATCACACAGTGTAAGTCAATACAGCCAACAGGGGAGGACAACGCTACAGGATATGGATTGCAGAAACCTGAAACAGAGTAGAAATCTGAAAATGGAGCTGAAACAATGCATTCACATGTCACATTCAGTGATGCAGAAAGTACATGGAGGGAGCATATTTACAGCAATAGATAGTAGTGCTACGATAGATACTGCCAGTGGGGGGATCCAAAAAATTTAGTAACAGGTTCCCATTGTGGTGGGATTCAAACTGTGGCATAGCGCCAATGGGGCTGGGCAGGGCACGACGGGGCAGGGCCGGGCATTCCAGGGGCGGGGCATTCCTGGGCAGGGCTGTGGCAAGGACGCAGCCACTGCACTGGTCCTTGGGCGGGAAACAAATGCACGCAGGCACAGGCTGCCACGCACGCCGGTGCACCTCCTGCTAGACTGCTTCAAGTTCTGCGCGCTACTGCTGAGGAGCGGAGGAGGGGCGTAACTAAGGCAAAAATCACATGGCAAAATCAGCCCCTCTTGGCACACACAAATAATTAGTAACCTACTCTCGGGAACCTGTGAGAACCTGCTGGATTCCACCTCTGGATACTGCGGTATATATCCACAGTCCCTACCGTTTTACCATTTCTCTACAGTACAGCCCTGCTGCCTGTGTAACAAAGCCCTACTGAATAATTCAGTTTCACATAGTTTCCAAGGGTATCCGTATTGGTCTGCAGTAGAACGGTTTGATGTACATCCAGTTAGATTCGAATAAGGTGCTACTAGTCTCGAATCTACCCGTTTTGTATAGTTTGCAGAAAGTAAGAAGGGCAAAAGCCCTCCTGACTTCATCATCAGGCCTGCTGTCCCAGTATCTGCCATAAAGGTTTATAAAATCTCCTGTTTTTCACCCTAATTTTTAGACTGTAGTGGACAGCTCCATGAAGATGCCAATTCTCCGTGTAGATTTCTTGCTTGAGATAATGAAATTGGTCGTTTACTATTCCCCTCCCCCATTGAATGTGTTTCCCACAAGCTCCTATAACCTGGAAAAAGACAAGGAACATGTCTGTAAGAGAGCCAGTGTGGTGGTGTGGTGGTTAAGAGCAGGGGCACTCTAATCTGGAGAACCAGGTTTGATTCCCCGCTCTGCCACTTGAGCTGTGGAGGTTTATCTGGTGAACAAGATTAGCTTGTGCACTCCCACACATGCCAGCTGGGTGACCTTGGGCTAGTCACAGTTCTTCCAAGCTCTCTCAGCCCCATCCACCTTTGGTGGGGGGGGGGGAGGGAAAGGAGACTGTAAGCCCCTTTGAGTCTCCTTACAGGAGAGAAGAGGGAGATAAAAATCCAAACTATTCCTCCTTCTTCTCCTCCTCCTCCTCCTTAATTAATACTACTTAGCTCCATTTTCATTTTCATTCATACAACATGCACTCATATTTTTGCCATTTTGCTGGGTTGCCACCTCTGGGTTGAGAAATTCCTGGAGATTTGGGGGTGGAGCTTGGAGACAGCCGGGTTTGTGGAGGGGAGGGGCCTCAGCAGGATATGCCACCTTCCCTATTTTAACCTTTATTGAATAATAAAATTAAAACAAAGTATTGAATTCCTGTTTACATCCATACAAATTAACAGATAACACACCACTTACATAAATTGACACTTTTAATTAAAATAGACTTCCAACATTTGCCCAAATGCTAATCTTCCATCACTTAACTGAAAACTTATAGTAAAACTTTATCGAGATAGATCTTAAGTTCTCTTTGCTGATCTTTTGAACTTTTAAAGTTTATTAGAAAGAGTTACTTCTAAATCACTAAGCACAGGAGCAACAAATTCTACAATACTATTAGCTTAACTGTTTGTGTTGATCAAAAATTTTTTTCCATCTGATTTGTTTACATGCCATCTATTTCACAAAGAGTGAGACAGGTAATCTTGCTTTAAGGTAAGATATTAAAGGCTCCCAAGTATTTTGTGCTACTCAGGCCCTTTCCGCAAATGCAAAATAATGCACTTTCAATCCACTTTTAGCGCACTTTGCAGTTGAATTTTACTGTGTGGAATAGCAAAATTCACTTGCAAACAATTGTGAAAGTGGATTGAATGTGCAGTTTTGCAGAATGGATAAACTATAAACTTTGATAGGAAATCAGAGTAGGAAATTACACATAGCGTCTGTCTTCCAAAGCAGACATTTTCTCTAGGAGCAACAGTGGCGTAGGAGGTTAAGAGCTTCAGTAGTTTAATCTGAGGAATTGGGTTTGATTCCCCAGCTTCAATGCCGCTTGAGTTGTGGAGGGTGGTTATTTGGGGAATTCAGATTAGCCTCAATACTCTTCACCAGTTAGTGATCTTTGCCAGTCACAGTTTTCTCGGTGCTCTCTCAGTCTTCACTTCCAGGGTGTTTGTTGTGAGGGGGGAAGGGCAAGGAGATTGTAAGCCCCTTTGAGTCTCCTACAGGAGAGAAAGGAGGGATATAAATCCAAACTCTTCTTCTTCTCTTCAGGGGAACAGACCTCTGTTCCTCAGACATCAACTGTACCAGGAGATTAACAGACGTTACCTGGAGATTGGCAACCCAATGACAGCCAAAGAAACCCAGACCATGGAAACATCCCCACTTTCCTGTCTGACGAAAGCAACGTGGAGCCTGGTTTGAAATTGAAGAGGCGTTGGGGTACAGGCGGACTAAACAAGAGAACAGTTAAGGATAGAAACAGGCCAGTAACAAAAAAACATGCAACCAAAGGGCCCACTGGAAGGCTCCTTGGACCAAAATGAACGAATTGAAGACAGCTGCAGGAAAGACACAGAATCTGTTGGACTGCCAAGCCCACTACATCTAGCCCATACCATACGGTGGAATCGGGTGTTATGTCGAAGAATCCGTCAGTTGCTTGCCCCCGTCTCCATGCTGCAGTTCAAACACCTGTCCGAGCCACCTGGCAGAGTCGTGCTCTTCTCGGTCTTGGCTTCGCTACCCCCAGAAGGATCATGAATACTTCACAAGATGGGGGCAGTCTCCCATTTCATGCACTCCCGGTAATGAGGGTAAATTGATCTTCGGAGGATTACATGGTAATCCTCCCGGGTCACCTAGAAAGTATTTCCATAAAGTTTTTTTCCACCCCGTCTCTGGCTTGTGCAGTGCCGGCACAAAGTTGCACACTGAGAACTTTCAAATTAAGCCTTGGTATGAGTGGGGAGGACCGATGACGATGATAGCACCTCTGAGTTTATACAAAGTGCATTTTCACTGTCTGTACCAAAGATGGGAGGCATGGACGTAGGTAAGGGGGGGTTTCTCGGGTTTGAACCCCCCATTAATGTCCGAAGCTCCGCCCCTCCGTTTGTGGGTTTTTTAAACATTTTAGTGCTTTTTCGGTTTTTGGCCTGCAGGGGGCGCATTGTTTGGGCATGGATTTAAAGGGAGAATCTGAGGTCCTCAGTTTAGAAGAAGAAGAGTTTGGATTTATATCCCCGCTTTCTCTCCTGTAGGAGACTCAAAGGGGCTTACAATATCCTTGCCCTTCCCCCCTCACAACAAACACCCTGTGAGGTGGGTGGGACTGAGAGAGCTCTGAAAAGCTTTGACTAGCCCAAGGTCACCCAGCTGGCGTGTGTGGGAGTGCACAGGCTAATCTGAATTCCCCAGATAAGCCTCCACAGCTCAAGTGGCAGTGCAGGGAATCAAACCCGGTTCCTCCAGATTAGAATGCACCTGCTCTTAACCACTGCACCACATTGAAAGTGATGCTGCTTCAGGGTGGGGGATAATCCTCCCCAAAACAGCATCACTTTCAATGTTGTTTAACTAGGGACCCCAGATTCTCCCTTTAAGGTGGATTTAAAAGGAGAATTTGGGCTCTCTAGTTTAAACACCATTGAAAGTGATGCTTTGGGGGTGGATTCCAGTATCACAGCGGCTGCCCGCCCCCCCCCCCCCAAAACTCAGATTTTGCACCAGGCTCCATTTTCCCTCTATGCCTCTGCCCAGAGGGGAGAGGCAGGGGAGGGCAGGGCAGGGGAGTCTGCCGTCCCCGACCTTGGAGAGCTGCTTTTATAAGCACTAGGCCAGGGGCGGGGCTTGGGGAGGCGTGGCCATGCCCTAGGGGCGGGTGGGGGTGTGGCCCCACCCCCGAACCCCCCCATAAAAAAATCTATACCTACGTCCCTGATGGGAGGGGACTGTGGCTCAGTGGTAGAGAATCTGCTTGGCATGCAGAAGCTCCCAGGTTCAGTCCCCGGCATCTCCAGAGTAAAAGTATTGGGCAGTAGATGATGTGAATGGTGTTTCTCTGGATGAGTCCCTGGACAGCTGCTGCCAGTCTGAATGGACAATTCTGCCTTTGATGAACCAAAAGATCTGATTCAGCAGAAGGCAGCTTCATGTGCTCCTGTGACTTGTGTTGGTATTTACAAGCGTCTGTCACAATCCAGCTACAAAGGGGTTAACTGCTTGTAAACAAGGTAGTGAGGTCACTGTTTTATGACCCAGTCTATTGATCAGCTATTGGTCAGAAAATCGCCATTGCTTAAATGTTAGCAAGCACGTATTATCAGAGGTTATAAAGTTACCTGACTTTCTTTGTTTGAGAGAGTGTAGAACAGAACATGAGGAGATTACCTCTTGGTCAGATAGAACTAGACAAGATGCAGTCTTAACTATGTATTTGCTAGTATAGCATTTCTTGTTTCATACAAATGTAACCCTTCTTTTTGCTAAGGAAAGTATATTTTTATAGAAAAACAGCATCCCTGTGTATCTTTGCTTTGCTGCTGCGCAACTGTGCTACTTAAGAATCTCCTTGCATGACTTTTAAAACTCCATCACTATGCAAGTCGGAAGACTCCAAAATGTTGCAGGTACTTTCAGGGTTGGTTGCCATTTTCTCCAGGGGAACTTACTGATCGATTAGTTTAGATTGGGTGCAATTCCAAGAGATCTCCACGCCCCACCTAGGGATTCAGCAAGAGAAAAAAAAAGAAGAATTTTGATTTACACCCCACCTTTCTGTCCTGTAAGGAGACTCAAGGTGGCTTACAAACTCCTTTCCCTTCTTCTCGCCACAATAGACACCTTGTGAGACAGGTGGGGCTGAGAGAGTCCTGAGAGATCCATGATTGGATCAAAGTCACCCAGCAGGCTTCATGTGTAGGAGCAGGGAAACAAATCCAGTTCGCCAGATAAGAATCTACTGCTCATGTGGAGTGGAGAATCAAACCTGGTTTTCCAGGAGATGAAGCACTGCGTGGAGAGAGGTTAAATGCATTAACTATTCTATATGAGGAGCTTGAAGTAAGTCTAAGCTCTGCCTGTAAAAATGCAATGAAAATAAACCAATAATTTCTTTTATGTGTGAATCTGTCTTATCGAATATACTTTAAGGATTTATAAGGCTTTTTATGAAGGAACAAAAATACAGCAGTATTAATTCATACCGTGCAGCATAAGAACGAACATAAATGCATACATATTTCAACTGTTAATATAATTTGATATTGTATCTGAAAATATATTGTATCTGAAAATATAATTTGATATTGTATCTCTTACATAACAATTGGTTTCCTTTTCACTTGAATATACTGGCATGAGTTCATCTGGAGGAAATGGCTTCCCCGTAAGGTGGACTCTGTTTCCCAACCTAGAGCTGGCAACCCTGTTTGGAGACCAACCAGGAATACCAGGGTTGCAAGACACAAGGAGGCAACGGCAAACCACCTCTGTCCATATCTTGCCTTGAGGACATGTCTCCCAGTGGGGTACAAAGTCCACCCTCTAAAGCAGAGGTCTTCAAACTATGGCCCTCCAGATGTTCATGGACTACAGTTCCCATCAGCCCCTGCCAGCATGGCTAAGTGGCAGGGTTGATGGGAATTACAGTTCATGACTATCTGGGGGGGCCACAGTTTGAAGACCCCTGCTCTAAAGCATTCATTTTCTCCAGGGGAATTCCTTTCTGCAGTCTGGAGATGAGCTGTAACACCAGGATGTGTGTATGTGTTGGCATCCAGCCAGTTCCCTATCCATCTTACTATCCCAGTCCACAGTCCTCTAGTTTAGCCATCAGAAGATCGTGGGGGACCTTGTCAAAAGCTATGCTGGAATCAAGGTAAAGAGGTAAAATATTCGCATTACTGCCGCTAATGAAATGTTTTTAAACACTAAATTCCCAGTTGAAATCCAGTGGGGTGTAGTGGGTAAAAGTGAAGGACAAGGATCTGAGAGAGCCAGGTTTGAATCTCCAGTCATGCAAACTTGCCAGGTTACTTTGGCCCATTGACAACCTGTCAGCCTTACCTACCTCATAGGGTTGTTGTTGTGAGGAGAAAGGGGAGGGGGGAGGAGGAGGGTGTAAGCTGCTTGGGGTCTCCACTGGGCAATGACGTCACGGCCAATACTTGAAATTAAATTAAGTTATAAATTAAACAACTTCGCTAAACCACGTCGATGACGTCACCCGCCAGCCTCCCCGATGATGTCACCGTGACCCCGCCCCATCCCGGCAACGCGCCACGCTCGAGCCACCTTCGATCTATTTTTCCACCAAGCCACGCCCCCTTATTAGCCACACCCCTTCCCTTCTACTGGAAAAATGCGCCTCAAAAAAGGAGGTGGGGAGTCACGCCCCTTCGAGCACGCGTGCCCAATAGGGAAACGGCATGGCGGGTGTAGCGTTCGCCCCGCCCTTCGCGCCTCGCCCCGCCCTTTCGCTGGCTTCGCTCGTCGCTGGAGTTGCCGCCATCTTGGAATCGGGACGTCGCGCGAGGGGGCACTGAGGCACGGCCGGAGAGGGGAGGGGGCCCGCGCTCTGGTAGCCATGGCAACCGCCACCGCCGCCCCAAGCCAGGGTGAGTGACAGGAACGGAGGTGGGGAGAGGCCTTAGCCGGTCTGGGGGGTGAGGAGGAGGAGAGACCCGAGGAGAGGAAATGGGGGGCTGGCGAAAGGGGAATCCGGTGGGGGACGGGTCGAAGGGGGGACGGAGTCACCTGAGGGGGCTGCCAAAGGGGTAACGTGGGAATAAGTTGGGAAATTTGGAGGCGGGGATCAGAGAGACCTGGCCGTTTTGGGGGGGAGGGGGGAGATATATGGGGGGAGGCTGATTTGGGGGTCGACCGTGGGGAATTTATTGCACGTGGGAATGAAGGGAGACATTGGGGGGGATTTGAGTTTGGGGGTCTGGCTGAGGTGAGTATGGGGGGGTTGCCAGAAGGGGAATTTCAGTAGGGTCATTGAAATAGACAGGAGGAGAAATTGGGGGTGGGGCTAAAATATGATTTGTCTATGGAGATGGTCAGAGCAGAAGAATTGCGGGGAGGGCACACTTGGAAAATTAGCTGCCAATATTCTTGGCTTCAAACTTGAGAAAATGTACCTAGCCTTAAATCACTAAGAGGAGGGAAATGGGTCAGCTGCAGGGGGTGTGGTAGCAGAGAGGATCTTGGGGTGGGGAAGGGTCTGAAATTTTGGTGGGGAGCGCCTGTTTTTAGATTTGGGGAAACAGCGGAGGGTATAAATCAGGGCAGATTTAGCAGCCAAACACTTGCCATTGATATATGGGATGACTGTCTTTATGCTTAATTTGAATGCATAAAGTTCGGGGATACCTGCTGTAAGATAAGGCTACTTGGTGCAAGATAATTTGTTTCATATATTTGGTCAATTGTGTGCCCCCTTTTCGAAGGACTTGTGCAAGGCGGCTCACGGAATACAAATAAAACGTTAAAACAATGTGAACTGAAAGCCCAGTCTAGTGTAAAAATGAATCAGTGGTGGCTGAAGGTGGAAAATCAGGATTACCCCCACTTTTCCCCAAAAATCTATGGTAACAATATTAGCACACTGTTAGTAACTGAATGTATTACTTTTTAATATTTACCCTAAATTTTCCTCTTTGTCTGCCTAATAGTAATGTTGACTTTTGGAGGGGGTGGAAGAAGCAGTAGAAGCAAGAATTTGCGGGCTGGTAGGGAGTGAGGCTTTTCTCTCCCTATTTCCCTGTTTAATTTCCTTTATTAAGCTTCTAAACCATCCCTCCCTTTCAGACTTGGGAAGGCTGACAACACATTATGTCACAATATGGAACCAAATTATAATAGCTAATCAATTCCGACGAATCACAACACGTTTACAACATCTTCAGCTAAAAATAGCAACCGGCTGGATAACATTTAAGGTAAAAGATAGTGACATAAATTACTAGTGACATCGAATTTGGGTACGGATAAAAAACGATCAATCTAAAGCAGATCAAATATTAACTAATTAACGGGGCACTAAATGTTAACCGATTAGTGGACACCGGTAACATAAATCTCCTAAAATAAGGTAGAAAATAAAATGTCATCAATTTCAAAAAGTAAAATAAAATAACAAAAAGTTATATCCCATTCTTTCCCCTTGAAGCGCAGTGCCTTGTACTAAATTCTGGCTTTCTCTGTTTTATCCTCGCTACAACCCTGCAAGGTAGGTTAAACTGATAGCGTTGGTGGCCCAGAGTCACCCAATGAGCTTTGTGGCCAAGGGGGGGAGGAGGTTTGAATCTGGGTTTCCCTGCTCTTGTCCTAATACCTCAGTGACAACTGAAAGGCAGGGGAATCCACATAAATGTGCTGGCATTGGAAGCTGTGGTAGGCCTTCAAAACTGGTACATGGGTGGGGTGTGGACCTTGATAATGTATAGGATACTAAGAATTATAAACTGTTGCTCTACAACATCTTCTCTGTTGGATGGACTGTATCCTGGTCTCAATGACTGAACCATGTGAATGAAGTGTAGGTTTTTAGTCAGATCTAAAGGAGAGTTTGTCACATAAACAAACTGGCCAATTTTTTCATCAATTATCTTTTTTCTAATCTGCTGGTTTTTATCACAAATGCATCCATGGTACTTCCTGGATCTGAGCTTGACTCTGCTGCGAACTCCAGAGATGATATTGACAGGATATTGACAAGCTGGAACGGGTCCAGAGGAGGGCAACCAAAATGTTGAAAGGTTTGGAATTCATGCCCTACGAGGAGAGGCTTGGGGAGCTGGGGATATTTAGTTTGGTGAAGAGAAGGTTAAGGGATGACACGATAGCCATGTTTAGATATTTGAAGGGATGTCATGTTGGTGAGGGAGCAAGCTTGTTTTCTGCTGCTCCAGAGACTAAGACCAGGAGTAATGGGTTCAAGGTGAAGGAAAAGAGATTCCACCTGAACATCAGGAAAAACTTCCGGACTGTCAGGGCTGTTCAACAGTGGAATGCACTACCTTGGAGTATGATGGAGTCTCCTTCTTTGGAGGTTTTTAAGGAGAGGCTGGATGCCCATCCGTCAGGAGCGCTTTGATTATGTGTTCCTGCATTGCAGGGGGTTGGACTTGATGGCCCTTGTGGGCACTTTCAACTCTATGATTCTATGTTCAGACTCTCCAAGTTACTTGGTTACCGTCCAGGGTAGTTGCAAGGTTTTATGCAACATGAAGACCTTGGGATGTATATATCTTGGGAATTGTTGATTCTGACATATGAAGATCTGCCCAACAAAACAGTTTTCCATGCAACAAACTGGAGAATGGGGTCTGCTGGTGGTGGCAGCAAGGCTAGCTTGGGAGATTCCATCTGTAAATTCATATGTGTGTAAAATACGACACTCTGTTCCACATTGTTTAATCCAGAGCAATTTTCTTGATATTGTCTTTTTTTCTGATGGAAGTGACTGTTTGGTGTGAGGGGTCTAGGGAGAATGGGGCTTGGGGTTAATTTTGTGTGGTTTTATTGTTTCTTTTAGTTGTCATAGTTTTATCGTGATCTTTTATTGTTTTACGATCTTGTATTGTGTAAGCCCCCTAGAGACTTGGCAAGGTGGGGTATAACTGTTTTTAAATGAATTAAAAATAGGAGGGTCACCCACACTTTTTTCCTTTTTAGCCATTTTGCTTGTGGCTAAAAATATTTGTTCAAGTGGACTTTGATTCCACGTTGAGGCGTTCATGTTTGACCTGACCTTGGTGGATGCGTGTGAGTGAAGTGACTCATGGTGACCGTCCGAATCAACGTCCTCCAAAACATCCTCTTCTTGACAGTCTTGCTCAAGTCTTGCAAACTGAGGGCTGTGGCTTCCTTTATAGAGTCCATCCACCTCTGGTTGGGCCTTCCTCTTTTCCTGGCATTATTGCCTTTTCCAGTGACTCTTGTCTGTTCATAATGTTACTAAAGTACGATAGTTCAGTGTAATCCTACCGTAATCTGGGTATGTTTAGTTTGGTGAAGAGAAGGTTAAGAGGTGACATGATAGCCATGTTTAGATATTTGAAGGGATGTCATGTTGGTGAGGGAGCAAGCTTGTTTTCTGCTGCATCAGAGACTAGGACCAGGAGTCATAGGTTCAAGGTGAAGGAAAAGAGATTCCACCTAAACCTCAGAAAAAACCTCCTGACAGTAAGGGCTGTTCGATGGTGGAGTAGGTTACTTCGGAGTGTGGTGCAGCCTCCTTTGGAGGTTTTTAGAGAGAGGCTTGATGTCCATTTGTCAGGAGTGCTTTGATTGTGTGTTCCTGCATGGCAGGGGGTTGGACTTGATGGCCCTTGGGGGTCTCTTCCAACTCTGTGATTCTATAATCAAATGACACATGTAGAAAAATCAGTTTCTTATTGTTCCATTTCAGTTTTTCCCTTTTTTCACTACTGCTTTTGACTCTTCCTTTGACGGTAACATCGTCTAAATAAAGTCTCCAGAACTCTGTAGTTGATCAGCTCTTGATAGACTGTTCTTTGCTGCTTCTACTAGAGCAGGGGTCGGGAACCTTTTCTTCTCAAAGAGCCATTTGGCTCACGCTCACCCCCCCACCCACTCGCTCGCACGCCCCTCCGCCCACTTGCTCGCTTGCGCCCCCCCGCTCACACACACCCCCGCGCCTGCAGGGCGGGCAAAGATGGGTCCAGCGGCTCAGCTTGGCCGGCCGCCGGGAGAGCGGCCGCCTCGCAATGAGCGAGGCGGGCAGGAGGCAAAGCCCGCGGCACGGCCTAGCCGGCTGTGGGCGAGAGATGCGCCTGCCCTGCTGCTTGCAGGGCGGGTGAAGATGGGCCCGGCGGCTCGGCTCATGGAGCCGCAGAACAGCGGCGGAAGAGCCGCATGCGGCTCGCGAGCCGCGGGTTCCCGACCCCTGTACTAGAGACTTATCTGCCGCTTTTGACCATTCATGCTGACAGGCAGTTTTTTTCTTCACCATCTTGTTAAGAAGAGGAGGAGGAGAAGTTTGGATTTATACCCTGCCTTCCTTTCCTGTAAGGAGACTCAAGGCAGCTTACAAACTCCTTTCCCTTCCTCTCCTCTCAGCAGACACCTTGTGAGATCGGTGGGGGTAGGAGGCTTTGGAGAGAACTGGGACTGGCCCAAGGTCACCCAGCAGGCTTCATGTGGAGGAGCAGGGAAAACAGCTCATGTGGATGAGTGGGGAATTAAACCCGGTTCTTCAGATTAACCTGCTCTTAATCACTGTGCCTCTCTGTTAAGACACTTGGAGGGTTAAGTAAGTGCCAGGATGTGCTCTGGGCTGGTTCAAATGGTTCCGTGCGGATTGGACTCAAAAGGTTGCCGTTGGAGACCAGTTTTCATCAGTGTGGAATCTAGCCTGTGGGTTTCCCCAAGGTGCAGTCCAATTCCTCAAACCACTGAACCACTACATAAAGCCCTTAGGAGGAACCATTCACAGTTTGAGGGTTGGTTGTCATGAATACATTGATGACACCCAGCTCTATATGTTCTTCTCTAAATCTCCAGTTGGTGTGCTTACGAGTCCCAGATTGTCTGCTATGGTTGATTGGCTAAAGAGTGAACAAATGGAAACTAAATCCTGACAGGACAGAGGTGATGCTGGTTGGAAAGTTCTGGGTTCATGTTTAAAGTGTTGGTCTTGACTTTCAAAGCCATTCACGGCCTTGGACCTGCATACCTACGAGACCACCTCTCTCTATATCGCCCCGTTCCGGGTTTTATTGCTGCTACAGTTCCGGGTTCTATTGCTGCTAATCAGTTTTATGCTACGTTTTAAGCTGTTTTTATCATTGTTGTTCACTGCCCTGAGCCCATAACATCTGGAGTGCCAAAAGGTTCTCCACCACGGCCCTAGGGGGAGGGCGGTTTAGAAATAAATAAATAAATAAATAAAGTTACTGTGTTTGATGTGGTTCAGGTTAAGAGTGTAGGGGGTCAGCCTAGCCCAGGGGTCTGCAACCTGTGGCTCTCCATATGTTCATGAACTACAATTCCCCGTCAGCCCCTGCCAGCAATGCCAATTGACCATGCTGGCAGAGGCTGATGGGAATTGTAGTCCATGAACATCTGGAGTGCCAGAGGTTCGCCACTATTTGGCCCTAGCCCATAAGATGACTTCTTACCTAGATATGGCCACCCAGAGCCACACCACAATGATATGCCGACTAGACTGCTGTAACACATGGGTCTTCCTTCCAGATTGATTCAGAAACTCCAGTTGGTGCAGAATGCTGGTGCACAGCTGTTATGGGGAGCTAAATGGAACACATGTGTATTTATGTTAATCCCATTAAGGCTGGATTTGGTTTAAATCAAATCAGTTTAAATCACTAGTCAGTAAGACTTGATTTAAACCAGTTTTTAAAAACTAATTCCTGCTGGTATAACATTAACATTTACAACCTGATGAAAGTTTTCATTTTTTTAAAAATAACTTTTCAGATTAGCGTTACAGTTATATTAAAAAAATACTGATTTTACTATTAGGGATACTTAGATGAATAACTATGAAATTGGGGTGCTGTGTGGTTTCTGGGCTGTATGGCCGTGTTCTAGCAGCATTCTCTCCTGACATTTCGCCTGCGTCTGTGAAGATCCTCTGAAGATGCTAGCCACAGATGCAGGCGAAATGTCAGGAGAGAATGCTGCTAGAACACGGCCATACAGTCCGGAAACCACACAGCACCACAGTGATTCCAACAAAACTATGACATTACCGTATATACTCGCGTATAAGCCGAGTTTATCAGCCCTGTTTAAAGGCTGAGAAAAGCCCCCTCGGCTTATACTCGAGCCACCATTTTCTGTTAATCACAAGGAGGCTGGGGGCGGGACAACCTCCCTGCCCCAGAAGCCACTTGTTGCTGCCCTCCTCCTGGGAGGGTGAAGAGGGAACCTTGAGGCACCCTGGCTGGGTGCCTGGCTGGGCTTGTCAAACCCGGGCAGGCAGAGGGAGCTCCTTATTTGGGCAGTGACTCCCCCTGATGTCACTGCCCACATAAGGAGCTCCCTCTGCCTTCTGGCTAGCTGGGCTTTGTCAAACCCAACGGGCAGGCAGAGGGAGCTCCTTATTTGGGCAATGACTCCCCCTGATGTCACTGCCCAAATAAGGAGCTCCCTCTGCCTCCCGGCTTCCCACCCTCGGCTTATACCCAAGTCAATAAGTTTTCCCAGGTTTGGACAGTGAAATTAGGTGCCTCGGCTTATACACGAGTATATACAGTATAACAAGGTGAAGTATCCAGTTTAATATGTTAACTGTTCATACCTGGACCATTTTTTGTTGTACTTTATTGAATGGAGAAAGATAATCATTACTTTAATGATAACTTAAAATGTTTTATTTAACCAAAACAATAACATTATAGCACACCCATTCTTGTATTTGCTTAAACATCCAAGTTTGCTAACAGATGTGGTTAAACAAAATATCTTTTTTAAAAAAACTTCAGACTATCAGCCAGGCCTGCACATGACAAACTTAAGATAGTGTCCTCTGTATCTCATTCATCTTAATTTGCTTGTCTGTTCATAATCTGGAAAAGAAAAACTTTCCTGCTTCATCAGTTCCCAAACAATTTCTTAGTTTGGATTCAATGAGTCCAAAGGGAGAGAATATATATTTTTTCTGATCCAGCAGAAGAATCTACTGCGGTTAAAACTAAATTATTACTTCAACAGTCACTGAATCTAAATGCTTCATAAGTGATCTCCATTAATTCACTGGTTTGACTTTTTTAAAGATATGTTGGTGAGGGAGCCAGCATGTTTTCTGCTGCTCCAGAGAGTAGGACCAGGAGTCATGGGTTCAAGGTGAAGGAAAAGAGATTCCACCTAAACATCAGGAAAAACTTCCTGACAGTAAGGGCTGTTTGTCAGTGGAATGCACTACCCCGGAGTGTGGTGGAGTCTCCTTCTTTGGAGGCTGGATGGCCATCTGTCAGGAGTGCTTTGATTGTGTGTTCCTGCATTGCAGGCGGTTGGACTTGATGGCCCTTGGGGATCTCTTCCAGCTTTATGATTATAAACATCTATTTCTTGAATGGGTCTTTTGGTTCTGAAAGTTTATTATAGTATATTATGGGTTCTGAAGTTTATTATAGTACTGTGGTGGCGAACCTGTGGCACTCCAGATGTTCATGGACTACAATTCCCATCAGCCCCTGCCAGCATGGCCAATTGGCCATGCTGACAGAGGCTGATGGGAATTGTAGTCCATGAACACCTGGAGTGCCATAGGTTCGCCACCACTGTTATAGTATATTATTGGCATCACCGACCACTCTTGTCACCATCACAGACAAGCTCCATATCCAACTTGACCGAGGCGGATCGGCGCTGTTGGTTTTGCTAGATCTTACTGCAGCTTTTGACCCACCGCCTGGCCGCTTCCGGGGTGCGGGGCACTGTCCTTCAGTGGATTGCCTCGTTTCTCCGGGACCGGAGTCAGCAAGTGTGGTGCGAGGATGAAGCCTCCCGGAGATGCCCGGTTCAGTGCAGAGTACCTCAGGGAGCGCTGCTGTCCCCGCTATTATTCAACATCTATATGCGACCACTTGCTCAGCTGGTGCGGAGCTTTGGGCTGATCTGTCATCAATATGCTGATGACACTCAGCTCATTCTGTCGAGGGAGGGGGGAGCGGTTACTGCCCCTTCAGCTCTCCAGCATTGTTTGGAGGCGGTAGCTGGTTGGTTGCAGCAGAGCAGGCTGCAACTGAATCCATCAAAGATGGAGATCCTCTGGCTAGGCCGCGGGGGTGAGGTTGGGGACTTCCAGCTGCCGGTGTGGGAGGGGGTCTCATTGGCGCTGACCTCCTCCGTTCGCAGTCTGGAGGTCCACCTGGATTCGTCTCTTTCAATGGAGACCCAGGTGGCCCATACAACCTGGACTGCATTTTTCCATCTTCATCAGGCCCGGCGGTTTGCCCCCTTCCTCTCCCAGGCGGATCTGGCCACTGTGATCCATGCAACGGTCACCTCCAGGCTGGACTATTGTAACTCGCTGTACGCTGGCCTTCCCTTGTGCTTGATTCGGAAGTTAAAACTGGTCCAACATGCGGCAGCACGCCTGCTCACAAGAGGCGCCTTCAGAGAACACATCCAGCCTGTGTTGCGTCAGCTGCATTGGCTTCCGGTCGAATTCCGAATCATCTTCAAGGTGTGGGTTTTGACCTTTAAGGCCTTGCGTGGCCTGGGGCCCTTGTACCTTCGGGACCGCGTCACCCCATATGTCCCATCTCGGCCCCTGCGTTCTGCAGAGGCCAATTTGCTGGTGGTCCCCGGCCCCTCTATGATGCGGCTGGCCTCCACGCGGGCCAGGACTTTTACGGCACTGGCCCCGGCCTGGTGGAACACCCTTCCTCCAGCTGTCCGGGCCCTGCGGGACCTAGGTGAGTTCCGCAGGGCCTGTAAGACCGTGCTGTTCCACCGGGCCTTTGGAGTGTCCAGCCACTGATACGGTGCCCCCTTACTGCTCTGTGCCCTGGGCCACTTATATCAGGGTCCCCTCATATTGAGGGGCCCCACCGTCTCTCCCCTCATGGGGGTACGTTTTAAATTGGGGTTGGACGCCTCTTGCTCATTTATGTATTACTGTCATTCGCTGTTTTATGAGTTTTAAGTTATTTTATGGGATGGAGTCTATGTATTTATATTTTGTATGACCGCTCCTGTCTGATATTTAGATAATGTTGTTTACCGCCCGGAGCCCTTCGGGGATCGGGCGGTATATAACTTGAAGAAATAAATTTTAAAAAATGATTCCTGGATACACATGTCATAGCTAACTCCTCTTCTTCAGTACTTAATTCTTTTTTTAACGCTTTAATTCTGTCATTGTGAGGTTGTGATTTTAAGTGCTCACTCCACTCCTTCCAAGTTTCAACAACATCAGCAATAAAATATCTAGCGTTTTGTGGGTTTTCCGGGTTGTATGGCCATGTTCCAGTAGCATTGTCCGCTGAAGTTTCACCTACACCTGTGGCTGGCATCTTCAGTCACAGATGCAGGCGAATTGTCAGGAGAAAATGCTACTGGAACACAGCCATACAACCTGGAAAACCCACAACACCCTAGTGATTCCGGCCGTGAAAGCCTTCGACAAGTACAATAAAACAGCTGTTTTTCTAAAACTTCAGGAGTTTGGCTGTGACAGTGCCGTCTGTTTTCTCTCGATTTTGTTCACAAACTGTCATCACAATAGACCAGTTCTTGAAATATTGCTCAAAACAGTCTGCTACAAAATCCCATCCAACATCACGCGGGGCCATACGCTTGGTTCCACCCATTCCTTCCAGAACTGCTGCTGCAAAAAATATCGTTGCGGAAGTACTTAGCAATTTCAACAACATTCATCTTTATTTCTGGGACACTGAAGACTTTGGCTGGGAGGTGCAGCTAATGAGCACTGCAGCTGTATGTTATTAGCTTTGTATTCTCTTCACGCTCTTCTAAATTTCTTCTCACCTTGGATACAACGGCAGTATTTCCCACGACTAAACTGTGTACTAGACATTTGAATTTTCCTTCACATTTTATTGTAGCTTTTGCTGCAATTTCTTGTAAGTATTCTGCTGCATATGCACTTCCTGACGTATCAGTTGTTTCTGCAAGCAAGACATTCCCTTCTATTGTTATACAGGCACATACAACAGAATCGTTGTGGCCATTACTCCACCCATCACGAGTTAGGCTTACAACTCTGCCCTCTAAACCAGTTGCACTTCTCCATTTCTCTGTCCAACACTTTATCCGGCAGTTTCCCTTCACCATCTGCTCTGCTGAGTGGACTGTATTCTAGTCTCAATGACTGAGCCATATGAATGAAGTGTGGGTTTTCAATCAAATGGAAAGAAGAGTTTGTTGTACAAACAAACTGGGCAGTTGCTTCACCAGCCAAGTGGCCATGCTCACAGGGTCTGATGGGAATTGTAGTTCATGAACATCTGGAGAGTCGCAGGTTGCAGATCTCTGCCATAGTATATGAGGCAGGGTCTGCCTGCATGTAGTCTTTGCTATTAGGTAGGGTTGCCAACTCTTGGTTGGGAAATTCCTGGAGATTGGGGATGACACCTAGGGAGGGCGTGGTTTGGGAAAAAGGGGGACCTCAGTGGGAGCATAATGCCATACCTTCGTTCCGCAGGGCTTGTAAAACCTAGTTATTCCGCCATGCCTTTTCCAACTAGCCAGCCGGCGTAATCTACTCAGCAGTCTCCTCCTCACCTCCCGAACAGGCGGGGTAATAGGGGTCGGAATTTACGACTGTTGGGTTTTTTAAAGTCGCCATCTGTTCTTTTATAATCTATTTATCTACTGTTTTGGGACGTTGTCAGCGTTTTTACAGTTTTAATATTTAATGTTATATTTGGATGTTTTATTGTGTTTTTTAACTGCTGTAACCCGCCCTGAGCCCTTTGGGACAGGGTGGGATAGAATGAATGAATGAATGAATGAATGAATGAATGAATGAATGAATGAATGTATGTATGTATGTATGTATGTATGTATGTATTTTTTTATTTTTTATTTATTTATTAATTAGATTTTTATACCGCCCTATCCCCGAGGGGCTCCGGGCGGTGTACAACAATAAACATAATAAAATGGTAAAATCTTTAAAAGCTGCGATAAAACAGTAAAAGCTAAATCTTATAAATACAATACAATAAAATACAATAAAAATACAATAATAAATATAATACAATAAAAATACAATAATAAATATAAATGGCATCCAGCTGCTCCGCATTTGAAATCCTCTCCCCTAAGAGGGAGTGGGAGAAATGGTGCAGGTCCCAGGACGTAGAGGGCCATGAGGCAGAGGGCCATGAAAGGGGGAGGCACCATCAGCGGCTCGGGTTCCCTCCAAAGGCCCCGGGCGAACAGCTCAGTTCGCGTCTTACAGGCCTCCCATGGAACTCACCTGCAAGGTCCCGCAAGAGGGCGTGATGTATTGCCATGTATGTATGTATGTATGTATGTATGTATGTATGTATGTATGTATGTATGTATGTATGTATGTATGTATGTATGTATGTATGTATGTATGTATGTCCACCCTCCAAATCAGCCGTTTCCTCCAGGAAAGCTGATCTGTGTCATTTGGAAATTAATTATAATTCCAGGAGATCTTGAGGCCTCATCCGAAGGTTGGCAACTTTACTGTTCGTGACCAAACGTCCCCCCACCCCTCTCTCTGCTCCCAGTTCTACGGTTCCCAGATGAAACCACGTGGTGATGTAATCTCCTCCTTGCACTATCAGCTGCGGTTAGAAATTGATTTATCAACTCTGAAAATGCGAGAAGAAACGGAACTGCGGGTGTGTTGCGTCACGGATGTTCTTTTCTGCTTTTGTCTGCCCCAGACAGGATTTGTACACGAAGATGATCTTATTAACATGAAGGGGAGGGGGCGGGAGGGGGGAGAGGGAGCCCTCCCCCCAGAGCACTTCCACATGGTTTACGACGTGTTTCCTTGTCTTTTGCAGGCTGGTGGTATTAATTAGATCAGGCCTCTCGCAGTCGGAGTGGACTCTTGAAAGGCCTGCGGCGGGGTTCTTAAGTGGTCCTGGCGGGTATTTTTCCATCAGCGCCCGAATACGAAACACGTCTTTCCTGTATCGTGTTTTTATTGCAGCAGAGTTCTTCCATCTGCGCGGCACAATTTAGTAGACGGTTTGGAGCAAAGGTTGTTCTGGTTTTCCAATTTAGCTCGCACTGCTGTGTGATTTTCCTGCTGACATCCCCCCTTAACTTTGAGGCGTGCTGGCCCAGGCACTGCAACAGCTGATGAAATGTTGGCTTTGTTTTTGCTATTTTAGCCGTGTCCCTAGAACTTCTGATAGTAGTGGCACCCGCAAACTCACCTGCCCTCGAGGAACTCTCCCCCATGTTCGCTCTATGAGTTCTTGCAATTTGCTTGTTCATTGGCTAACCCAAAGTGGATATTTAAAAAAAGAACCTTCTACAGCTGAGCTGGAAGTGACTGGATAGAATCATAGAATCCAAGAATCATAGAGTTGGAAGAGACCACGAGGGCCATCAAGTCCAACCCCCTGCCATGCATGATTATCCGCTTGAACCCGAACCAGACACTGGGCAGAATTCCAGGAGTCCATCAGAGGCTGGTTGAAAGTACTCAAGGCTAGAGCAGTAAATTGTGCAGAGACTCAACAGGCACCATCCCAGAACTGTTTCACTAGTCCAGGGTTTTTGGAATGCCTCAAAATGTAGCTTCAAGGAAGCGTTGTGGCTGATCAGGTTGGTGAATCCGGATTCCCTTTCCTGGTCGCAGTCAGTTTGGCCAATGGTGGCTTTCTCTTTGTCTATTTCTGTACTGCCGCCTTTTCTCTGGCAGGACTCCTCTCTGCCTCTCAAAACTGCACGCCTGGCAGAGGTCCAGCCGCAATGTTCCCCATCGCTGTCCCTCGATTTGAAAATCTGCGTCTGGTGCAGGGCGGCGTGTGCAGAGAGGGCATCGGTCTGTTGTCTGCTGATGTCAAGATAGCATATCTTGCCAGCTTAGTAACAATATATCAGCAGAGTTTAAAGCGGAGTCACTCTGGTAAGATGAGAAGGTTTAGTAGTCTTCTTGCACTCACTGCAGCCTTCTACCACTCTTGGAAAAGAATACTCTCCACACAAGATGTTCTTTCCATAGGAAGGTTTTTACTTTAGCAGTTGCAAGGTTACACAAGTCTATTCTATACAAGACTATAAAACTATACAGAACACTTCAGTAAGAACAAAGTTGAACTAGACTCTCAACTCAGACTCTGTCTCTATCTATCTCAGCATATACAATACATACATCAGGGATACTTTTCCCCGCCTACGCAACAACCTCTCATTGGTCTAGAACAGGGTAGGAATAGGCAAGGCTTCTCCAGATAAATTCAGGAACCACTCCCATCAGCCACCATTGGGCCATGCTGACAGAGGCTGATGGGAATTGTAGTTCCTGAACATCTGGAGAGCCGCAGGTTCCCTACCCCTGGTCTAGAATTACAGTTAAATCATGTTAAAGGTCAATCTTTGCTACTTTTTGCTCCTAGACTGACTGTCTCCGTCCTCTGGGTTTGGCAAACTTCTGCTAATTTAGAAGATGACCTTTTTGTGAACTTTTACTCTCTTTTTTATATATATCATGACACAATAGACTTCTGGTTAATGGAATTTTTATGCTACTTCTATCTAAAGTCTTGTTGAGTAATTTTAAAAAATATTTTCATTTTGAATTGTAAACCATCTTGAGCAAGACTCTGAAGAGGGAGTCTAGAAGTAGTCCACAGGAAGATGACCCCTCAGTGCGAAAGCTGTGTCCTTGTGGCTCTTCCTGGGTGGGGGGATGCTGTGTCCATTGAAAGATATTAAGTCCCACAAATGTAATTTAAGAGCCCCTTGTCCTTCTTGGTTTCCTGGAGCCCTCTGGGACCCTTTCTGCACAGGCCATTAAAAGCAGGGGAAAGGTGGGTTACATGAACCCGCCCTCACCCTGGCCCCTTCGTACGGCTGGCTGTCCCATGGACATCCAGCACATCGGCCAGTGCGCTCACCTTCACACTCTGAGTAGATAACTAGGCTTTCCCCTGACACTTTGATCTCACGGGAAACAGGATTGTTTCCATTATATGGGAGTAGGATACCAGCTGGCTCTCTGTCTGTCCCTGACCTTGGGGCGCCTTGATTCCAAACTAACTCTTTCTCACATTTCTTGGGATACTGGGAGGGGGGATTGCTAGTGGAATAAAGAGGATTGCAAAAGGTTCATCCAAACTGGCTTTACCAAGCTGAGTGCTTCGATACCTATCAATAAACGCTTCTGACCAACAACACAGAATCCATGTATTGCTTTAAGATCTGAGACCTAACAGTGGCATAGACTCATAATTTTTCATTTGTTTGAGCAATAGCTGCCTCCAAGGAAGGGGAGATCGGAGTGTAATTTTAGAATACAGACATAGCTGTAGGCCTTCCGGGGGTTGGGCGGTATATAAGATCGAAAAATAAATAAAAATAAATAAATAACTGGTGTGTTAGTCAGCCACCGGCTTAGTTGATTCACTGGAAGGAGCCAATTCTAATGATTGAGAACAGGGGAAAGAAATAGGAAACTATTATGAATTGGCCGTTCTTTTTAGCCAGGAAGAGTTAGAGATTTTGTTGGGTAAACTAAGTTCAGTCAGATTTTCAGTAGCTCGGAAAACCTCTTGCTTTAGTATTTGGGTAGTGTGAAAATTCGTTTAAATGAGACTGGTTCAAAGGGCGACAGGAAATCCTTAGGATAATAAAAGTAGCCATTTCCGTGTTAGGATATCTGCTGTAAGCTGTTTACTGGAAGCAAAAGGCTGTGTGATTTTGCTGGATCATGGATTTAACCTTCCTCAAAATCCCAGAACTGAAGAGAAGAGAAGAGAAGAAGAGTTTTGGATTTATATCCCCCCTTTCTCTCCTGCAGGAGACTCAAAGGGGCTTACAATCTCCTTTGCTAGCAGGCTCAACAAGTTTGGGGACCCCTTGTTTACACTTTTGTAATGTTTGTTTTTTATTGGTTGAGTTCACATCTGCCAATTCTTTAGCTGGTTGTTGGCCTTTCATTACAATTCAAGCCTCACCCAGATTTATTATCATTATGTTCATTATTTATTACCTATTGTTTATTGCATGCCTTGTGCTTCTGACATACAGATGTCTTTAAAAGCATTCATGCAATAAATCTTAAAACCTGTCCCTACAAACTTCTACGCGATATTACTCAGTCAGATTCAATAAAATAAAATACAGTAACTAAAAAAATTACACAGACCCCACTGCCAGGCCATGAGCTATTAAACGAGACACAGAAAGATAAGTTTTACAGTCTCGCGTGTCGATTTATTATCCATTCAATCAGTTTTTGTTGGTACATTTAATAATTCCCAGACGTTGCCCTTGTAAGAATGAAGAGGCGTTTTCTTACGATGCAATTGACTTGTTTGTCTTTCGGCTCCGCAGTCACGTTCTGGGGATTGGAACACTTGCCGTTTTTCGTGCGTGCGTCTTCCATGGCTGGTACAGAGCCTATTTAGTGTGGCCTGCATGTTCTATGTTCATTATTACAGTGTTCATGATGCATATTTGCAGAGGCATACTGAGGGGAAATGGCGCCCGGGGCAACACCTGCTCAAGTGCCCACCCTGTTCCTCCCCCTGTGCCCCACTTACCTTAGCTGGCTGAGGAGGGCAGTAACAGTCCCGGGCACCCGGGCGAGAGCCTCCTGGCCTGGCTGCTCCTCCTCCGTGGCGGCAGGCTCCTGGCCCGGCTGCTCCTTCAGGTCACATGATTCAGGAGATTTTGCACCCCCACGTGACCTAATGGGTGGCGCCCAGGGTCAGTTGACCCGCCCTGTCCCTTTGGCAGATACGCCCCTGGTAAATCAGCCTCGGCTGTTACTTGAGTTGGCCTTCTGCATGTACCCTGTTTCCCCGAATATAAGACGTCCCCTGAAAATAAGACGTAGTAGAGGTTTTGCTGAAGTGCGAAACATAAGGCATCCCCCAAAAGTAAGACGTAGCGAAGTTTTTGTTTGGAAGCATGCCCGATGAACAGAACACAGGAAAATAAGACATCCCCTGAAAATAAGACATAGCGCATCTTTGGGAGCAAAAATTAATATAAGACACTGTCTTATTTTCGGGGAAACACGGTAATAGTGGATGCACTGTAAAAAATACTTGAAAACCAGCCTACTTTAATTGGTTAACAGTTCTTAGTGACGGCAGCTTCGTAGGCCTGTGTAGATCCTTCCCACATCCCGTCGTTGGCAGGAGCGCTGCTGTGGAGGCAGCAAAGTGGCACTTGTGAGCCGCTGGGGCTCCATCTTCAGCTGCCTTCCCTTTCCGCCTTCTTAAAAGCCGCACGTGCTTTTCCACGCACTCCGGAGCCTGCCAAGCCGATCTGTTTCTTGGCCTCCGAAGTGCTGTGCTCTCTTTGCGGGGATGTGCCAGAGCGCCTGGCGTTTCCAGATGCTGGCGTGGCTTTATTTAGCTGGCGCTCGAGTCTGCTGATGCTCCAGCTGCCCGACTGCAGAAGGGCAGGCTCACCAGTCAGAAGAGCAATCGAAAGCAGATGTCGCCCTGGGAAGAGGCTTCACCGTCTTCTCCCTTCTTTTTTGTCTCTGCCTAGAAATGGCGGCGGATGTTCCTTCCTTGGGCACGGGGGTCGCCTCTGGGTCGTCGGGATCCGGCTCCCAATCTGGAGGCAACGCCATCCCGAGAACAACCAAGAGGAGACCAGAGTAAGATATCCTTTAGGGACTTGGGACAAGGGGGCCGCAGAAGCTTTGTGGGTTTGCCGTGCTGGGCCAGGCTGGAGGGCACCCGTGAAATTCCGCATCTGAGGCCCCTTCCGCACACGCAGAATAATGCACTTTCAGTCCACTTTCACAGTTGTTTGCAAGTGGGTTTTGCTCTTCCGCACGGCTGCAAAGTGGATTGGAAGTGCGTTATTCTGCATGTGTTGGACGGGGCCTCAGTTTCAACCCTCTGCATTTCTGTAGAAATGCAGGCCTTCATTTCCCTTCTGATCATCTGTTGTATGGTTGTTAACAACTTCTTCTTCTTTCCTCCTTCTTGTTTTTTCCCCCAGGCTTGATTTTGATGACGATGGTGAAGGGAACAGTAAATATCTCAGGTGAGGAGGGTTTCTTTATCAAAGAGGTAGGTGAGACTTGGGTGCCAGTTCTAGAACTGAAATTTTTTTTTCCTGAGACGAGTTCTTTAAAATGGAGCCCACCCAGAGGTGGGATCCAGCAGGTTCTCACAGGTTCCCGAGAGTAGGTTACTAATTATTTGTGTGTGCCGAGAGGGGGTTACTAATTGGTGATTTTGCCACATGATTTTTGCCTTAGTTACGCCCCTCCTCTCAGCAGTAGCTCACGGAACCTGAACCAGTCTAGCAGGAGGTGCACCGGCGCGCGTGGCAACCTGCACCTGCGTGCATTCGTTTCCCGCCCAAGGACCGGCGCAGCGGCTGCGTTCTTGCCACAGCCCTGCCCAGGAATGCCCCTCCCCCGGAATGCCCCTCCCCACACCCCCATCTTTATCAAAGAGGTGCCCCGCCCCGCCCCATTGGCACTACGCCACAGTTTGAATCCCACCACCATGGGAACCTGTTACTAAAAATTTTGGATCCCACCACTGAGCCCACCCACCCCCCCCACCCCCCCAGGCAAACTTCCCCAGCGATCTCTGAGAAAGATGCAAACAAAACCGTTTGGTTCTTAATGATCCCGAAGTGGCTGAGATGGCTATTGCGACCCAGCCCAGGGAATGTTGTCTACAATCGAACAACGATATCCGTGCACAGGTAAACTTGGTTGACTGTATAGAGCTGTCATGTCGTATGCCCACTGTGTCATCCCTGAGGCAAGTCAGCATAAAATATAAGTGGTAAAAATATTCAGCGAGGCTTTCACAGCAGCGGGCTGAACTACGGTGGAGGGGCGCAGCTGGTAGTCATCCCAAAGAAGGGATTTTCAGAGGGTAGCCGTGCTGGTCTGCAGCACAACAGCTCCATTTTAAATCCAGCAGTGCCTTCAAGGCCAATATGATCTTCGAGTAGGATTTTTCGAGGGTCAGAGCTTCCCAAGATCTCACTGGTTTTTGTGGTGCTACTGCACTCCAATCTATCTGTTGTACTGCAGACCAGCCCAGTCTCTAAGATGTTCTTGAACTCATATCTAACAGATAAGAACATAAGAACAAGCCAGCTGGATCAGACCAGAGTCCATCTAGTCCAGCACTCTGCTACTTGCAGTGGCCCACCAGGTGCCTTTGGGAGCTCACGTGCAGGATGTGAAAGCAATGGCCTTCTGCTGCTGCTGCTGCTCCTGAGCACCTGGTCTGCTCAGGCATTTGCAATCTCAGATCAAGGAGGATCAAGATTGGTAGCCATAGATCGACTTCTCCTCCATAAATCTGTCCAAGCCCTTTTTAAAGCTATCCAGGTTAGTGGCCATCACCACCTCCTGTGGCAGCATATTCCAAACACCAATCACACGTTGCGTGAAGAAGTGTTTCCTTTTATTAGTCCTAATTCTTCCCCCCAGCATTTTCAATGGATGCCCCCTGGTTCTAGTATTGTGAGAAAGAGAGAAAAATGTCTTTCTGTCAACATTTTCTACCCCATGCATAATTATATCCCCTCTCAGATGTCTCCTCTCCAAACTAAAGAGCCCCAAACTCTGCAGCCTCTCCTCATAAGGAAGGTGCTCCAATCCTTCAATCATCCTCGTCTAGTTCTTCTCTTGCATTTTTTTTCTATCTCTTTCGGATATCCTTTTTTTGGAGACGCATCGCATGCTACAGAACTGAACACAGTACCTCCAATGCGGTCAGCATCTCACGGCTTTATATAAGGACATGACAATCCTTGCAGTTTTATTATCCACTCCTAGATAGTTTGGTAAGAGAAGGTGAAGAGGTGACATGATAGCCATGTTTGAAGGGATGTCATGTTGGTGAGGGAGCAAGCTTGTTTTCTGTGGCTCCAGAGACTAGGGCTCAGAGAAATGCATTCAAGATGAAGGAAAAGAGATTTCACCAAACATCAGGGAAAACTTCCTGACAGTAAGGGCTGATCAACAGTGGAATGCACTACCCCGGAGTGTGGTGGAGTCTCCTTTTAAAGAGAGGCTGGATGACCATCTGTCAGGAGTGCTTTAATTATGTGTTCCTGTATTGCAGCAGAAAACAAGCTTGCTCCCTCACCAACATAACATCCCTTCAAATATCTAAACATGTCTATCATGTCACCTCTTAACCTTCTCTTCACCAAACTAAACATCCCCAGCTCCCCCATAGGGCATGAATTCCAGACCTTTTACCATTTTGGTCACCCTTCTCTGGACCTGTTCCAGCTTGTGAATATCCTTCTTGAATTGCAGTGCCCAGAACTGAACACAGTTTTCCAGGTGAGGTCTAACCAAGGCAGAATAGAGAGGTACAATTGCATCCCTTGATCTAGACCAGGGGTCTGCAACCTGCGGCTCTCCAGATGTGCATGGACTACAAATCCCATCAGACCCTGCCATCATGGCCAATTGGCTGTGCTGGCAGGGGCTGATGGGCATTGTAGTCCATGAGCATCTGGAGAGCCGCAGGTTGCAGACCCCTGATCTAGACACTATACTTCCATTGATACAGCCCAGAATCGCATTGGCTTTCTTGGCCACCGCATCGCACTGCTGACTTATTTTGCAGGTTCGTTTTTCCTTAAGCCTAGAAAAGATGACCAAATCCCTTTTTTTCTTCTCTCTTCCTGCCTTTCCTAGATGTGATGACGACCAGCTCCCGAACGACAAAGAGAGATTTGCCAGGTAAGGTTCTCTGTGGCTCCGCTTGTAGAAACTTGAGAGCTGTGTGCTTCCACGTGACCCACCATCCACGCTGGCTTTGCTGGAGGCGCTTTCTCATCTTCATCCCAGTGCAATCATCTCACTTGACCCAGCTCTCTCTCTCTTTCTCTTTCGTTCCTTTCTATCCCTCAGAAAGCATGTTGTTGTTGACTCTGATCTGTGGCGATGCCAGTGTTTTCTGACACAAAGTTAGTTCTGGTCATTCAGGTGCTTTTTAAAGGAAAATGCATTTTATAGCACAGTCATCTGCTCACGCTTGAGTCTTCCTGTCCCCGAAGATTGCTGGTCGAGTCTTGGCTCTGGGTGTTTCCACTCTTTGGCAAGGGCCTTTTTGGTGGTGACCCCCGCAGACGCAGACCGGTAAGCGAATGCCTTTCGATCACCTGGGCAGAGCGTCACCCTGCTGTTCCCTGCTCAAGTGTTCCCTCAGCAGTGATGTGGAAGGCAAGAAGAAATAATTTACGTTGCCTTTTGGGAAACAGCATTAAAGGCTTTGTAGTAAAGAAAAGAAAACTATAAATAAAAATTAAACTCTTTCCCATCTCTTGTCTTTAGCCACCAAAGTTCAACCGGGTTAAATTCTCAAACATTTGCTTCTTGTATCAGCGGAAGCTGTCACTGGCTGTTGTGGGTTTTCTGGGCTACGTGGCAGGGTTGTTTTTTGTTTCTGATGCTTTGTCCTCATCTGTGGCTGGCATCTTCAGCAACGGCGTACCGCCCGTGGGGACGGGGGTGAGTGGGTGCAACTTTATATTTTGGTGTTGTTGTTCTATATTGCAATGCAATGGTGGTGTTGTTCTATATTGCAATGCAATGGAATGGATACGTCCGACTTTAATAGAGGGCCTGTGTTGAATTGGCACGGGAGTTCCATCTTACCAATCCTTCTTTATGCTGACTTTCTTTGGTCTCCTGTGCTCCTTTATCAGTCCTTGAGTTCTCTTTCTTCCCTGTAATCTACTTGGGGCAGATATATATATATATTTTTACACCTGCCACTCCTGGCTAGCGGTTTCGGCTCCGCGGTTGTTCAGTAGCGATATTAGTAAGGAGCTTGAAAGTGGAGAACTGTACTTCCCAGGTCGCCTACAACACCCCCCGCCCGCCCCCGTTTTATTTTATTTTCCATTCCCTATTACTTTCGACTGCTCTTTCCCTCCCCGTTTTTAGCTTAGTCCACCATTTTATTTCTAGGTCTGACGATGAACAGAGTTCAGCGGATAAGGAAAGACTGGCCAGGTAGGAGACTGGGGATCTCTCTGAAGCATGGCGAAAATCAGAATTTGCACTCCCTTCCTTTCCCCTCGCTCTTCTGTGACCCCACCCGACCCCCTTTTTGATAGCAGCTCCCTTCCCCCCTTCTCCCCCCTTTTTAATTCACGGCACTCGAGGACTTTGAAACTGGATGGAGGCGACTGGAAGCCCAGCCCACCCCTCGGGCGGTTCCGCATGATGAGGGTCTGGGTCATTGGAGAAGCAAGAGGGGGAAGGCCCGAGGGCCCCGGGACAGGGGTGGGTGCTCTGCTTGGCCAATGGAACACACATCATTTGCAATCAGACCTTTATGGAAGAAGAGACCATAGACCCCCTTTCTCAAGAACCTAAAATACTGCTGGATAAAAATAACATGGAATTCCTAAGGGGGCAAGCTACCTACTCCACACACCAAGTGCACATAGATAGCTCTTCTAAATATGTATGGCTGTGAAAACGGAAGTCAGTGCAACGTTTAGGGTAGCCCTTGAAGTCTGTATAAGTCCTTGTTTCTAAACAGTTTGGTTCTTATGTGTACTATACTCCTGTTGTCGTAAGTGGGTTTTTTTTAAATTTGGGGTCAGCAGCTGGCAGACCCTAGGTGGAATCTGGCCACTCAAACAGTACCGTCCAACCCCACAGGTGAGAGATGGATCTGGATGAGCAGTTTCAAAGCCAGTGGGGCTCTGGCGGCAGGCTGTCTACGGGTGGGGGAGGTTGGCTTTCCTTGACGTCGCCTCTCCCCGTCAAAACGTGTTTCCAACTATGGGCCGACAGATTCAATATTCTGTGGGGAAAGCAAGGGAGAGCTCACCGGTGTTGGCCCCACTGCTGCGGTGGCGATGGTGCGGAAAGACATCCCATCTCTTTTCTGGGGGGATTGAAGTCTTCCCTGTCTAAAGTGGCCAGACCAATCTCGGAAGCTAAGCTTGCCCTTGGTTAGTCCTTGGATGTGAGGCCACCAAGGAAGTCCAGCTTCGCTGTACAGAGGCAGGCAACGGCAAGCCTCCTCTGCGGCTCCTTGCCTTGGAAACCTTGTTGGAGTCACCATGCGTCAGCTGTGACTGGCCAGCCCTTTGTACCACTGTCCACCCTCAATTGCCCACCCTCGATTGCCCACCAGCCCTTTGTACCACTGTCCACCCTCGATTGCCCACCAGCCCTTTGTACCACTGTCCACCCTCGATTGCCCACCAGCCCTTTGTACCACTGTCCACCCTCGATTGCCCACCAGCCCTTTGTACCACTGTCCACCCTCAATTGTCCACCCTCGATTGCCCACCAGCCCTTTGTACCACTGTCCACCCTCGATTGCCCACCAGCCCTTTGTACCACTGTCTACCCTCGATTGCCCACCCTCGATTGCCCACCAGCCCTTTGTACCACTGTCCACCCTCGATTGCCCACCTTCAGAAGTGGGGCGAATTTTGCTTCCCAAGGATCCATGTTCAGTTGGGTGGAATTAGAAATATAAATCCACTGGGTTGGGTGGATCCACTGGGTTGGGTGGAATTAGATCCACTGGGTTGGGTCCATTGGGTTGGGTGGATCCACTTGGTTGGGTGGAATTAGAAATGTCAATCCAGATCTTACTGTCAGAGGGCGACAAGTGCTGGGGAAGGGTGGGACAGCATTGGGAATAGAAAGACTGAACAATCGGGGCAGGGGTAGGAAAGGCAGTGGTCCAGCCGGAGAAAGCAGGAGAGGTATGGACTCCAGAGCTCTTGTTAAGAGAGACTGGAAGATTGCCCAGCAGAGCTAAGGCAAGATGGGCTGGACTCCGGGATTAGGGAACCTGATGGCAGAGGAAAAGTTTGGATTTATACACACACACACCCCTTTCTTTCCTGTAGGAGACTCAAAGGAGCTTACAATCTCTTTTCACTCCCTCCCCCCCCCCACAACAAACACCCTGTGGAGTGGTTGGGGCTGAGAGAGCTCCAGAGAACTGTGACTACTAGCCCAAGGTCACCCAGCTGGCATGTGTGGGAGTGCACAGGCTAATCTAGTTCCCCAGATAAGCCTCCACAGCTCAAGTGGCAGAGCGGGGAATCAAACCCGGTTCTCCAGACTAGAGTGCACCTGCTCTTAACCACGACGCTGCTGCTGCTGCTGCTGGCAGCACAGCTGCTGGAGAAACCATGTTTTCCATCTCTCGGGGAGAGGGAGGCCTTCCAAAGGATCGGGTCTGCAAAAGAATCCGATCGAGTCCTTCTGTAGGCGAGAGGAACTTATCCTGACTCCTCCCTGCAGCAGAACTGGAAGTCGATGGGAAGAGCCCAGCAGCATCAAAACCCGGCTGTTACTTAAGTGCCGCTGTGCCGCCAGCCCCAGCCTGTGAAAGGGACCCAATGCCTGGCCCTCTTCCCAAGGAGATTTGCAAAGCCTCTTGGGAATAAAGCATTAATTTTAGCGGTGGTGGTTTGCAGAATTAAATTTTCCCGGGGCTTGTCGCATTCTCCTGCAACACATTAGCTGGCACGCTTGGGTGATGGTTTCGCCGTTCTCCAAATCTGCCCATGGTGCAGTGGCTCTGAGAAGGTTTGTGAGTTCCGGCGGGGCAGGCTGGCTGGCGGAATATTGGGATTGGTGTTTTGTGCAGGAGAGGAAGCCTAGCTGGGTGATTTAGTCACGAGCCATTAAGAGGTCAGATCTGCCGCCAGAGGATGCCACGGGCACGGATTAGGGGTTGGATAGATTCTGGGAGGAAAGGTTTATCAGAGAATAAAATGAACCTCCTGGTTAAGAACATAAGAACTAGCCTGCTGGATCAGACCAGAGTCCATCTAGTCCAGCACTCTGCTACTCGCAGTGGCCCACCAGGTGCCTTTGGGAGCTCACATGCAGGAGGTGAAAGCAATGGCCTTCTGCTGCTGCTGCTCCCGAGCACCTGGTCTACTAAGGCATTTGCAATCTGAGATCAATGAGGATCAAGATTGGTAGCCAGAGATCGACTTCTCCTCCACAAACCTGTCCAAGCCCTTTTTAAAGCTATCCCGGTTAGTGGCCATCACCACCTCCTGCGGCAGCACATTCCAAACACCAATCACACGTTGCGTGAAGAAGTGTTTCCTTTTATTAGTCCTAATTCTTCCCCCCAGCATTTCCAATGAATGCCCCCTGGTTCTAGTATTGTGAGAAAGAGAGAACAATTTCTCTCTGTCCACATTTTCCACCCCATGCATAATTTTATAGACTTCAATCATATCCCTCATGTTTAGAGGCAATTAACCTCTGAATCCCAGTACTGGGAGGCATGGCCAGGGGAAGGCCTCAGCCTCTGTGCCTTGTGATTGGCCCTCCAGAGGAACTGGCTGGCCACTATGTGAGGCAGGACGCTGAACTAAATGGACCCCTGCCCTGATCCAGCAGGGCTCTCCTGGTGTCTCTGGCCTGGCTGCAGTCTGTAAAGTTTCTGTTGGAGGATTTTCCTGGAGGATTTAAACACGTTTTGGGTTCTTCTGCATGACCCCACAGTACTGGCCCTTGCGGCTGTCTGGTCCAGCGCTTCCCATTGATCTACCTATTTGCGACGCTTTCACCTGCGTGCGAATCCACCATAGTAATCAAGGCAGGTGTACAGTACCTGTGTGTGAAGCATCTGCTGCTCCAGACGAGCATGGGTCAATCAGAGAGCTGGGGAAGCTGCAGAAGGTCAGATCGTGCCAGTTTTTCAACAGAACCTCCCCAGTGAGTTTCTGCCATCTTGGCCCTTTTCCATCCAATGCCCCTTCCCCCCAAGAGACCACGCACTCATGCAGGGAAGCGCAGAGTCCAGCCATCTGCCCGCCCCTTTTAGGTTTTTGCATTGACTCTCGCTCTTTTGTGCCGTTCCTCCCTCACCCTGCCGTTCATCCAGTTTCATCTTCCATTCCACGCCTTCTGTCTGCATCCCAATCATTCCATAATCTCTTTGCACCTTCTAACCTGATTGTTTTCCTTATAGGAAATCTGGTGTGATCTCTCTCT
The DNA here is from genome assembly GCF_021028975.2 of Sphaerodactylus townsendi. Taxonomy (NCBI): domain Eukaryota; kingdom Metazoa; phylum Chordata; class Lepidosauria; order Squamata; family Sphaerodactylidae; genus Sphaerodactylus; species Sphaerodactylus townsendi. The sequence goes on along the minus strand of NC_059425.1, from coordinate 13,281,950 downwards.
CTCTGTTTTGGTGGGTGGGGGACCCCCGTTTGGTTGCAACAGGGTTGGGGTCTGACCCATTTGTCCAGCATGGGGTGCGACAACCAGCAATTGAAGAGGAATCACTTAGCCGTGGGGCGTAATTTCTTTTTTTTAAAGGCCGGCTTCACTCTGAACTGTTCGGAAATCATTTAGCACGTTCCGGTTCTCCCCGACTTCTCTCCGGCTCCAAAATTATTGTTTGGGATTTGGAATTTCAGGAAGCTACTGAGAACTCGGGCTGAAGGATCCCTCGCTCTTCACAGAACTCTGTTTCCCATAATTCCTTAGCAGAGAACCCTGATGTAGATTTAAAGCTGCGAGTGCTAGCCAGCGATCACGGCTAAGCTCGCCAAACCGTGATGCGGCTGTTCTTGGGCTTCATGTAGAACAGGGGGTGAGTTCGAGAGACGCGGGATGCCACTGAGGATGGGCCCCCCTGCATCGCGAGCACACACTCTCTGTCTCCATGCACTTCATTCACCTTTTTAGGTCGAGGTTTCACTACTGGTTCGTCCATCTGCGCATTCAACTGAAATCTGTGGTTCATACTAGAGCAAATTTTCACTCTTTGCTTGCCAACAAAACAACAAACACTCACTGAGTGTATTTCAAAATCCCACCGCTGCCACCATGTCAAGGAAGACTCAACTGTCCCCTTCTGTTTGAACTAGTTATTGATTCAATACACTCAGAGACAATCAGTCCGTTAGAAAACTTTTTCTTTTTGTAGTTTATTAAGTCTTACTTATATCTGATATCTCAGTTAGGCTAGCATAACAAAACTTCCAGTGACGGCTTACGACTTAAAATTCAAGAAAACACTTAATGTAGCTTAAGACATGTAACAGGCAAGCTTGCAAATTGCTCTAATGAACTAACTAAAAAAAAACATTCAGGAAAACCAAGCTGGGCTTCAGCTTCAGTTAAACCCCAACCAAAATAACTGCCTTTCTCTGTGCTGAGAGCCGCAGCCTCCAACTGTCCCTTTTAGAATGTTTGCTGAACTCTTCACAGGGGGTGAGTTCGAGAGACGCGGGAAGCCACTGAGGATGGGCCCCCCTGCATCGCAAGCACGCCCTCTCTCTCTCCATGCAAGCCTACCTGTGTCACTACCTCTCGAAACCCTTGCTGGATCAGACCAAAAATCCTTCTTGGCTGCATTTTTTTTTTTGAGATGATGGTGGCCACCCAAACACCTGCCCACTAGAAGGGCATGCCATTGGACGTCTCCAGAGCCGTGGGTTTATGAACATGGCAGTTAGTTCAGGCTCATAGGCAAGACCTGGACCTCTCTGCCACTTGAGCCAGTGGCCGTCACCACAGCAAATTCTACTGAGCCCAAGATGGACTTGAATCTGCCGCCGAGCGGTGTGTTTCCATTTTGCTTTCCCTCCTCATTTACCCTGCGGACATCATTGGGATCCTGGCAGCAATGCGGGTGCAGCCACAAAACGACTACCGCACGATAGCTGCCGCCCATTAGAGGTGGAGCCACCACAAAATGGCTGCCTCGGCTTACCTTCAGTCTTACCGTGGCAACCGTGGTCAGAGCAGTCTTTTTAACAACCTGCACAACCAGTGGAGCTCCAGTAGCCTGAAAACACTTTGTGGTCTCGACGACCATCATGGCACCCCCGGGCACCCCTGTGATGAGCTCAGGATGCGGGGGACCCCATGATTGAAAAGAGAAGCGTGAAATATGGGGCTGTGGGTTTTCTGGGCAGCCCTTTGGTGCCATTCTGCCCCAGAAGCAAAACCTATTCAAGTCCTGCGCATGTGATCTTCTGGCTGCAGCCTGGAGCTAGAGGGACCTTTGGCCTAATCCAGCCCAGTTGGTCTTACCATACACAGCTGCTCCTGCAATAAAAGTTTGCCCCCTTAGCTGAGATTCTCCTCCTCCCTTTTCCCCATGGCATGCCCAGCATGAGTGTGTTTGAAGCCCCCTAACGCAAGCGCTCGACCCGTTTCCTGATCTATTTCCCTCTCCTCTTCTTTTTTTATCCTGAACGACCAGGTAGAGCTGATCTGGCTGAATTTGTAATCTGATCCCCTTCTCTCTCTCTCTCTCTCTCTCTCTCTCTCTCTCTCTCTCTCTGACTCCTTGCGCAGGGAGAACCACAGCGAAATAGAGCGGCGGCGGCGGAATAAGATGACGGCCTACATCACCGAGCTTTCCGACATGGTCCCCACCTGCAGCGCTCTGGCCCGCAAGCCGGACAAGCTCACCATCCTGCGGATGGCCGTTTCGCACATGAAGTCCCTCCGGGGCACTGGGAACACATCCACTGATGGGACCTACAAGCCCTCCTTCCTCACAGATCAGGTCTGTGCCCGCCACACAGGGCTGGTGCCAGCTTTGGGGGGAGACCTGTCTGCCCACTGCCAGGGCCTCCCCTTGTGCCTTCCTTTTCCAACCTGCACCATCGTGCCCTTCGCCTTCTTGAGAGCCAGGGTGGTGTAGTGGTTAAGAGCAGGGGGGTTCTAATCTGGAGAACCGGGGTTTGATTCCCACTCCTCCCCCTGAGTGTCAGAGGCTTATTTGGTGAACCGGATGTGTTTCCGCACTCCTACGTTCCTGCTAGGTGACCTTGGGCCAGTCACAGGTGGGGTATAAATCCAAATGCTTCTTCTTGTGCACCTGTCTCCCACTTGCAAGCCCCCACTGCACATGCTGAGTTGTCTTCATTGGTCCATGCAGCTGGGAGCGTCACTTTTATTGCCCCCAGGTAGTGCCATCACTGTGCCCTTCCATACTCCCTTTTTCAATTACTCTAAATCAGGGGTAGGGAACCTGTGGCTCTCCAGATGTTCAGGAACTACAATTCCCATCAGCCCCTACCAGCATGGCCAATTGGGAGGGGGAGGGGGAGGGGGAGGAGGAGGAGTTTGGATTTATATCCCCCCTTTCTCTCCTACAGGAGACTCAAAGAGGCTTACAATCTCCTTGCCCTTCCCCCCTCACAACAAACACCCTGTGAGGTAGGTGGGGCTGAGAGAGCTCCGAGAAGCTGTGATTAGCCTAAGGTCACCCAGCTGGCGTATGTGGGAGTGTACAGGTTAATCTGAATTCCCCAGATAAGCCTCCACAGCTCAGGCAGCAGAGCGGGGAATCAAACCCGGTTCCTCCAGATTAGATACACGAGCTCTTAACCTCCTACGCCACTGCTGCTAGGATCCGGGGGTAGGTCAGCGGCAGCAGACCCTGAGGTGGGGGAGCTGCCAGGGTCAGGAATCCTGCTTTGCTTGCAGGTCTGCTGACACCAGCCCTGCCAACCCACCAGCAAACCGGGCCAAGGTGCAAAATGGCAGCAAAGGGAGCATGAAGCATACAGCAGTGAGCCGATTCCTTCATGTGCTCCACTTAAACTGGCGCTTGGCACTCACTTCTGCCTTGGGAGAAGTCTTCGACAAGGACCAGACCCAATCTTTTAAAATCAGTTGTTGAAAGAACAAACGAACAAAAACGCCCAATCTAAGTTGCTGTCCCTTGCTGTGGAAATGGTGGATGTGGGATGCAGAGGGCAAGCAGAAAAGTTGGCTCCGGCAAAGTCTGTGGGCGCGGGAGAAGAAGAAGTGGAGTTTGGATTTATAAGGTGGCCTACAAACTCCTTTCCCTTCCTCTCCCCACCACAGACTCCTTGTGAGGCAGGTGGAGCTGAGAGAGTTCGGAAAGAACTGTGACTAGCCCAAGGTCACCCAGCAGGAAAGTAGGAGTGCGGAAACACATCTGGTTCACCAGATAAGCCTCTGCCACTCAGGTGGAGGAGTGGGGAATCAAGCCCAGTTCTCCAGATTAGAATCCACCTGCTCTTGCCCACTATACCACGCTCGCTGTCAGCAAGAGCCAGCCTGGTGTAGTGGCTAACAGCAGTGGACTCTAATCTGGAGAACCGGGTTTGATTCCCCAATCCTCGACATGAGCAACTGACTTTTATCTGGCGAACTGGATTTGTTTCCATGCTGCTCCACATGAAGCCTGCTGCTGGGTGACCTTGGGCCAGTCTCAGTTCTCTCCAAACTCTCTCAGCCCCACCTGCCTCACCAGGTGTCTGTGGTGGGGAGGGGCGGGGCAGGTGATTTTTAAGTGCTTTGGATTGGCTGGCAGAGAGCAGCAGGAGGACAGGAGGGAGTGCACAGGAGGCTTCAGGCAGCCAGATTTGCCCACACGCCACGGCACGGCAGAGCCCCACACTCACAGCCTCTCAAAGGGAAGGAGGGGTGGCAAAAAGCGAACGGAGGCACTAGGGGGGCACTAGGACCCAAGTGGAGGATTCTCCGACAAAGAAGGTCCAGCATATGGCAGATGAATACACTACTAATCTTTCAATGGAAAAGTGTCTAAAGGGTCTGCAACCTGCGGCTCTCCAGATGTTCATGGCCTACAATTGGCCATGCTGGCAGGGGCTGATGGGAATTGTAGTCCATGAACATCTGGAGAGCCGCAGGTTGCAGACCCCTGGAACTATGTATTGTGGCGTAGGAGGTTAAGAGCTCGTGTATCTAATCTGGAGGAACCGGGTTTGATTCCCAGCTCTGCCGCCTGAGCTGTGGAGCTTATCTGGGGAATTCAGTACACTCCACCACACGCCAGCTGGGTGACCTTGGGCTAGTCACAGCTTCTCGGAGCACTCTTAGCCCCACCTACCTCACAGGGTGTTTGTTGTGAGGGGGGAAGGGCAAGGAGATTGTAAGCCCCTTTGAGTCTCCTACAGGAGAGAAAGGGGGGATATAAATCCAAACTCCTCCTCCTCCTCCTCCTCCTTCTTCTTCTCCTCCTCCTCCTCCTCCTCCTCCTCCTCCTCCTCCTCCTCCAAGGCTTTCACGGCCACAGTCACTGGGGTGTTGTGGGGTTTCTGGGCTACATGGCCGTGTTCTAGTAGCATTTTCTCCTGACGTTTCGCTTGCATCTGTGACTGGCATCTTCAGAGGATCTGATGGTAGTAAAACAACTGGAGTATATAGAAATATACATATGCTAAAATGGGTGGATTCCACTTAACACATACAAATAACATTTGCAAATCGCACCCTTAACACTTTTAACCAGTGCAAGTGGTTCTTTCTCCCACCCTGGACATTCCACAGGTATATGTATTCCACTTGCTTTACTACCATCAGATCCTCTGAAGATGCCTACCAGAGATGCAGGTGAAACGTCAGGAGAGAATGCTACTAGAGCATGGCCACACAAGCCGGAAAACCCACAACACCCTAGTATAAATTACGTGTGCTTGCCACATTGAACTGGTCTTGGCTGGGAAGGGTGGGATATGAAATCCAATAAAACGAATACAAATAAATAGAAGAGTCTTGCGGAAGGAGAAGCTCCAGAGCACTTTGCGTGTTGCCGAACAGCCGCAGCGACATCCGACGACCCCTTCATTTGTTTTGCAGGAACTCAAGCACTTGATTCTGGAGGCGGCCGACGGGTTCCTCTTCATCGTGTCGTGCGAGACCGGCAGGGTGGTCTACGTCTCTGACTCGGTGACGCCCGTCCTGAACCAGCCCCAGTCGGAGTGGTTCGGCAGCACGCTCTACGACCAGGTGCACCACGACGATGTGGACAAACTGCGGGAGCAGCTCTCCACCTCAGAGAATGCCTTAACAGGTGAGCCACGCCCTTCTCGGCATGCCTGAGCCCCTAATGTGGAATATTTCACAACTGAAAGTCGATTTCTGGAAGAGGGAATGTCCCCTCCCCCGCATCTTTGGTTTATGAAACTGGTGCCTTGTGGAAGCCCCTGGCACCTGCCCATTGGTGCCTTTGGGAGCTCACATGTAGGATGTGAAAGCAATGGCCTTCTGCGGCTGTTGCTCCCGAGCACCTGGACTGTTAAGGCATTTGCAATCTCAGATCAAAGGGGATCAAGATTGGTAGCCATAAATCGACTTCTCCTCCATAAATCTGTCCAAGCCCCTTTTAAAGCTATCCAGGTTAGTGGCCATCACCACCTCCTGTGGCAGCATATTCCAAACACCAATCACACGTTGCGTGAAGAAGTGTTTCCTTTTATTAGTCCTAATTCTTCCCCCCAGCATCATCCCTTCACCTCGTGAAGACAGTCAATTTATGGCAACTTCATAGGATCTTCGAGGCCAGAGATGAACATAGGTGGCTTGCCATTGCCTATGCAGCAGTGGCGTAGTGGTTAAAAGCAGGTGTACTCTAATCTGGAGAAACTGGGTTTGATTCCCCGCTCTGCCACCTGAGCTGTGGAGGCTTTATCTGAGGAATTCAGATTAGCCACACGCCAGCTGGGTGACCTTGGGCTAGTCACAGCTCTTCTGAGCTCTCTCAGCCCCAATTACCTCACAGGGTGTTTGTTGTGAGTGGGGGAAGGGTAGGGAGTTTGTAAGCCCCTTTGAGTCTCCTGCAGGAGAGAAAGGGGGATATAAATCCAACTCTTCTTCTTCTTCATAGCAACCTGGGACTTCCTTGGCGGTTTCCCATCCAAGTACTGACTGGGGTCAACCCTGCTTACAATCCAAGGTCTGATGAGGTCTGCCTTGCCTGGGTCATCCAGGTCAAGGCAAGATGCAAGCAGGTAGTTTGCCGTTGCTGGTCTCTGCGTGGCAGTGCTGGTTTTCCTTGGCCGTCTCCCATCCAAGTGCAAACCAAGGCCGACCCTACTTAACCTCTGAGTTTCTGACAAGATGGAGCTAGCCTGGGTCAGGTTAGACCAGGGGTCGGCAACCTTTGCCACCCAAAGAGCCATTTGCAGTGGTGGGATCCAAAAATTTTAGTAACAGGTTCCCACGGTGGTGGGATTCAAACTGTGGCATAGCACCAATGGGGCTGGGAGGGGCACGATGGGGACGTGGCCGGGCATTCCGGGGGCAGGGCATTCCTGGGCGGGGCTGTGGCAAGGATGCAGCCGCTGCGCCGGTCCTTGGGCGGGAAACGAATGCACACAGGCGCAGGCTGCCACGCACGCCGGTGCACCTCCTGCTAGACTGCTTCAAGTTCTGTGCGCTACTGCTGAGAGGAGGGGCGTAACTAAGGCAAAATCACCAATTAGTAACCCCCTCTCGGCACACTCAAATAATTAGTAACCTACTCTCAGGAACCTGTGAGAACCTGCTGGATCCCGCCTCTGGCCATTTGGACCCATTTTCCATGGCCCCAAAGATCTACTGATCCAGAGAGGCGGCTCCGCATGGAGCCTCCTCCGGTTCGGCCCCTCCACTCACCTTTCCTTCCAGCGCTGCTCTGGAGGGCTGGAGGGGCACGCCCACGCTACCCTCCGACCTCCAGGCCATGCAGAGCCGCAGTATAAGGTTGAAAGAGCCGCATGTGACTCCAGAGCCGCTGGTTGCAGACTCCTGGGTTAGACCAATGATCAAGTGCCGCCGAGTCACAGCCTAACGTCATTTAAAATAAGCAATTGTTAAAACCCATAAAACAAGACAATAAAATTGTGCCAGTACCCAGCTGCGGCGGCTGTGCAATTTCTCATGCATTGAGGAGAAGAGGTGTCAGATGTCCAATAACAAGTGGGGTTGAGGGAGGGGGAGGGGAGGGAGATGGAAAGCCATAGCTGCCTCAGCCGTATGCCTGGTGGAACAAATCCCACGGAATTGTTCTAAAAGTTCCCTATGTCATTTTCAGAACGGGTTTTTAAATAAATATGTTTTTGAAATTAATTTTCTGACCCGTTTGTATGTTATTCTAAATGACATAATATTGATTGATGTCATTGTTATCTATTTTAACTTTGTTTTACTCAAACCTCTGACAAAACTCACTGCAAAGATCAAATAAACTTTCTTCCTGCTCACTCTGGGTGAGGTAGGTCATGGCTCACAAGAGCCAGGGTGGCATAGGGGTTAAGAATGATGGACTCTAATCGGGAGAACCGGGTTTGATTACCCGCTCCACCACATGAAGCCCGCTGTGTGATCTTGGGCCAGTCACAGTTCTCTCCGAACTATCCTCAGCCCCGCCAGCCTCACAAGATGTCTGATGTGGGGAGAGGAAGGGAAAGGAATTTGTAAGTCGCTTTGAGACTTCTTGTGGTTGAGAAAAGCAGGATATAAATTCAGACTTCTTAAGATTGGTGGACTTTAGTCTGGTGAACCAGGTTTTGTTTCCCCACTCTCCCCCATGAAGCCTGCTGACAGAATTCTCTCAGCACCCCCTAGCTGACAAAGTGGGAATGGAAGGCTCTTGTAATCACCTTCAGTCAGAGAGTAAAAACCGACGTCCGTTCTTCAGGCGCGGCGTGGCGCTTCGGGGTTCCCCAAAGCAAAATGTCCTCACTTTGGATTCTGTTCTCAGGTCGCATCCTTGATCTGAAGACGGGAACTGTCAAGAAAGAAGGGCAGCAGTCCATGCGGATGTGTATGGGATCCCGGAGGTCCTTCATATGTCGGATGAGGTAACAACCAGGGATCCCATCCCCAGGGGCTTGCTGATGGTCCGGTCGTTGATTTCAGAGCGGCTGAAATAGCGGGGTTTCTGTCTCCTGCTTTGCAGGTGCGGCAACAGCGCGGTGGATCCGGTCTCCATGAACCGCCTCAGCTTCATGAGAAGCCGGTGCAGGTAAAGCCGCTGGGGCCGCTCAGGGAGCCATGACGGGGCAAGTGGCAGGTTGCTCGCAGGCCTTTCTGAGATGGTGCCGGCCACCCCAGGCACCACTGTTTTGCTCGGCAAGCAGGGTCTGTTCTCTGGCCAGACAGCTGCCGCAACTCTCCCAGTCGTCCTGGGCCTCATCTGGCTCCCAGCAAGAACTGCCCGCAGCCCCACTCCAACACAGACTTCTGTTTGCTCACCTGCTATCAAGCACATCGGTAGAGATGTTTGGGGCGGGACCGTGGCTTTGTGGCAGAGCATCTGCTTGGCTTGCGGAACGTCCCAGGTTCAATCCCCGGCATCTCCAGTTTAAGAAGGACCAGGGAGTAGGTGAAAAAAATGGCGGACCTTAATCCAGTGACATGCATTTGATTCAGTGGTGGGATCCAAAAATTTTAGTAACAGGTTCCCATGGTAGTGGGATTCAAACAGTGGCATAGCGCCAATGGGGCTGGGTGGGGCAAGACGGGGGCGTGGCCGGGCATTCCGGGGACGGGGCGTTAATAATTTCTCTGTTACTGTAAAAACTCTTACTGTAAAAAAAAGTTCCTAATTTCCAGCTGGTATCTTTCTGTCCATAATTTAAACTCATTATGGCAAGCCCTATCGTCTACTGCCAACAGAAACAACTACTTCTCCTCTAATTGGCTGCCTGTCAAATACTTAATACTTTCAAATACTTAATTTTGTTTCTAGCAATCAAAAGAAGGATACTTTCCTTAAACAAGGAACTTCACCATATTACTAAAACATGTTTTTAAAACAGCCCAGCAGGGAGAATTATCCCGTTTTCTACCTTCGCTAACCAGCCACATAGGAAACAACAGGACTTTATGATTTTTGGACCTAATGGGATTTCTAACGGAAAAGCAGACCCAATTAGTAACCCCCTCTCAGCACACACAAATAATTAGTAACCCACTCTAGGGAACTGGTGAGAACCTGCTGGATCCCGCCTCTGATTTGATTCCCCATTCCTCTATATCAGTGGTTTCCAAAGTAGGTAGTGCTGCCCCTGGGAGGTGGGGATGGGATTACTTAGGTGGGCACTAAGAAGCAGGGTGCGGGGGGGGCAGAGGCGTGCTGGAGGTGGCCTTCAATTGTGTCATTCACTTATTTACAACAGATTTATCAACATTTGGGGTTTTTTTCCCCTGACTCTGAGAAGCTGGGCTCACAGGTTCCAGTTCATCAGTTTTGTTGAATAAATTAAACTAAAAAGTTTTAATTGGATTTTGAATAATGGGCACTTAATTGTAACTGTTTTTAATTAAATTGTTATTATCTTCCTTAGTGAGTCATGCAAACCACTGTTTTGAATAATGCTTTTTGTAGGGCGGGGGGATGAGTTTATGGATCCATATCAGCTCTGTATAAAGCCTGCTGGGTGACCTTGGACCAGTCACAGTTCTCTCCAAACGCTCTCAGCCCCACCTGCCTCACAAGGTGTCTGTTGTGGGGAGAGGAAGGGAAAGGAGCTTGTTAGCCGCCTTGAGACTCCTTAAAGGTGGAGAAAAGCAGGTACAAATCCAAACTTTTCTTCTTCTATATTTCTTTGTTTTTTGTCAACAAGTCACAGCTGACTTATGGCAACTCTGTAGGGGTTGCAAGGCAAGAGACGTTTGGAGGTGATTTGGCTTTGCCTGCCTCCACGTTGTAGCCCATGGCAGGGGATTGGACTTCATGGCCCGTGTGGTCTCTTCCAACTCTATGATTCGATGGTATTCCCTGGAGGTCTCCCATCCAAATACTTGCCAGGGTGGAGGCTGAGAGTGTGTGACTGCCCCAAGGTCACCCAGCAAGTTGCCATGGCTGGGTGTGGGGTTCAAACTGGGTTTCCAGAATCTTAATTTGATAGCTTCACTTCTGCACCATGCTGGCTGTGCATAGATCACCAAAATCCTGCTTGTCTGGTTCCCGTCGCTCTCCCTGTTAAGGTCTTTGAGCTCCCCCTTGACAGCAATCTCTCTTCTCCTCCCTCGCTCAGGAATGGCTTAGGCGCCGCAAAGGACGGGGAGCCCCATTTTGTTGTGGTCCACTGCACAGGCTACATTAAAGCGTGGCCCCCGGCAGGTAATGACTTTTTATCTTGCATGTGCGAGGTGCACTCCAAGGGGATACAGGTGTGTGGTTTTTGGGGGGTGGGTGGGGTCCAAAGGTTCTGTTGAAATGCTAGCAATCTATTTTGGTTCATACTATTTTTACTTCAGCTGTGGTTTGTTTGTTTGTTTGTTTGTTTATTATTATTTATTATTTAAACTTTTATACCGCCCCATCCCCGAGGGGCTCTGGACGGTGTACAACACAAATCTCGATACAAATAAATATAGTTAAAACCTTTAAAAACAACAGTAAGATAATAAGAGGCGTCCAAGAAACCCTAATTTTAAATCCTCCCCGAGAGGGAGGGAACGGCGAGTCCCATTAGATGGAAGGGCCCAGATGTTAAGAGCTAAAAAGGGGGGGGGGCTTACCCCCGCCTCTAGTATCCTTCCACTCCATTAGGATTGAGAGCTAGCTGGTTAATTTTCTAATCTATTTCTTTTCTTTTTTTTAAAGAGAGCAATTGTAAAAAAAGAATGTTAAGAGCCAGATGTTAAGATCTAAAAGGGGGGGGGGTGTTTCCCTCACCCCCGCCTCTAGTATCCTTCCACTCCATTAGGATTGAGAGTTAGCTGGTTAATTTTCTAATCTATTTCTTTCTTTCTTTTTAAAGAGAGCAATTGTACAAAAAGAAGTACAGTAACTAACGAAAAAAAGGGCAGTACCATATATAGGGAGCGGAAGTACAAATATAATAGCAGTGGCAGATCTACACATAAGTTTCTATGAGAGGTTTCCAGATGTTGAAAGACTAATCTGTATTGTCCATGATATTCATCTCCTGTTGGGTCTTCCTCTTTTCCTGCCGCCTCCAACTTTTCCTGGCGTTATTTCCTTTTCCAGTGACTCTTGCCTTCTGTCTTCTCATAATGTGTACGATAGTTGAGTCTTTGGCCCATTATGCAGATATAGCATAAAAAATTAGAACAATAGATGGTGACTTTATGGACTGTCAAATGGTCCTGTGACCAGCGGTGAGTTGGTTGGGTCCCTGCCTAGAATCCCCGTGAATCCCCAAGAAGGGCCAGAGCTCTCCCCTTTCATCCCCTCGGGAAGCTGGTCTTCCACTTCAAAACTGACCAGACTCCCTCAGGCGCTTCCCTGCAGCCATATCTAGGAGACCTCCCCTTTTGGGGGAGTAAACAACCCCCAGTGACACGTTCCTAGGGTCACCCTAATTTTATTTTATTTTGTAACCCTGTCAGGTTTTCGGACTCAGGCCCCTTTCTCAGAGTCTACCTTCCTGGGACTCTCACCAGAAAAACTCTCCCCAGGACTCCTGCTGCCCCTTTTCTACCCCTAGACCAGTGGTGGCGAACCTATGGCACGGGTGCCAGAGGTGGCACTCAGAGCCCTCTCTGTGGGCACGTGCAAACAGAGTTGCCCCCCCACACACACATCTAGGCTGGCCTGGGCTGCTGGGCTCGATTATTAGCATTAAACCTAAGACTTAGTTTTGGGAAACAGTGTAGGTAACCCTGTTAAGCACTGTTAAACCCCACTGATTTTCATGCGAAGAACTAAAGCGTGATCCTTTATTTGGGAGTAAGTTCAGTTGCTGGCAATGGGACTTGCTTCTGAGTAAACCCTCCTAGGGTTGTGATTCACCCGTTGGAAGCAGTTGGGCGCATGGCTGCTTTCAAAGCAAAGCCACCGACTACCACCAAGCTTACTCCTGAGTAACGCATGCCTCGGAGCCACAACTTCGTTTTTTCTAAACTAAAACCTCAGTACTCAGGTAAAGTTGCCATGTTGGCACTTTGTGATAAATAAGTGGGTTTTGGGTTGCAATTTGGGCACTCGGTCTCAAAAAGGTTAGCTGTCACTGCCCTAGACCAGGGGTAGGGAACTCCGCGTTTCTCAGATGTTCAGGAACTCCAATTCCCTATCCAGTTTTTCTGCCAGCATGGCCAATTGTGGCCATGCCAGAAGGATGGGAATTCTCAGGTTCCTGAATTCATCTGAGAGCCGCAGGTTCCCTACCCTGCTCCTAGACCACTCTGCGCCAATCAGACGGGCAGGGAGATTAACTACTTCCGCATTGTTTATCATTTGAAACCACCTCCCCTACAGTATGCAGGGGATAATCTGTCTTTTTTCCTTTTTAGGGGTGTCGCTGCCGGATGATGATCCAGACGCTGGCCAGGGGAGCAAGTTTTGCCTCGTGGCCATCGGCAGGCTACAGGTAAGCTCCTGTTTTCTGGATCCTCCATCAGGGGTCTGCAACCTATGAGGGCTCTCCAGATGTTCATGGACTACAATTCCCATCAGTTCTCTCAAGTCAGCATGGCCAATTGGCCATGCTGGCAGGGGCTGATGGGATTTGTAGCCCATGAACATTGGGAGAGCCTCAGGTTGCAAACCCCTGCTCCAGATATTGTAAAGGCCTGACTGCTGGCCATCACTACCTGATTTGTCCGTTTTCCAGACACTGGTGGCTGAACCCGGCATGTAATCTGTGCCAGCCAAAAGGAGTGACTCCAAAGTTTAGTATGTTCAACGCCCAGTGTGGTGTAGTGGAGAGAGTGGCAGACTGAAAACCCTGGGTGACCCAGGTTCGAATCACCATTTCTACCTTGGAAGCGTGCTGGATAACTTGGTCTCGTTGCTAATTCTCATCACTGGCCTCCCTCGTAGGGTTGTTGGGTGGGGGGAAGCAGAAGGGGAGAATAGTGTTCCGAAAGCCCCTTTGAGTCTTTGTTGGGGAGCAGATGTAAATAAATAAATGCCCTCGTCATCCCATGGTTCTGTTCCTAACCTTCTGTTTTATTCAGAGGCGAAGCATGACTAATTTTTCGCTTGCCTGACCATAGAATGCCATTTTTGAGGCTTTCTAGATTGGCAAACAAATATCTGTGAGGAAAAGTAATAGGCATTAAAACCTAGTTCCCGCCACCAGAGAGCAGCAGTGGCGTAGTGGTTAAGAGCAGGTGTACTCTAATCTGGAGGAACCAGGTTTGATTCCTCGCTCTGCTGCTTGAGCTGTGGAGGCTTATCTGGGGAATTCAGATTAGCCTGCACTCCCACACATGCCAGCTAGGTGACCTTGGAGCTAGTCCACAGTTCTTTGGAGTTTCTCTCAGCTCCCACCCACCTCACAGGGTGTTTGTTTGTGTCAGAGGGAAGGGCAAGGAGATTGTCAGCCCCTTTGAGTCTCCTTACAGGAGAGAAAGGGGGGATATCAATCCAACTCTTCAATGTGGTAGGGTTGGCATGTTATGGGCCAGAGATGACCTCTGAATAAGCTCAAATTGGCTCCATTTCATAAAAGGAACTTGCCTCAGAAGCCTCTTCAGGAGGGAGGAAGAAGAAATCCCTGAAAAGGTGGTAGCCAAGCCAGCAACGTTGTGCTGGTCTGAGGTTTTCTGCTTCAATCAACCAGAGGCAGGCGAATTATTTACAGGCTGAGGGGGTGGGAAAACGGAGAGGCTGAGGTGAGGAATGAGTATTCAGTAGTCTGTCCACTCCCACACTTAGAATCATGGAATTCTAGAGTTGGAAGAGACCCCAGGGGCCATCAAGTCCAACCCCCTGCCCTGCAGGAACACACAATCAAAGAACTCCTGTCAGATGGCCACCAGGCTCTCTTTAAAAACCTCCAAAGGAGGAGACTCCACCACACTCCAAGGTGGTGCATTCCTCTGTCAAACAGCCCTGATGGTCAGGAAGATTTTCCTGATGTTTAGTCAATCTCTCTTTCTCCTTCTCACCTTGAACCTATCACTCCTGGTCTTGAGTCTCTGGAGCCTTCAGCAGAAATGTAAGCACCTCACCAATACTACATGACATCCCTTCTCATGTCATATCTAAACATGTATTAATATAATCTCTTAACCTCTTAGAGGTTAAGAGCTTCGTGGTATCTAATTCCTTGGAGGAACCCGGGTTTTGATTCTCCGCTTTGTTGCCTGAGCCAGGAGGCTTATCTGGGGAAATCAGATTAGCCTGTACACTCCCCACATGCCAGCTGGGTGACCTTAGCTAATCCCACAGCTTCTTGGAGCTCTTCAGCTCCCACCCTACCTCACAGGTGTGTGTTTGTTGTGAGGGGGAAGGCAAGGGCCAGATTGTAAGCCCTTTGAGTCTCCTGCAGGGAGAGAAAAATGGGGTATAAACCAAACTCCTCCTCCTCCTCCTCCTCCTCCTCCTCCTCCTCCTCCCTCCTTCTCCTTCTCCTTTTCTCCTCCCTCCTCCTCCTTCTTCTTCTTCTTCTTCTTCTTCTTCTTCCTCCTCTTCTTCTTCTTCTTCTTCTTCTTCTTCTTCTTCTTCTTCTTCTTCTTCTTCTTCTCTGCACCAAACTGAACATCCCCAGCTCCCTAAGACTTTTTTAGCATTTTGGTTTGCCCTGCCTCTACTGGACAACCGCAAGCCAGCTTTGTCAGCATCCCTCTTTGAATTATGTATGAGATTATTAAGAATCTCGCATTCCAAGCTGAGGTCAGACCAGTGAGAGTCCATCCAGCCCAGCATCCTGGTTCATATAATGGCCAACCAGTTCCTCTGGAGATCCAACAACAGAACACAGAGCCTGAGGCTTTCCCTGATGTTGTCTCCTGGCACCGGGATTCAGAGGCTGTCTCTGTCTCTGAGGCTCCCTTTAGTCACCAGCTTTTTTAATGGAAGAGAAGAAGAGCTTTGATTATGCAACCTCTTTCCCTGTAAAGGAGACTCCTAAAGGAGCTTACAATCTCGTAAAGAACATAAGAACTAGCCTGCTGGATCAGACCAGAGTCCATCTAGTCCAGCTCTCTCTGCTACCTCCCAAGAGTGGCCCACCAGGTGCCTCCTTTGGGAGCTCACATGCAGGGTGTGGTGCCAATGGCTCGCTGCTGCTGCTGCTGCTGCTGCTGCTGCCTGCTGCTGCCTGCTGCTGCTGCCGCTGCCTGCACTGCTACTGCTGCTGCTACTGGTGCACTCACTCCTCCTCCTCCCTCCCTCCTCCTCCTCCTCCTGCTCCTCCTCCTCCCTCCTCCTGAGCACCTGGTCTGCTAAGGCATTTGCAATCTGAGATCAAGGAGGATCAAGATTGGGAGCCATAGATTGACTTCTCCTCCATAAA
Source organism: Sphaerodactylus townsendi (assembly GCF_021028975.2). Lineage (NCBI taxonomy): Eukaryota > Metazoa > Chordata > Lepidosauria > Squamata > Sphaerodactylidae > Sphaerodactylus > Sphaerodactylus townsendi. The sequence goes on along the minus strand of NC_059425.1, from coordinate 13,266,195 downwards.
TCTGTCCAAGCCCTTTTTAAAGCTATCCAGGTTAGTGGCCATCAGCACCTCCTGTGGCATCTCCTTTCCATTCCCCCCTCACCCAGCTGGCATGTGTAGGAGTGCACAAGCTAATCTGGTTCCCCAGATAAACCTCCACAGAGCGCACCTGCTCTTAACCACTGAACCACGCTGGCTAGAAGTGAGGTTCTTCTCCACGAATGGCTCTCATCTCCCTTTAAAAGCCACGTGTGCCTGTGGCCATTCGCTAAATCCTCCGGCAGCAAATTCCACCTTTTATTTGCTTTGATTCGAACCATTGCTTTTTGTCCATCCCGAGTATGCCACCTGCCAGCCTCATCGGAGGCTCTCAAGTTCTAGACTTTCAGGAGGAGGTGGAACGCTGTCGGTCACGTCCCCAACGGGGTCTCCTTTCTCTCCCGAGCAGGTCACGAGCTCGCCCAACTGCACAGACATGAACACCGTGTGCCAGCCAACCGAGTTCATGCCCTTCCTCGGCACAACAATCGCATCGCCTCTTCACCTTCGTCACCACCTACGGTGTGTAGGCCACCGATCGCCACCAGCCAAAGGTGCCAGGACTGGAAGGACTTCCTATCGAAAGAGGCCTTGGTGCTGTGAGCTCCCGGTTCTTCTGGGAAGGTGCCCTCGTAGGGTTCTGGGCTTACGCATAGTGGTAGTGATCAGAGAACCAGGGTTCTGGGCTTATGCGGTTCTGGGCTTATGCGGTTCTGGGCTTATGCATAGTGGCAGTGATCAGAGAACCAGGGTCCAACTGAGCTCGCTAGATTGTAGGAATAGCAATTGCAATCAAAATGTGACCGATCTTCCAAGATTTCTGTCCTCTGGTTACAGCCCGAGAGATATTCTCCCAAAATGTTGGGCTGGGGTTGGGGAGGGAAGGGGGCAGGGAAGGTGAGGATTGGGGCCATATTGGGGGTATGCTCTGAGTATGTAAACCTCAGGGAAGGGGGCGCAACCTCAGGATCAGGGGCTGGCAGGGGCTGATGGGAATTGTAGTCCATGGGCATCTGGAGAGCCGCAGGTTGCAGACCCCTGTTTTAGGCAGATCTGCACGTCAGACCTGTGACTTGTGGATCTTGGAGCTCGGGGCGGGGGCTGGAGAACAGGCTCCATCACTTAACGCAGATGCCATCTGATGTGTCTTCCACGCTAGGAGCTCTTGGGGAAGGACATCGTAGATTTCTGCCACCCAGAAGACCAGCAGCTGTTGCGGGACAGCTTCCAGCAGGTAACCGGTTCGGCGCATCTCGTTGTCAGCCTCTTTGGTCCAGGATTACGTCGAGGTTTTAAGCAAAGTGTTAAGGCCTTTCAACCGGGCGGGCGGAGGGAGGCAGCCGGCTTCTGAGTTGAACATGACACTGCATTCCACTGTCATAACCATTATCCTCCAAAGCCACGTGTGGAAAGGGCAGACTTCCACTGCACAGACGAATGGGGAGGGGCTGTGGGGCAGCGGCAGAGCATTCGCCTGGCACGCAGAAGTTCCCAGGTTCCATCCCCAGCATCTCCAGGTAAGGGGATCAGGCAGTAGGTGGTTCCCAAAGACCTCTGTCTGGGACCCTGGAGAACCGCTGCCCACCTGAGCAGGTGAGGTTGTCGTTGGTGGCCCAGTGCTTTGATGCAGTCCAACAATTGACTCTCTTGCAAAATACTATAACATAAAGCATAGGTGTCAAACTTGCGGCCCTCCAGATGTTATGGACTACAGTTCCCATCTGGCTGGCAGGGGATGATGGGAACTGTAGTCCATAACATCTGGGGCGCACAAATTTGACACCTGTGACATAAAGGGTGTTGCCGGTTTTTTGGGTTGTGTGGCCGTGTTCAAGTAGCATTCTCTCCTGACTTTTTGCCTTCATCTGTGGCTGGCATCTTCAGAAGATTTGATGGTAGTAAAGCAAGTGGAGTATATATACCTGTGGAATGTCCAGGGTGGGAGAAAGAACCACTTGCACTGGTTAAAAGTGTTAAGGGTGCCTTTGTCAAGTGTAATTTGCACGTGTTAAGTGGAATCCACCCATTTTAGCATATGTATGTAACACCAAAATTGCATAATCAAATTAGTGAGGGCATCTGCATAGCAGTTACCTGGCTTTTTAATCTGAAGATGCCAGCCACAGATGCAGGCGAAACGTCAGGAGAAAATGCTACTGGAATACGGCCATACAATCGAAAGACTCCATTAACACCCCTAATTAGTGTAGTAGGACCTATGGCACTCTTAGAAGTTATGGATTATAATTTTATTGTTCCCCTTGCGGCATGGCCAATTGGCCATGCTGGCAGGGGCTGATGGGAATTGTAGTCCATAACATCTGGAGTGCCAAAGGTTCGCCACCACGGCCCTAGTGATTCTGGCTGTGAAAGCTTTCGAGAATACTTATAACATAAACTTTCAAATACGGAATTTCATACACAGACGCTGCTACACTTCTCGTCAGCGCTTACCTTCTATCATGAATCACGAGTACATGAAAAAATTTTGGACAACCGCAATGTTATATATCGAGAAACTGGTGAAGATTAATATTGGGATAAATAATGATTTAATGTTCATGGGTGTAATGGAGGATAGAAGGGTAGATAAAAAATATAGCTACCTGTATAAAATAATGATCAAAGCAGCACATGCAACAATAGCTTTAGGCTGGAAAGAAAAGTAAAAATGGACAATCCAGAAATGGTTGGAATATATCTGGGAACAAGTGACACTGGACATTTTCGAAATAATAACAAAAAATAAACTGTGGCAAGATAAACAGAGCGAAAGGTTGAAGATATGGACTATATATGCGGACTGGATGAAAGAAGCTGGAGTCAATGAGGAGATATGGGAGAAGAGATTACAAGGAATGAACTTACTGCTGTTTGTTTGATAAAACTATGAAGAAAATACAGGGGAAAGGGGGAAAATGTATTGTTTGAAAACGAATGAAGAAGAGTATTAATATAAAATGGAATATTCAAATGATACAATAAAAATTATTTTAAAAAATGAATCACGAGTACAAATAAAAAAAATCCTTCCATATCTTTGGTTGTGTATACAATCAGTCCCCAACTCATGATTAGGTGGAATCTCTTTTCCTTCACCTTGAACCCAGAGCGTCCAGAGCTGAAAAAGTAACCTTGAAGACGTTTTCTGGGCTAAGCAACTGCCGGTCAAGTTTGGTGTCGCCTTGTCTTCAAACCAGCTCGAGATACGTAAAAATCCCAGCTGTGTGATTAGCTGCCCGCCCGGGTTTTCAGTGAGCATTGGGAGGACTGTAGCTGAGTCAAAGGAGTGGGGCTTGTAAGCTGTCCATAAAGAACACTGAAACCCAACAGGGGATTATTGTGGGTTGTGGACTGATACTATACACACCAAAGATGCAGAAGAAATTTTATCAGTACTTGTGATGAATGATGGAATGTAAGTGCTTACGGAAGTGTATGCTGTTCCGTATTTCAACTCTTGAGTAAAGTTTACATTCTAGTATTCTGCAAGAGATTCAGCTTGTTGGGTCTTCTAGCCTTTTTGGTGCAAAATCTCACATTTGTAGCATTATTGCACTTCCCCTTTGTTCATGGGTTGAACAAAGCCAGCGTGGTGTAGTGGTTAAGAACAGGTGCACTCTAATCTGGAGAACCGGGTTTGATTCCCCACTCTGCCACTTGAACTGTGGAGGCTTATCGGGTGGACCAGATTAGTTTGTGCACTCCCAACACTTGCCAGCTAGGTGACCTTGGGCTAGTCATAGTTCTTCGGAGCTCTCAGCCCCACCCACCTCACAAGGTGTTTGTTGTGGGGGGGAGGGAAAGGAGTCTCCTTGCAGGAGAGAAAGGGGGGATGTAAATCCAAACTCTTCTTCTGAATACAGTTGATTCAGTGCGAGGCAGTTGGGTGCATTTACACGTGCAGCATCTGTACCCAGATGCTCCAGCGACAGCTGCCTTAAAGGCCGCAGAAAAGCAGGAGATGTTGAGTTTACTGGACTGAGGGGGAGGCACGCGGGGGGGTTCACTTTTCCTGCTGCTGACGGCATTCACGTTTTTCCAGGTGGTGAAGTTAAAAGGCCAGGTTCTGTCCGTCATGTTCCGTTTCCGGTCCAAGAACCGAGAATGGCTCTGGATGAGAACTAGTTCCTTTACCTTCCAGAATCCGTACTCGGATGAGATCGAGTACATCATCTGTACCAACACCAATGTGAAGTACGTACGCAGAAACGGCTCAGCTGCCTGCAGCGGGGCCTGTCCCTTTCTCTCCGACAGAGTTATGGGGGCGGGGCAGGGTGGGGCAGGGGGGAGGGTCGCTTCCGTGGGCTTCTGGGCTCCAGCTTGTGGCTGGATTTGGGCAGAAGGTTATTTCAGCTACCTTAAGCTACCATAGCTGAAAAGGGTCTCTCTTTCCTGCAGAGGTGCCTCCTCCCTTCTCTGCCATTGGCTGAGCTGTAGAATGTAATCATGGAATGTGGTCAAACATTCTAACACATGGACATGTGGAGGTGGAATTGGAATTAGTTTTCTGCCTTGCCCAGCACAGTGTCTCCTGTTCCCACATGGCTGCTGCAAATCTCCTTGCATCATGTGGTGACCCTTGGCGAGAACATCCGTGGCATAATTGTAGCATCTGTAGCATAATTGGCTGAGAGGGACTGAGATCTGACCTGGAAATCCCTGAGTTGGAGCCCGAAATAACTTCCTGCTGAAAGAAGGGAGGGGATTTTTGCTGATTTCCCCCTCCCACTGCAAACGCCCTGTTTTTCCCTCTGCGTACTCTTTTGGGTCCTCTGTCCCCAAGAGCAGCGTTTTGGGACGCAGTGGACAGGAGAGGACCAGCAAGCCCTTGACAGCTGACGGAAGTCCCCTTTGTGGGAAATGGCCACCAGATCTCACTTCCTGGTTGAAATCCTACCTCTGCCACAAAATCTGGCAGTCTGCTTTTCCCCTCTGCCATCTCCTGTGTCCAGATATTTCTCCAGGATGGGTTTAAAACTTTGTTTTTTAAGCTTTGTCCAAATCTCTTCAAGATCTAACATTTGAAAGGGTGGGATGAGGAAGACTGACAGAACTAGGCATGAGAAAGATTGTGCATCCTCCCGCCCCACCCCTTTTCCAAGCATCATACACGACCATCCCATTTCCATATACCAGCATGTGGTCTGGGGAGTCCAGCGATCACGACTGGAGATCTTGCTTGGGGCTGTTGGTGGTTCAGCAGCACCAGGGAGCTTTTGGGCAGAGGCGCCCCCTCCTGGCCAGAACCCTGATTAATTACTTCTCACCTAAGCGCTTTGACAGCTGCTGCTTGACTCCCTTTCACAGTTTCAGCTGCTGTTTATTGTTGCTTCCTGGTGGGAAGCTGGTAACCGAATGCACGCCCTAATCTCTAACCAGCCTCGCTTCTTAGACTTTCCTAGCTCCGCTCGGCCCCCCGCATTCTTCGCATAGTGCTTTGATCGTGTGTTTCTGCATGGCAGGGGGTTGGACTTGATGGCCCTGGTGGTCTCTTCCAACTCTATGATTCTATGATTCACCCTAAAGTGCCGGGCAACCAGATAATGGTCCTCACCTCTCTAGACGTAAACATTATAACCTCCCTGCTTTTCCCAATAGCTTTGGCGGGGGTGGGTGGGTGCTGGGGTGCTTAAGCCATATCTCCCTTTGGCTTTCATAAGAACATAAGAACTAGCCTGCTGGATCAGACCAGAGTCCATCTAGTCCAGCACTCTGCTACTCGCAGTGGCCCACCAGGTGCCTTTGGGAGCTCACCTGCAGGAGGTGAAAGCAATGGCCTTTCCGGCTGTTGCTCCCGAGCACCTGGTCTGCTAAGGCATTTGCAATCTGAGATCAAGGAGGATCAAGATTGGTAGCCATAGATCGACTTCTCCTCCATCAATTTGTCCAAGCCCTTTTTGAAGCTTTCCAGGTTAGTGGCCATCACCACCTCCTGTGGCAGCATATTCCAAACACCAATCACACGTTGCGTGAAGACGTGTTTCCTTTTATTAGTCCTAATTCTTCCCCCCAGCATTTTCAATGAATGCCCCCCTGGTTCTAGTATTGTGAGAAAGAGAGAAACATTTCCCACGTTTCTCAAATCTGGCTATGAAAAGTATGGTGCCTTGCCTTGCATAGACCTTCAGTAAAGACCACCCGTATCAATATCGGAGTCTGGTCAATATCTGCTGACAGGCAACCTCATACTCGTTCAGCCAGGCAGGTGGTTTGGTGACTAAAAGGCCAATCCGTACTGGTGTTTGTAATGTCAGATCTTGGACCAGTAATCAATAAACGGACTCTAGATATGGGATCGGTAGTCTTTATTAAGTTGGCATCAAGGGCTCAGGCTTCAGAAAGACAGTTCTGCTGAGCCTGGTTTTTACAGTTCATATTTATTCCCCTCCTCTGAACTCCCCCCTCCCAGCTTCCCACAGAATGTGAGAAAACGAGTTGTGAAAGACTTTGTTTTCGAAAACAAGTATCCCAAGGTCGAGGCAGCCATAGTCTGGCCTTCACCGTCTCCTCCTCCCATCCGGAGTGCCTTGCAGGGTCAGCCTAGTTCAGTGATGGCGAACCTTTTGGAGACCAAGTGCCCAAATTGCAACCCAAAACCCACTTATTTATCACAAAGCGCCAATACGACAATTTAACCTGAATACTGAGGTTTTAGTTTAGAAAAAGTGTGCGTTACTCGGGAGTAAACTTGGTGGTCGTCGGTGGCTTTGCTTTGAAGCAACCGTACAACTCTTCCAATGGGTGAATCACGACCCTAGAAGGGTTTAATCAGAAGCAAGCCCCATTGCCAGCAACCGAGCGTACTCCCAGGTAAAACATCGTGCTTTAGTTCAGCGCATGAAAATCAGTGGGGTTAATAGTGCTTAACAGGGTTACTGCTTCCCCAAAACTAGGTCTTCGGTTTAATGCTAATAATCGAGCCCAGTGGCCCAGGCCAGCCTAGATGTGTGTGGGGGTGGGGGGGGTGGGGCACTCTGCACGTGCCCACAGAGAGGGCTCTGAGTGCCACCTCTGGCACCTGTGCCATAGGTTCGCCACCATTGGCCTAGTTAGCTACATTTCCAAGCACATAGGAACAGATTAAAAAAACAAAAGATCCATGAACATATGACAGGTGTGGTTACATAGAAGGTCCGTGTGCAGGGCCCCCACCCCAGTGGGACCAGTACTCCTTTGCCCAGGGGTGATCCCCAACCCCCTCCTGACATATAACCAAGAAGCCTCCATGTCTTCACTCCAGGCATTCCCAGAATGCTCTGCAGTTGCGTGAAGAGGCAAAAAGCTGAGGCTGTTACCCCGTCCAAGTCATCCATATAAGCGCCTCTTAGAGCTTAGTCCGCAACAGGTTAGCTCGGCCTGGCCTGGGCAGGAAAAATTGGTTGTGTCCTAACAAGGCCCAAGCAGAGCGCCTCTCCTTGCCTGCGCAGGCTAACTCGCATGAAAGCTCTTCTTTGTTTTTCTTTGCATCGCTGATTGCTGCAGCGAGCTCTTTCTCCTTTCTGCCGCTTGTGCCTGCCTGTCTCGGAGACGCTGGCTCGCTTTGAAGAACCGCAGCCAAAGCAGCCTGTGAACAAAAACCCGCTGTCATGTCGCCAGGCTTGTCTGTCGACGTGGAGAAAAGATGCTCTTGGCTTTCAGTGGATTGTGGGTACCAGTGAATCCTCCGGCAGTTTGAGGGGCTTGTGTTGGCAGGGGGCTTAGAAATCTTGTGGAGTTCTTCTGCAGACACCGCAGAGATCGGCTTCTCTCACCACCTTCCTTGCCGCTTTTGACGCTCCAGGAACGCCAGCCAGGAGTCCCGTCCCACGTTGTCTAACCAAATGCAGAGGCCGCAATTGGGCCAGAACGTCAGCCTGCCGTTGGAGATGAGTTCGACGCAGCTTGCGGGAAGGTAAGATCCTGCCTCAAAGCTGTTTGTGGGTATCTTCTTGTGGGCTTGAATGCAGAGGCCCGCTGGACAATTCGGGTGCCTCTTGCTTCCTGTTGGCTGCAAGTTGGATGGAAGAATTGCTCTCAGCCCCACCCCCCACCCCTTGTAGCCCTGTGGCTCTAAACCTCGGTTTGTGCTGGTCTCTAAACCACGGTTTGTACTGGTCTCTGAACCTCGGTTTGTGCTGGTCTCTAAACCACGGTTTGTGTCTCTAGGCCGCAGCCGACTCAGCAGACGGAGCTCGATGTGGTCCAGGGAAGGGAGAGCTTAGCCAGCTATGAACACACTCAGGTACAGTGGCTGTGGGGTGGATTGGATCATCTTTTCCAGCGTCCTGTTCCCCAAGGAGGCCAGCCAAGGGTCCACCCCCCACCTCCAAAGCTCTCAAGTGGGGTCTTGAAGTAGCTCCACCCCTTTGCTTTGTTCTGTATGCCCAGGATCTGGCAGCAGCAGATAAACTGCTTCAGAGAAGGGAGGTTCCATTTCCCATGGGATTGTGTCTGATGAATGGCCTCGGGCCTGCGAGTATCTTAAGTCAGTGTTTCCCAACCTTTTCGAGGTCAGGGTACCCTTGACCTCACTCTTCATATCTCATGATACCCCCGCCGCCACACTCCACCTTCCCCTCCTATTGCCCCGCTTGCCACACCCCCCACCTTCCCCTCCCAGGGTGAAGGGTAGCACTGGGGGTGGTGGTGGCTGCTGACCTTGTGGCAGGCCCTGCCCCATGGGCCAGCTCCATGTCCTTGCTGGCACCGGTGGGAGACACCACAAAAATGAGGGGGGAGGGGCGGTAGTGTTGCCGCGGTACCCCTGGGACATGCTCACGGCACCCCAGGGTACCAGGGAACCCTGGTTGAGAATGGCTGATCTAAGTTAATGACTGGAACTGCAGCTTGTGATAATGAATTCTTTCACATTTTCGATTTGCAGGACAACAAGAGATTGGGGCAGGCATCACTCCTTTAGGCTGGGCCTGCATTCTAGCTATGTATGCTCATGAGGGGGGGGGGAAGGGAGGGGGGGACACTTCACACTGGGAGAAGGCAGCTTACACCAAGGGAAGGCGCAGCCATTAGCAGAACAGCAGTGTTAATAACAGTTTGGACAATTTTTTGGAATACTGGAGACTTCTGTGAAAATCCATGTAAACAGAGAAGTAGTGGCAGGGTTTGAAATTTAAAGAAAACAGTAGATTGTAAACGCTGGATTACATTTAAGAAACCACCGTAGAGCTAAAGTTTAAACGATGCATGAATGTAGAGTTGACTTTTAATCAGAGGTGAGATAGCTGGCAGTGTACATAAGATGTGTATTGAGTTGTGGGTTTTTTTTTCCTTTTCCTTTTCTCCTTTCTTATGTTTGTTTGTTTTGGTGGTTTTATGTGTGAACAAATAAAAATTATTATTAAAAAGAAATAATTGTGTGAAGCTGGAGAAGCTAGGCGTGAATCGGCCTGGGGGCACCCAGAGAACTTCCGATCAGAGCCCAGTCTCTTAGTTCCTAGTCTGGGACTCTAACTACTGCACCACACTGCCTGTTCATTGCAGTAAGCAGCAATGGAGCCCAGGGTGGTTATGCGGTGCAATGGCCAGAGTGTTGGACTGGGACCAGGGGATCTGAGTTCTAATTTCCTCCCTTGTGTGAAGTTCAGTGGGAGTCCATAAGAACATAAGAACATAAGAACTAGCCTGCTGGATCAGACCAGAGTCCATCTAGTCCAGCACTCTGCTACTCGCAGTGGCCCACCAGGTGCCTTTGGGAGCTCACATGCAGGATGTGAAAGCAATGGCCTTCTGCTGCTGCTGCTCCCGATCACCTGGTCTGCTAAGGCATTTGCAATCTGAGATCAAGGCGGATCAAGATGGGTAGCCATAGATCGACTTCTCCTCCATAAATCTGTCCAAGTCCCTTTTAAAGCTATCCAGGTTAGTGGCCATTACCACCTCCACCTGTGGCAGCATATTCCAAACACCAATCTCACATTGCGTGAAGAAGTGTTTCCTTTTATTAGTCCTAATTCTTCCCCCCATGGGCCCGCTAACTTTCTCACCGTCTAGCTCACCTTGCAGGGGTGGTGTGAGGATAAAATGAGCAAGAGAGAACCACGTGCTGCCACTGGAGAGGCTGGAGATGCATTAAAAGTGTGCCGTGCCTCTAGATCCGTGTGCTTGGGGGTGTCCCTGTTCAGCCTGGTGAACGTGGCGTTTCCCTTCCAGACCGTCGTGCAGCCTGTGAGCAGCGTCGGCCCCGAGCACAGCAAGCCGCTGGAGAAGACGGAGACCCTCTTCAGCCAAGAGAGGGACCCCCGTTTTGTCGAAATATACAGCATCAGCCCAGGTGAGCTGGGGGGCTTTTCAGCGGCCGTAGTCGACCTGGCTTGGCTTGTGAGCCTGAACTCCTGCAAAACAGCATTGCATTCTGGGTTAATTCTGACCCCCAGCACATGGGGCCAAACCTATCCAGCAGCAGGGAGACATGGGAAAATTTTTTTCCTGGCAGGATATCTTTATGCCCCAGAATTCCCCAGATCTTTCCCTTTGGCCCATTTTGATGCTTAACCTTCATCTGTTCTGTTGGAAGGTACTTAAGAAGAAGAAGAGTTGGATTTATATCCCCCCTTTCTCTCCTGTAAGGAGATTCAAAGGGGTTTACAATCTCCTTTCCTTTCCCCCCTCACAACAAACACCCTGTGAGGTAGGTGGGGCTGAGAGAGCTCAGAAGAACTGTGCCTAGCCCAAGGTCACCCAGCTGGCGTGTGTTGGAGTGTATAGGCTAATCTGAATTTCCCAGATAAGCCTTCACAGCTAAGGTGGCAGAGTAGGAAATCAAACCCGGTTCCTCCAGATTAGAGTGCACCTGCTCTTAACCACTACACCACTGCTGCTCCCCATGTATCCCCCATGCTCAACTTACTTGTCCTTGTCAATTGAGCGTCGTCAGAATTGCTTAACATGCACCATTGTAGTGTTTATTGTGTAAGGACATCTGTGCATGATATGGAGGAAAGGGCCCTCAAGCCACAGCTGGTTTATGGCGACCCCTTGCGTAGGGTTTTCAAGGCAAGAGGCGCTGGGACATGGTTTGCTGCCTCTGCACCATAACCCTGGTATTCCTTGGAGGCCTCTCATCCAAACGCTCGACAGGTTTGAGGCTGGGAGTGAGGGACAGATCCAAAGACGCCTGGCGAGAGTGACTCCTTAGTCTCTTGCCTCCCAGAGGACTTGCCTCTATTTTGCCAGTTTTCGGCAAAAAATTGCTGACTGACCCAGAAGCGATTCCTGCACGGCCTTTCCTACTGTGCCGCTGCAGCACTAACCGGGGTTTCCGTCCATCTTTCTCTTTTGCAGACCAGACAAAAGCCATCTCTGCCAGTTCCGTGCCTGCCAGCCAATCCGTCTTCGCGCAGGGAACGGCATTTAACCCTTCACGCCCTGCTGAGAACTTCAGGTGAGGTTGGGACGTCCCCTGGCTCTCCTGCGCCCCACCTTCAAGAGCTTCTCACCACTGCAATTCCCAGTCCTCTTCTGTATTTTTCCTCTGACTGTGGCTAGGAATGGTTTTTTTCCTGTTGCAAACTATTGGGGGTGGAGGGCAGCTGAGGATTCGTCCGGTGGGTGATGTTAGTTTTGTTCTTAAATTCCTCCGTTGCCGCTCCACAGGGGGAGTTGTTTGCCCTGCATCAAAAATTACAGTTCCAGAAATTAACCACGTTGGTCTTCAGTAGACCAGAGCTCCCAGACCCCCAAAGAGTCTTGTTGAATTCAAAGGTTGTCCTGGACTAAAATCTAACTGGTTTAATTTTGTAAACCACCCTGAGATCTCCATCGGGGGGTGGGGGTATAAATTCCAAAAATAGATGAAATAGTTTCACAGCCCAAATTTAAAAATCCTGCCTCATTCATTAAGGGCATCTGCGCGGTTGATCAACATGTTTCCAGTTGATTAAATTACAGTTAAAGCCAGCTAGATTTGAGTCCAGTAGCATCTTAAGAATCATAGAGTTGGAAGAGCTATCCAGTCCAGCCCCCTGCCATGCAAGAAGACACAATTAAAGCACTCCTAACCGATGGCCATGCAGCCTCTGTTGAAAAACCTCCAAGGGACAGCAGGATTTTCAGGATATGAATGTCTGAGAGGCCCCTTCCGCACACGCAAAATAATGCGTTTTCAAACCACTTTCACAACTGTTTGCAAGTGGATTTTGCTATTTTGCACAGCTTCAAAGAGCACTGAAAGCAGTTTGAAAGTGCATTATTTTGCATGTGCAGAATGAGCCAGTCAGAGTTCCTGTATCTGGTAAAGGGAGCCCTTCAGCACTTTCTAATAACCCCCAAGATCATCTGTAAAAAGGGGGCTGTAAAGAAACGGCCTCTAGTGGATGCCAGGTACACAAGCCCTGTGTAGTCCACTGTCTTTGCCTCCTTTTCTCAGTCTGGGTGCAGAGAGGTTCCAGGAGGAACTGAGGCTGGAGCAAACCAATTCTTTCCTTCTTGGTGCAGTAGGTGGCGGACATTCCGCCGTTCTTCTCTCACCTGTGGGAATGCTTCTCCTGCAACACCCCTAATGCCCGTCATCTGCAAAGGGTGCGGTCCCAACACCTTCCTTTGGAAGTGTTTCTGCACACGCAGATGCGATCGATCCGCTGAAAAACTCAGGCTGCGACACCTGGCAGATGAATCAGTCGGAAGCATCTTGATCAACTAGGCAGATGCCCTTGGTGAATCAATCAGGAAGGAGTCATAAAATTGCACTGTGAAATTTTTTATTTTTTGACTTTATGCCCCGCTTTGTATGGAGGTCTCGGGGCGGCTTTCAAAATTCAGGGCGGAGAAGGGAAAGCTTTCTTAATGAGAACTCTTAAAAGGTTTCCAAATATCTAGAAATGTCTCAGTGAACAAATCTCATCTGTACGTCATGTGTTCAATTGCTGATGAGGGCATAAGGTCTTTAACCCACTGAATCATGGAAAGGGGGCATTTATCTCTCCGGTGGTACAATATAAACCTTTCAGCAGCAGTCAGGGTACAGTGGGTTCATTTATGTTGGCCGTCAGTCAGCCTCCGGGAGACAGGCAAATAGTTTAAAAGTACCTAAGCACTCTTGACAGAGTTGTCAGACGGGATGCAGAAATCCACCCGCTTATAGTTCTCCTTACATTTGCTGAAGCAGTTATGTAAAACTCTGAAGGGGAACTGACCGATCTCTTTGCTTGTGCACCAGCTTGTGCACCAGCTTCCCTGCATGGCTGTGTGCTGCCCTTGGCGTTTCCTTCCTTGCCTGGCCGTCCAAGGGCCGGTTCTGAACTCCGTGCTCTTCTTCCTGGTGTAGGAGCAGTGCCATGGCGCCCCCCGTGAACGTCATCCAGCAGCCGACGACGCAGCAGCCGACCTCTGCGGGGCAGATCCTGGCCCAGATCTCTCGCCACTCTCACCCCAGCCAGGTCTCCGGAAGTAGCTGGGCGTCGGGGACGCGTCCGTCTTTTACAGCACAAGTAATCTTGTTCTCTAGCTTTCTCCTCTGGGGTGTGTGTGTGTGTGTGTGTGTGTGCGTGCGTGCGTGCGTGCGTGCTTGCGTGTGTGTGTGTGTGTGCGTGCATGTGTGTGTAAGGGTGGAACATAGACTCATAGAGTGGAGGTGGATCATAGAATCATAGAGTTAGAAGAGACCCCAAGGGCCATCAAGTCCAACCCCCTGCCATGCAGGAACACACAATCAAAGCACTCCTGACAGATGGTCCTCCTGGTTGAACATGGGCCTGTCCACCAACATGAGCACCTGAAGCTGTCTTGAACTGAGTCAGCCCATTGGTCCTTTGAGGTTCGTGTTGTCTTCTCAGACTGGCAGCAGCTCCCCAAGGTCTCGGACTGAGGTCTTATGGACATATGAACCCTCCTTATAATGAATCAGTACAAGGCTAGTATTGCCTTCTCAGATTGGCAGCTGCTCCACAGCATCTCAGCTGAGGATTTTCACATCATCTACTGCCCGGTCCTTTTAACTGGAGATGCCAGGGATTGAACTGGGGACATTTCGCATGCAAAAAAGAGGCCTTTCCACTGAGCCATGGCCTCTCCACTAAAGATGAACAGACATGAGAAGGCTTTACACCAAACCAGACTATCGGTCTGCTGAAGCCTGTCCTGTCTACTCAGACTCAGGTCTTATGAGCATTCATTCATTCATTCATTCATTCATTCATTCATTCATTCATTCATTCATTCATTCATTCATTCATTCATTCATTCAGGTCTTATGAGCATTCATTCATTCTTTTCATTCATTCATTCTTTTCATTCATTCATTCATTCATTCATTCATTCATTCTTTTCATTCATTCATTCATTCTTTTCATTCATTCATTCATTCATTTCATTTATTTGATTTATACCCTCCCCTATAGGGCTCAGGGTGGCAAACAAGTAAATAACATCAAGACACTAATCAAATATCAACAGCAAATATCAAATCAACAAATAGCAAAACAGCAGCATCAATAAACATAAACCCCAAACATCAAATATAAAAAATCAAGAACATCAGTAACCATGACATAACAGCATAAGAACATAAGAAAGAGCCTGCTGGATCAGACCAGAGTCCAACTAGTCCAGCTCTTCTACTCGCAGTGGCCCACCAGATGATTGACTTCTCCTCCATAAATCTGTCCAAGCCCCTTTTCAAGCTATCCAGGTGAGTGGCCATCACCACCTCCTGTGGCAGCATGGAGGCAGGTGTAAAATTGGCTTTGACCTGGATGGCCCAGGCTAGCCCAATCTTGTCAGGTCTCGAAAACACGATCGGCCCTGGTTCATTCTTGGATGGAAAACTACCTAGGATTTTTTTAAAAAATTCCACAGCCATGTATTACTCCTATGCATTTAATCTACTCATTAATCTGTTCGCTTCAGTGCTATCTTGAACCCCCCGAAAGCCCTCCTTACCGTTTTCTCCTTCATTCTTACAATTCCAGCAAGTGGCCTCCCAAGCTGTGAAGACCCGGCCCTCGTCTTTCTCAATGGGCGCCTTCCAGAGCACCCCGTCCTCCTTCGGTTCAATGTCGACCTCTGGCACCACTGCCTCGCCAGGTGGGGCGGCCTACCCGAGCCTTGCCAGCCGGAGCGCCAGCTTCGGTAAGTGTCTCTGGCGCCGCTTGATGTCCCAAACCATGTTGGCGGGGTGACCTCTCTCATCCCGTTGCAACACCGTAATCCATTCGTGTGGGTAAATCCTGGTGCCCAAAGGATTCTTTTGGGATCCCAGCCTGGCGGAGACCGGCTACGCTTCCACGGAGTCCACAGATTCACCCATTTAATGGAGTGTGTATCTCTGCTACAGCAGAGAATCAAAGAAAAACATTTCCTCTGGAAGGGGTCAGTGCAGAATCCTGAGAATCAACTCGAGGACCAGCTGTGCAGCCTCTGTGGCGCGAGAAAATAAAGAGGGCCACCCCAGTTGCTGAGAGATGAGAATAAGGCTGAGGCCTATGGTGATAGTACAAGAAAAATGCATTTTATTACTCAGCTAAAAATGCTCTCTGTGTTTCACCTTGGGGCTTTCGCCCAGCAAAGCTTCTGATTGGCCTCTGGAGATGCAATTAGCTTTGCAGATTTTTTAATATTTATTTGTTAGATTTATTAATCGCCCCTCCCATGTCTGGCTCGGGGCGATGTACAACCAGAGTGCAGTACATAAAACTGTTTCGACAAAAAGACCCATAGCTTGAAAGACGAAACAGTACCCGAAATGATAAAATAAAATAAACCACATAGTCCATAAAAATCAGCAATTGATGAACCAAACTACACTAACAACTATAAAACCAAGCAGGAGAAGTAAAACCTACCTATGGGCTAAGATGACACATAGTCCCAAATGTTGATTTGGCAGCAGTCACCACCACCACACAAGGGTGTTCACTGTGTGACTGAAGGTAAGCGGCCACAGTCATTTTGTGGCTGGCACCACGTCTTGTGGCAGCTGTTTTGTGGCTGGCTCCGCCCCCTGCGGCGCCCCAGGATGTGCTTTGTGGCTGCGTTCACCATATTGTGTGCGAATTCCAAAGCTGCCCACGGACTCAGAAAGGTTGGGGACCTCTGATGTAAGCAGTGGATTTGTCTGCTGCCACTTAAATGGTGTGGGGTTAACCCATAAACTAACGATGACAACAGCTTTATGCAGCAGTGGCGTAGTGGTTAGGAGCAGGTGTCCTCTAATCTGGGGGAACCGGGTTTGATTCCCCGCTCTGCCACTCGAGCTGTGGAGGCTTATCTGGGGAATTCAGATTAGCCTGTGCACTCCCACACACGCCAGCTGGGTGACCTTGGGCTAGTCACAGTTCTTCTGAGCCCATGGTGGCGAACCTACGGCACTCCAGATGTTCATGGACTACAATTCCCATCAGCCCCAATTGGCCATTCTGGCAGGAGCTGATGGGAATTGTAGTCTATGAACATCTGGAGTGCCATAGGTTCGCCACCACTGTCTGACCTCTTAGCCCCATCTACCTCAAAGGGTGCTTGTTGTGAGGGGGGAAGGGAAAGGAGTTTGTAAGCCCCTTTGAGTCTCCTTGCAAGGGAGAAAGGGGGGGATATAAATCCAGCTCCTCCTCTTCTTCTTCTTCAAAGGACCTGAATGGGGTCACCCCAAACCGCCAAGGCATTTACAGTCCTTGCTAGCTCTCGAGTGGCCTCCTGCCCTCTTGCCTCCAGTCCAACTCTCATTGGCTGCTTAAGCCTGGTACCGCTGATGCCTCTGCACCTCACAGGATGGGGTTGGGACACAGATACGCCCTGCTTTCCAGACTGTCCTCTTTGCAGGGTCTTTGGACCTTTCGACCCCTAGCTTGCATCCGGTTGGGTAGGGGGGGCAAGTTTTGGCATGTCCCCTAGGCCCGTATGTCAACCAGTCTCTCTGCCTCTCTCTTTCTCCATTAAGCAGCTGCCGAGGGCGGGCAGACCTCGTCCCAGTTCCAGCCACGGACGGCGGAGGGTGTCGGCGTGTGGCCGCAGTGGCAGGGCCAGCACCACGGCGCGGGCTCAGGAGAGCCGCACCTCTCGCAGCAGTCGAGCCAGTCGGAAGTTTTTCCGGTACGCCCGCTTCATGCACGGACCTCCCCCGCAGCTTCCTTGAGATCCCCTTTTGAATACCCTGACGTTGACGCATCTGGTGGGTTAGTGGCGGATTGAGAATTCGGACTGTCGTTTAACTCGGCCCAGTCCACTGCAGGAAGAGCCCTGTTTTGTCACCCTGGCTGAGTTCTTTCCCCTCAAGGAAGATGCCTCTGGTGGTGATTAGTGTAGTTTGCAATGAGGCTGATCCAGTTTGTGCTGGTGAGAGCCAGCGTGGTGCAGTGGTTAAGGGCGGTGGACTTTAATCTGGAGAACGAGGTTCGATTCCTCACTCCTCCACATGAATGGTGGACTCTTAACTAGTGAACTGGGTTTGGTCCCTTACTCCTACATATGAAGACTACTGGGTGACCTTGAGCTAGCCACGGTTCTCTCAGAACTCTCTCAGTCCCACCTGTCTCACAAGGTATCTACTGCGGTGGTGGTGGTAGTGGTGGGGAATGGAAGTAAAGGACTGGTTGTGGTGGGTTTTCCAGGCTGTGGGGCCGTGGGTCTTGTTCCTAATGTTTCGCCTGCATCTGTGGCCGGCGACTTCAGAGGTGCATCACAGAGGGAAGTCTGTTACACACTGGGCACACCTCTGTGATACACCTATGAAGGTGCCAGCCACAGATGCAGGCGAAACGTTAGGAACAGGATCTTCCAGACCGCAGCCACCCAGCCCGGAAAACCCACCACAACCAGTTGAATCCGGCCGTGAAAGCCTTCGACAATACATGGAACTAAAGGAGTTTTTAAGTTGCTTTGAGATTTCTCACAATTGAGGAAAGTGGGGTATAAATTCAGACTGTTCTTTTAGTTCAAATAAGGATTCCCCCCCCACACACACACACAGACACCACCAGATCTGTAAAACAGGCACAATTATTTTATTGTTAATGGAGGGTCCTCCACACCTGGACGACACAAGCTAGCCGACCTTTTAAGCCAGTGGTGGCGAACCTATGGCACTCCAGATGTTCATGGTCTACAATTCCCATCATCCCCTGCCAGCATGGCCAATTGGTCATGCTGGCAGGGGCTGATGGGAATTGTAGTCCATGAACATCTGGAGTGCCATAGGTTCGCCACCACTGGCTGAAGCCCTCAGAAGCTCAGCAGCGTCAGCCTTGGTTAGCACTGGGACAGGAGACCACCAAAGAAGTCCAGGGTTACTTTTCAGAGGCAAGTGATGGCAAACCACCTCTTCACTTCTTTCCCCTGGCTGGGATGGTCCAGGCTAGCCTGATCTCGGGAGCTAAAGCTAAACGGGATCGGCCCCGGTTAGTATTTGGATGGGAAACCATCAAGGAAATGCTGGGTTGCTTCGCAAAGGCAGGCAATGGCAAACCACCGCCCTAAGCTTGAGGAATGAGGAGGGTGAAGCTGTTCTAGATAAAGACTGTAAAGCACCAGTCTGCTGTCCCCCCCCCCAAAAAAAGCCCCCACTACCACTCGGTGGAGTCTGGAGGTTTTTAAACAGAGGCTGGATGATCATCTATCAGGAGTGCTTTGATTGTGTGTTCCTGCACGGCTAAAGGTTGGGCTGGATGGCCCTCGGGGGTCTCTTCCAACTCTATGATTCTGTGACTATCAGTTTATTCTCTGGCCAGAGACTGCTGTCATTTTATTCCCTTTCTCATTTTGCACGTGCCTAGGATATGCTGTCCATGCTGGGAGACCAGGGAGCCAACTACAACAACGAAGAATTCCCGGAGCTGAACATGTTTCCCCCCTTCTCGGAATGACGAGTGAAAACGGCTACCTGAAGAAGCGGCCCTTTACCTGTCTCGATTCTGTGCAGAGGAAGCAGCAGCCGGGTTTTTCTCTGCCACTTCTTTCAAAGACTACCAAAGTCTTTCCTACTTTTGGGAAGCAGGAACGTCCAGCGAGGTGTTTGCCGGTGGCGGACTTGTTCGTCCCCAAATGGATAGAGCGTCTGGTAAGGCCGCACGTCTGGCCGTGGTCTCGTCCCCAACCCACTACGGAAGCAGTTGGTTTTTTGGAGAGGATCAGATCTGCTTTCACAGCCGTCACGAGGGTAGTTTTGCCACGCCGGACAGGAGCAGAGGCGCTCGGGGTGCGATCATCAGGGATATTTTAAAAGCTCAGTCGGTGGCTTTTTTTTTAAAAAAAAGGAAGAAACACTTTCACGCCATAACCTTTTATACATATATATATATATATATATATATATATATATAAATTGTATTCTTGTGTATACACATCAGGGAAAGGCGACAAGATTTGTTCTCCGATGTTAACTTGTAGGTCAGTCTGTTGCCTGTGGCCATTGAGGGGTCAAGAAACTCTTAGCCATGAGCCCCTTCACTCATGTGCTTGCGCACCCAAACACATGCGCGCGAGAATGTTGCATGCAGCTCACGACAGCAGTGTTACGGGACTCGGGGAGCGCCCCGGCCCTTCTTCCCCAGTCCTGCCGGTACCTTCAGGCCCGCTGCCTCGTTTCTTTGACGTGCGTAAACACGTGGCCCTCTTCAAATCGGGAGCGAAGGAGGCTTTGTGGGAGATAAGGGAGCGGCTCGAAGGAATAGCCAGGAAAATATGGACGTATTGCCGTGCTTGGGCCTTTCTGCTAAGGGAGGGAGACCCCCCCCTCTTCCCAAGTCTCTCTGTTTACCCCCTCTCTCTGGAAACCAAGAGAGAAGGGCGATGCCTCTCTTCAGGAGTTTTCAGGGAAATGCAGCTTTCGGCTTCCATGTTTGGCAGGAGCTGGGCTTGCCCCAAGTCTCACTCAAACGCTGTCGCCTCCTCCGCAAACTGTGCAATAGACAGCAGGCCTTGCTCGGTAACGGGCTGCCTCTTCCAGGGGTCTTCTGCTTAAAGACCGGGGGGGAGGTGGGGCACTTTCAAGCCATAAAAATGTCCGTGTGACAGTTCAGTCGTGTAAAGCTTTTTGTGTGGCCGGAGACGGCTTCGGGTCGCAACCGCTTGCTCTCGGGTTCCCTTCGCTGCACCCCGACTCGGCAGAGCAAGGGGCCGTTCTCCCCAGCAGTGGCGACAGAACTCTCATTTTGTGTGCCAGTTCCAAATTTCTAGTCCTCATGAGGGAGAGGATGAGGCAGGAGATATGTGGACAGCAGCCTGGTCAAATCTCAGGTGCTTTTAATGCTCTGTGAAGAAGAGGAGTTTGGATTTATATCGCCCCTTTCTCTCCTGTAAGGAGACTCAAAGGGGCTTACAAACTCCTTTCCCTTCTCACCCCCACAACAAATACCCTGTGAGGTGGACGGGGTTGAGAGAACTCCATAGAGCTGTGACTGGCCCAAGGTCACCCAGTTGGCATGTGTTGGTGCACAAGCTAATTCGGTTCACTGCCACAGCTCAAGTGGCAGAGCGCGGAGTCAAACCCGGTTCTCCAGATTAGAGTGCATCTGGTCTTAATAACTGCGCCACGTTTGCTCAGAATCACACGTGAGGGTCAGTCTCTATTCTCTGCTCAGGACACATTCAGGGTTAAAGAGACAGGACGGCCAGTTTGTTCAAGCAGGGATTCAGGTGCCCGCAGGAATTGGCCAGCAGAGTTTTGCACCTCTTGGATCAGGGAGGCTCCTTGCGCTGGTGGAGAGTCCCGCCCTTGGAAAAATAGATCCCCGGGATCCAGCCCATGTGCTGTCATTCCAGGAGTGCAAGAATGCATCTCAGGTGGAGCTTATATCCGGCACAAACTTAAGAAGAAGAGATTGGATTTATACCCTGCTTTTCTCAACCGTAAGGAGCCTCAAAGCAGCTTAGAAAACCCTTCCTCTCCCCACAACAAACACTTTGTGAGGCAGGTGGGGCTGAGAGAGTTCTGAGAGAACTGGGACTGTCCCAAGGTTACCCAGCAGGCTTCATGTGGAGGAACACAGAACCAAACCTGGTTCTCTGGATTGCAGTCCACCGCTCTTAACTACTACCCCACGCTGGCTATCTTAAAAAAAAAAAAGTTCAGAAATTAGTTTTGTTGGTGTGCAGTATGAGAGCTATATTTGAGTCCAGTAGAATCATAGAGTTGGAAGAGACCCCCAAGGGTCATCAAGCCCAAGCCCCTGCCATGCAGGAAGACAAAATCAAAACACTCCTGACAGATGGCCATCCAACCTCTGCTTAAAAACCTCCAAAGAAGGAGACTCCACCAGTAGCCTCTGGGAGACCAAGCTTTCGAGAGTCAAAACACCCTTCATTGGATACCTGAGGAAGGGAGTTTTAGCTTTCAAAAGCTTATACCCGGAAGACCTTGTCGGTCTCTCAGGTTCTGCTGGACTCTGATTTTGCTGCTTTTTAAAAAAATCAGACCACTTTGTTGCCAAACTTGTCAGGTGAGCTGTAAAATGGGACCAGGGCCTGGCGATCTCTGGAGAGCCGGGGGGGGGGGGGGGGCGGGGGTCTGAGCTGTCCAAGAGAAGGCTTTGGGGTCCTTCTTAGCTGATTCCCCGTCCCCCAAAGGTAGCCTTTGGGTTCTGTAGCCCAGGCACCGCTCTGCTGCAGAGCTGCCACTGTGGGGCGAATGCCTCGCCTTGGGCCAGGCAGAGGAATTATGTACACAGAGGGGGCGGCGAGGAGTCTCCACTTCTAAACGGTGGGCGTGATCTGGAGCAAGCGGGCAGCGGTGCAAGGTCTGAGGGAGGAAGCGGCTCTCTTTCTTTTCCAAACCTTCTGTCTCGGAGAGTGTGTGATGCAACCGAGGTAGCCAACCATTGTATGTAGCAGAGATTTTACAAAAAAATATTCCCCCACCTCCGTTTTTCAAACAAGTGTCTCATCTGTTTTTTTTTTTGGAAACTGGGTTATCCCCCCCGTCCACCCCGTACGCTCCTGTCGTCTGTGTCTTGCTTGAGTGTTGTTTGCAGAGGAGGGCTGGGAAGGCCAAATGCCATGGGAGGGAGCCAAACTTTGTTGGCAATGGAAGAGAAATTGGGCCCTTTCACGGCAGAAGGACTCAGCCAGCAGGACTGACACACCCTAGTGCTGTGGTGGCGAACCTTTGGCACTCCAGTTGTTATGGACTACAATTCCCATCCCATTGGCCATGCTGGTAGGGCCTTTAGGACTTTTCTGATAAGAAGAAGGAGGAGTTTGGATGTGTGCCCCTTTCTCTCCTGTAAAAAGACTCAAAGGGGCCTACAAGCTCCTTTCCCTTCCCCCCCCCCCCACCCCAACAAACGCCCTGTAAGGTGGATGGGGCTGAGAGAGCTGTGACTAGCTCAAGGTCACCCAACTGGCGTGTGTTGGGAGTGCACAGGCTAATCTAGTTCCCCAGATAAGCCTCCACAGCTCAGGCGGCAGAGCGGGGAAGCAAACTTGGTTCCTCCAGATTAGAGTGCACCTGCTGTTAACCACTACGCCACTGTTGCTCCTTGGTTGGGCCAGCCTCCATTCCCTCCCCCTACTTTAGCACAAGCTCTTTGAGCCCAATGCCTACAGTTCCTCTTCTGAAACCAGCCCAATCTAGAGCGGCTGTTTGTTTCCGCTGGAGTAGATGCTTAACCTTGCCAGCGGGAAGGGTGAACTGGCTGTGCTTAAAGGAGCATTCCCCCCTGCCCCCTCCCAGTCAGGTTGTGTGCCGGAAGGTCGTGCCCACCACAGGGTCCACATTAATTCCCATTGAATGGCCACTAGCTGAGGCCAGTCTGGCGTGCTTTGCTGGAGAACGCGACCACCCTCACATCCCAGGATTTCCGACCAGTTGCTGATCCACCTGTGGCGTGCTGCGTTGGGCCGATTCTGTGAAATGGTGTTGAATGGTCCTGTGCCCCTCCATACCCCCGACTATTTGGCCCAGCGATTCTCTCAGGTGCGGAGCCGGAAAATGGAGCGTTCGGCAGCTTCCTGGCCCACGTGAAGCTTCCCAAATAAGGGTCCAGAGAGTTCAGAGAGAACTGTGACTGGCCCAAGGCCACCCGAGCCCAGTTTACCAGATTAGAGTCCATTGCTCTTAACCACTGTGCCACACTGGCTTTCAGGACAGGGAAGTTTGGAGCAAGGGAAACTGCCCAGGGCACACACGCACTCCTGCCGCAGCATTCCCCGCCCCGGAATGCCCCTGCCACACCTCCAGCACCTTGCCCAGAGGCGTTGCACCCCACCTTCCATGGAAACAGCGCCACTGGCCTTGAAGAGCCCATGAAACCCCCTTATACAAAATCAGACCATCCACACATCAAAATCAGTATTGTCTCCTCCGACTGGCAGACTCTGTCCCAGATCTCAGACAGAGGTCTTTCACTTCATCTGCTGTTCAGTCCTTTTAAGTGGAGGTGCCGGGGATCGAACCGGCACTCTCCTGCAAAGGGGCTTACAATCTCCCTTCTCCCTATGCCCAACAAACACCCTGTCAGGTGGGTGGGGCTGAGAGAGCTCCAAAGAACTGTGACTAGCCCAAGGTCACCCAGCTGGCATGTGTTGGAGTGCACAAACTAATCTGGTTCACCAGATAAGTCTCCACTGCTAAAGTGGCAGAGCGGGGAATCAAATCCGGTTCCCCAGATTAGAGTGCACCTAATTATTACTGACGATGGAAATGAATCAAGCAGCAAAAAAGCGTATTCCGCCAGCTTCTTTTAGCCTGGAAGATGGCCGCCTGTGTTGGCTGATCTGGCCACATGGATCCATGCTATGGCAAGACTACTGTAATGCATTCTTTATGGGGCTGCCCTTAAAGACAACTCAGAAATGCCATTTAGTGCAAATACACCAGGGGTCCCCAAACTACGGCCCGGGGGCCAAATGTGGCCCCTTGAAGGCATTTATCCGGCCCGCCAGGCATGGCGGCGATGGCTCCATTCATGTGCAGTGGGGGCTCGAGGGAGAGGAGGAACCGGCCCCAACGGCTGTTGATTGCAGTTGCATGATGGCACCCCCCAAATCTCCATGAATTTTCTGACCCAGAGTTGGAAACCTTACATGTGGCAACGCCTGCTCCGCCCTTCCCTCTCAGCTACTCCATGTGTTGCTCTCAGGCTTTCTGTTCCTTTTCCTCCCATTGGCATCAATAGCGGGCTGGCCGAATGTTCGCTGGCTGCTAGGAGGAAAAGAACCCAGGAAGATACCTGATCCTGGGTTAGATGGAATGCTTCATTGGGAAATTTCTGCTTTTTTTTTTTTACAGGGGAAGGTATTCCACAGCCTCCCCAACAATATTTGGAGCCCACCCTGTACTTGACATACTTTGGTCACTGTTCTAAAAATAGACCATGACAGAAAGGCTGAAAGGTGAAATCAAACATTTTACAATCATTTGTGCATAGGAATTTGTTCATAGTTTTTTTTTAGTCCGGCCCTCCAACAGTCTGAGGGACAGTGAACTGGCCCCCTTTTTAAAAAGTTTGGGGACCCCTGAAATACACCATTGATTACTATTCAGTTCAATTCAGGGTTCAGGTTATCATCTACAAAGCACTGAATAGTCTTAGACACCCCATGCTTGAAAGACGGCCTCTTCGACTATTCTCCAGCAAGACAGCTTCACTCATCTGAGACAACCCCTACAAATAGGTTAGACTGGCAGCTGCTCAGTGCCTTCTCTGTGGCGGCCCCTACTTTGTGGAACTGCCTACCTGAGGAGGTCAGGGAGGCTCCCACGCCTCTGCATTTTGCAGAACGTGCAAAACAAGGCTTATTCAAAAAGGGGTTCAGGGCAGTTGTGGAATGAACAGGCTGGGAAGGTACTTCTATAAGATTAGGACTGTAGTCTATTGTAATTTTTGATTTATATATGTTAGAAACTGATACCTCCTCCTATGTGCAGGTCTGAGAACAGCTTACAAAATTAAAAACAATCAAAAAAGTACCATAAAACAAATATTATCTCCCCTCCCCAGATTGGCAGCTTCCAGAGGAGGTGTTGAGGGGGTCAAAGGCCTGGGGGAAGAGGAAAATCTTTACCTGATGCCCAAACCCATAAAGCAGGGGGTCTGCAACCTGCGGCTCTCCAGATGTTCATGGACTACAATTCCCATCAGCCCCTGCCACCATGGCCTGATGGGAATTGTAGTCCTCGTTCAGACCTCTCCCACAGGTACTGAACCCTGAAAAAATTGGCACCTGGCGAATTTCCATGGGGAGGCTATTCCCTAGTTTGGGGCCAGCCACAGAGAATACCTAATGATCATAGTTATTGCCTGCTTTTACTGCAGTGTCTTTACCTTATAATTTGTATTGATCTACTGTAGGACAACTAGATTCCAGTTCAGAGGCACTGAAGAGAGCAAACACATTTTAGGGTATAAGCTTTTGAGGATCAAACGTCAGCTATCTGATGGTACTAAACGAGGGGATCTTTGGCTCTTGAAAGCTTCTGCACCCACCCACCCGCCCCACAAATCTTATTTTCTAAAGTGCTCCTGGACTTGAATCCAGGTGTTCACAGTCTTCTCCTATTCCAGTGGGAGGATATTTTGATCTTCCAGGATGTTTTATTGCTGACCGAAGGGTGTCAAACAAAGAAGCTTCAAAGGCTGATTCCAGTGTGATATTGCTGAACTCGAGTTCATTCACAGGTTCAGAACAATGGATCCCCCCAGGGCTGAACAGGGGCATAGGATTCTTCACATTCTTCTCTACACGTGTGCATTTTCTCCCTGAGCGTTTTTGCCCCTTCTGTGATCAAGCTGATTTTGAGTTGTACTTCTGCATCCTGATTCCATTCCTTCTTGACAAAGGGAACTTTGACTCTAGTTGGTTGGTTGGTCCCTGAGGTGCTGCTGGACGCAAATCTACCTGTTCTCTCATTCTGGAATCTTTGTTTTCTTTGCATCGCTCACCAGCTGTTTAATATCCCATAATTCGCCTTGTGTGTCATTAAGAAGGGCAGACTATGAGTCACGCCACATACGAAAGGGTTCTTCCAGCGCAAAGCCAGGCTTGGATTCCTGAGTTAAAGCTTCAAAGGTAAGTTTCTAGCCCTTGTGAAGGAAGGGAGGCCCATGAGTGCTTCATATTGTCAAATGTTTTCACAGCCAGAATCAGCTGGCTATCGTGGGTTTTCCGGACTGAGTGGTCGCGGTCTGGTGGATTTTGCTCCTAACATTGTGCCCGCATCAGTGGCTGGCATCTTCAGAGGCATGCCAGTTCAGAGAGATCTGGAACTGGCCCAAGGTCACCCAGCAGGCTTCATGTGTAGGAGCGGGGAAACAAATCCAGTTCACCGATAAAGAGTTTGCCACTAAGTCAGAGAATCGAACCCAGTTCACCAGATTAGCGTCCACCACTCAACCACTACACCACGCTGGCGCTCAAGGGGATAGATCAGTGATGGCAAACCTTTTCGAGACTGAGTGCCCAAATTGCAACCCAAAACCCACTTATTTATCGCAAAGTGACAACATGGTAATTTAACCTAATACTGAGGTTTTTGTTTAGAAAAAACGGTTGGCTCCGAGGCGTGCGTTACTCAGGAGTAAGCTTGGTGGTAGTCCGTGGCTTTGCTTTGAAGCAACCGTGCAACTCTTCCAACGGGTGAATCACCACCCTAGGAGGGCTTACTCAGAAGCAAGCCCCATTGCCAGCAACCGAGGTAAAGGATTGCGCTTTAGTTTAACAGCGCTTAACAGGGTTACCTACACTGCTTCCTCAAAACTAGGTCTTAGGTTTAATTCTAATAATTGAGCCCAGCCCGGCCCAGGCCAGCCTAGATGTGTGGAGGGGGCACTCTGTTTGCGCGTGCCCATAGAGAGGGCTCTGAGAGGGCACCCGTGCCATAGGTTTATCATCACTGGGATAGATGAAGGAGGAAATAGATAGATGAAGCTCCCTGCGGAGAGAGTTCCAGAGCTTTGGCATCACAACCCAAAAGGTACCACGACCCAAACGTTTCGGAGCTTGCGGATCATGACCCTCCTAGAAGGGCCTTCAAAGATGGCTGTAATGGTTGGGTAGGTTCGTCACAAAAAATTATACAGCGCTTTGAAGGTCAAGAGAGGCGCCTAGAATGGTGCCTGGATAAAAATGGGGAGCCAGTGTAGGTGGGCCGAGGATGGAGGGATCGAATCCCTACTTTTCAGCCTTCCTGTCTGTGCTGGTTGCCTCAAAACAAAAAAATGGGAGCCTTCTTGGGTCACTTGAAAAATTAGATGGTGTTCAGTCCACCCAAAGCTTCTCTCTCTTCTCTCACTTTTATCCTACCCTTCTTTTTACCCCTCCAGCTTTTATCTTCACACCAGCCCTGTGAAATAGGATGGGCTACGGGAGCGACAGTAGTTGGCTGAAGGGCTCCCAGTGAGATTCAAGGTGGGGGGAATTTGAATCCGGTTCTCCTCAGTCTCATTTTGCCTCACCACCACAGAACACTGGGCCACAAAGGTTTATCTAGCCCAGCATCCTGTTTCCACCGGTGAGAAGCATGTGTGACGCACGAATGCAACCTTGCTCCCCTGCTGCCCCCCCCCGAGCTCTCAGACACGCTGCCTCTGACCAAGGAGGTTCCATTACAGTCAACAGATGTTGACCCTCAGCTCTGCTTCCATGAATTGTCGTCTCCTGTTAAAGCCCTTTAAGTCAGTGGCTGGATCCTGAGGCAGTGAGTTCCACAAACCAATTTGACATTGAGGCTTTGCCTTACCCATTTTGTGTGCTCTGATTGCAACGTGGGGCATCATCCTCCAAACTACAAAAGTGTCAGATGAGGACTGGACAATATTTGCATACAAGATTGCAAAGAGAGAGTGTCTTGTACACACAATAAAAACCATGAAGCTGCCGTGTCCAGAGTCAGACCATGGGCCCTTTGAGGTCAGCCTTGTTTTACTCTGACTGGCAGCCGCCCTCCAGGGATTCAGCTTGAGGCCTTTCATGGCACCTGCTACCTGGTCTGTTTCTACTGGAGATGCCGAGGTTTGAACCTGGAACCTTCTATATGCCACGCAAACGCTCTTATCACTGAACCACAGCCCCGCCCCCATCTTATTAACATATTTGAAGCTGCCTTCTACTGAACTGAACCTCTGCTCCCTAGAGGTCAGTCTTCTCTACTCTGACTGGCAGCTGCTCTGTAGGGTCTCTGGATGAGGTTGCAGGAGAGAAAGGCCAGGTGTAAATCCAAACTGCTCCTCTTCCTCCTCCTCCTCTTCTTTCTGCACTCCTTCCTCCTCTTTCTTCATCTCTTCTCCTTTCTTCTTCCTCCTCCACCTTTCCTTCTTTCTGCACTCCTCTTCTTCTTACTCCTCTTTCTTCATCTCTTCTCCTTTCTTCTTCCTCCTCTGCCTCCCCTTCTTTCTGCTCTCCTCCTCTTCTTCTTACTCCTCTTTCTTCATCTCTTCTCCTTTCTTCTTCCTCTTCCGCCTTTCCTTCTTTCTGCACTCCTCTTCTTCTTACTCCTCTTCTTCATCTCTTCTCCTTTCTTCTTCCTCCTACCCTTCTTTCTGCTCTCCTCTTCTTCCTCTTTCTTCATCTCTTCTCCTTTCTTCTTCCTCCTCCCCTTCTTTCTGCTCTCCTCTTCTTCCTCTTTCTTCATCTCTTCTCCTTTCTTCTTCTTCCTCCTCCTCTTTCTTCATCTCTTCTCCTTTCTTCTTCCTCCTCCCCTTCTTTCTGCTCTCCTCCTCCTCTTCTTCCTCTTCTTTCTTTATCTCTTCTTTCTTCTTCCTCCCCTTCTTTCTGCTCTCCTCCTCTTCTTCCTCCTCTTCATCTCTTCTCCTTTCTTCTTCCTCCTCCCCTTTCTGCTCTCCTCCTCTTCTTCTTCCTCCTCTTTCATCTCTTCTCCTTTCTTCTTTCTCCTCTGCCTCCCCTTCTTTCTGCTCTCCTCCTCCTCTTCTTACTCCTCTTTCTTCATCTCTTCTTCTTCCTCCTCCTCCCCTTCTTTCTGCTCTCCTCCTCCTCCTCCTCTTCCTCCTCCTCTTTCTTTATCTCTTCTATTTTCTTCATCTCTTCTCCTTTCTTCTTGTCTTAAACCTCAAAAATCCCACATATGAATTGGGGTTACTAAGTGGAGCCCGAAATGAACAACAGTTTTATATAGCCTCTCAGCAGGGCTGCCTTTTCATTTATTGCATCTAAAATGTTTCTGTGTCACCCACCAAATTCAGGGCCCCCAAGACAGCTAACATGAGGACATTTCAAACATTAAAACGCACTTAAAATGTGAATATATATAATTTTCAAAAAACAAATGAATACAATATGCACAAGAAGATAAACACATAAATACACACAAATGGGGAAGGGTTAATAAGTGTTAGTGAGGGATTCCCAACCAGAGTCTTCACCAACTAGCTGCAGGGGCCTGCAACCTGCGGCTCTTCAGATGTTCATGGACTACAAATTCCATCAGCCCCTGCCAGCATGGCCAATTAGCCATGCTGGCAGGGGCTGATGGAATTTGTAGTCCACGAACATCTGGAGAGCCGCAGGTTGCAGACGCCTAGCGGAAGGTGATGATAGAGGGAGACACACAAATCTCCCTGCAGAGGGAATTCAAACATTTTGGTGCCAAGACTCCCCAAGTGGGGCCTTCAGAGATGACTGGAGGGGACAGGTAGGTTTGCTTGGGTGCTCCTTCTGGCCCCAAGTCAGTTAGGTCTTTAAAGATCAATGCCAGCACTTTGAGTTGGGCCTGGGAGCAAACTGGGAGCCCATATGGATGGACCAAACCTTCAGTAGCAAGGCCCCTTTGACCCACGCCAATCAACATTCTGGCTGCAGCCTTCTGTATCAACTGTAATTTCTGGACAGTCTTCAAGGGCAGTCCCAAGGAGATGGCGTTGCAGTAAGATGTAAATGACTAGCGACAAGAATCAAAAACCTATCTATGGGGCTGGAGCCCATGGAGCTGTTCTGCTAACACTGGCGTCCCCCCTCCCCCTGTTGCAAGGTAAAATTGTTGCCAGTTGTGGGATGGATATATGGCAGTGATGGCAAACTTTTTTGAGACCGAGTGCCCAAATTGCAACCCAAACCCCACTTATTTATCGCAAAGTGCCAACCCGGCAATTTAACCTGAATGCTGAGGTTTTAGTTTAGAAAAAACGGTTGGCTCCGAGGTGCGCACCCGCTCGAGCAGAGGCCAGCCTGCTCGAGTCTCCAGCAAGTCCCGCGCGCACCACTCTGTACCTCTCTAGCATCTCTACCTCCTCTGCACCCCCGCTCCCCCGGGCAGCAGCCACCCAGAGCACAGGCACCAGGCCCGCCAGCCGAGTCCTCCCTGCTCACCATGGTGCACGCACGTGCTCAGTGGCCCAGGCCAGCCTAGATGTGTGTGTGTGTGTGATTTTCTGTGTGTGTGTGGGGGGGTGATTTTCTGCTCCCCACATGATGAACTCTGTGTGTGCGTGCCCACAGACAGGGCTCCAAGTGCCACCTCTGGCACCCGTGCCATAGGTTCGCCATCACTGATATATGGGATCCAACCCAAAACATGCTGCTGCAGTGAGGGCAGGCTGAAATCCCTGTATGATTGCAGGGCTGAGTTTGCACTGAAGAGGAAATGAATGTCATTGCATGGAAAGTGCTAGCATGCCCGAGTCTTGTGGCGCTGGTCATACTTCGCTTCCCGTCGCTGGCTGGAAATTCCCCGTTATTCACGTTTGAGGCTTGTGGGAAAGACTCTTCAGCCAGCCAAGGTCAGTTGATCATCAGTCAGTCACTGGCTGAGACTAAATAATTTATGGCAACCTCGTCCAAGATTTGGGCAACAGAAGCTCGACAAATTCTGACATCTGCTTTTGTGCAGAACAGAAGAGTTAATCCTTTTTCCAAGGACACTTCCAGCTTCCGCACATGCAGAATAATGCACTTTCAATCCACTTTCTAGTGGTTAAGAGCAGGCGCACAGTGCAGGTGCATAGTTCTGGGGAACCGGGTTTGATTCTCTGCTCCTCCACAGGGCCTGCTGCGTTACCTTGGACCAGTCACTGTTCTCTCCCAAACTTTCTCAGCCTCACCTGCCTGACAAGGTGTCTGTGGTGGGGAGAGGAAGGGGAAAGAGTTTGTAAGCTGTTTTGAAATTCCTTGCAGGAGAGAATGGCAGGGTATGAATCCAAACTCCTCCTCCTCGTCTACTTCTCCTCCTCCCCATGTTCTATCCCCTCAAATACCCAGAATAGGGATGCCACCTCCAGGTAAAACCTGGAGATCTCTGGGATTAAGACTGCTCTCCAGACTACAGGAGCAGCAGTGGCGTGGGAGGTGAAGAGCTCGTGTATCTAATCTGGAGGAACCGGGTTTGATTCCCCGCTCTGCCGCCTGAGCTGTGGAGGCTGATCTGGGGAATTCAGATTAGCCTGTGCACTCCCACGCACGCCAGCTGGGTGACCTTGGGCTAGTCACAGCTTCTCGGAGCTCTCTCAGCCCCGCCTACCTCACAGGGTGTTTGTTGTGAGGGGGGAAGGGCAAGGAGATTGTCAGCCCCTTTGAGTCTCCTGCAGGAGAGAAAGGGGGGATATAAATCCAAACTCTTCTTCTTCTTCTTCTTCCTCTGGAGAAAATGGATCCTTTGGAGGGTGGACTCTATGGTATTGTACCCCACTAAGGTCCCTGCTCCCTCCAGGATCGACTCCTAATTGTCTAGGAGTTTCTCAGCCTGGATCTAGCAGTCCTGACCTCCCATCACCCAACATTAACCTGGGTCCAATGCCAGAGAGTCCGTTCCCCAACCCTTACCCAGGAGTATCCCAACCTATAGCTGGAATCCATACCCCTAAACCACAGGTGTCAAACTCGCGGCCCTCCAGATGTTATGGACTACAGTTCCCACCATCCCCTGCCAGCATCATTCTGGCAAGGGATGATGGGAACTGTAGTCCATAACATCTGGAGGGCCGCGAGTTCGACACCTATGCTCTAAAACATACATTTATCTGGAGTCAAGAAGACAGGGGCATTCCAGTCGGTTCGTTTAAGAGAGTGTGTTTGGATTTATATCCCCCCTTTCTCTCCAGTAGGAGACTCAAAGGGGCTGACAATCTCCTTGCCCTTCCCCCCTCACAACAAACACCCTGTGAGGTAGGCGGGGCTGAGAGAGCTCCGAGAAGCTGCGACTAGCCCAAGGTCACCCAGCTGGCGTGTGTGGGAGTGCACAGGCTAATCTGAATCCCCCAGATAAGCCTCCACAGCTCAGGCGGCAGAGCGGGGAATCAAACCCGGTTCCTCCAGATTAGATACACGAGCTCTTCACCTCCTACGCCACTGCTGCTCTTAACCTTCTACGCCACTTTATTTCCCAAAGGTTGTTTTTCCACGATGCAATTTCTGGTTATCCCCAAGTTTTCAGGGAGAAGCCACTTGTGGCTGCTTGCAAGGAACAGCATTTCAAAAGCAATCCCTGAAGCCGAGTGGGAAGAGGCGCAAGTTGGGGATTTGGGTCTGCGTTTCCTCCCCCGTCTCCAGTTTCCGAGCTCCACGTGCCATCTGGGAAGCGGATTGTGTCCTTGCCAGGAGATCATGTGAGGCAGCTGATTCTCTTCCCTGCAGCCTGCCAGCCCCCCCGCCCCCCCCCCACAAACACACACTCCCCACTGTGGCGGCCCACCCTGAACATCAGCCGTTCTTCACATCTGAGTAAAGTTTGCATGAGACGAACAGCCCAGATTTTCCGCCGCCTGCCAGACTTCCTCAAAGCCAGCTTAGCATAAAAACAACCGCCTCTGGCCGCATCTGCCTACTGCAACTCTGGGCTGCTCTTTGTCCCACTGAGCCGGTCGCTGATTCTGACTCAGGTGAGCAGAGCTGAAGGGGGTGGTGGGAGAGATTTCTGGACTCATTTTCATGCTCTTCCTTGGGTGGGTTAGGGAACCGAGCTGTGTCCGTGATTGTTCCTGCTTGGATCTGCCACATTCTGCAGGAAGCAACTCTGAAGGACTCTTGGGGAGCCAAGGAAAGAGGCCCCTCAGGGGCTACTAGCTGTGGTGACTAAAGGGAACCTCCCCATTCAGAGGCAGTCAACCTCAGTTCAACATCAGGGGAAGGCCTTGGGTTCGTTGCCCTGTTGTCGGCCCTCTGGAGGGCCACTGTGGCCCCTTCCGCACGTGAAGAATAATGCACTTTCAATCCACTGTCACGATCGTTTGCAAGTGGATTTTGCGACTCTGCACAGTAAAATCCAGCTGCAAAGTGCACTGAAAGTGGATTGAAAGTGCATTATTCTGCATGTGCGGAAGGGGCCTGTGAGAAACAGGATGATGGACTAGATGGACCGTGGGGCCGTGATCCGGCCAGGCTTTTCTTATGTTCCCATATCCTTGTATGTAATTTTCTACAATGAGGTAAATGAGTTTCTTTCTTCTCATTGTACCTGAAGAAGGGAGCTCACAAAAGCTCATATGAGTTTCAGTGTTGTCAGACTTCAAGGTGCTGCTGGGCTCCAGGAGGCAACGTTAGGGGAAGGCCTAAGGAGCATTTCTCTTTGTGCCTTTGATGGAAGAAGAAGAAGAAGAGTTTGGATTTATATCC